>NC_139705.1:42680441-42967941 GCF_964188405.1 Protomyctophum parallelum
TGCGCTTAAAGCTCTCTGCTGTCTTCGGCTGTCTTGGTCCCTATACAGAGTCCCTATATAAATTACTTTGAAGTACAGTGCGGGGTATAGTGTCTACTCTCCGGTATGATTGCTGTTCTAAATATTTTAGACTCGTTACTGTATGGAGCTCCCTGTCCCTGTCTGAGTCCTTGTCCGAGTCTCTGTCCCTGCATGTCCCCGCCGGAGCCCTATAGTGCAGGACTAAAAACTCAAAGCTCTCTACTGTCTGTCTGGGTAAGAGTGGTGTTTTTAGTCTTAAAGCCCTCCGCCGTCTCTCGGCTTTCTGGTTCCCTATAGAGTCCCTATATAAGCTACTTTGAAATACAGCGTCTATACTGTCCGGTATGACTTCTGGTTTAAATCCTTTGAAGGACACCAATATACATACATACCCAGCCGATACATACCCCCTATTGACCTTATACCAATTTTGAAATGTACTTTAGTTACGTCATCAAGACCAGTGGTCCATTGGTCCCTCATTGGCCGGTGGAGTATACCGTCATACATACAGTACATACCCAGCCGTATATACGTATACCTGAAAATGTATTTTCTGTTTATTATAGAGCTGGAGAGACAGGGAGACCCCTGTTACAACAAAGACTCTATGGCAATGACTACTATCAGAAGTGTAGTGTATACTGTATGTACAGTATAGTGATTGAACTTTTTAACAATTATTTTTAAGATATCACTTACCCTACCTTCAAGTCTCTGCTGAGGGCATATTTATCTGCGTAACGTTAGTGAACGAAAGACGATCAGATCCCGAATGACACAAATAAGCCTTCATCTCATATCACTGACGTGACAGTACAGTTCAGGTTGCATAAGCCCTCTACCTGCTTTTTTTCTTTTTCTAAACGTGCACAATGTGTCCATTCTTCTTTTCTTCCTTTCTGCACAATAATTCTACAAGCACACACGCGCACATGCACGCACACGCGCGCTTGCGCACACACACACACACACGCATGCACGCACATACTTTGACAGGCAGGCTGCACAGTCTGTGTAGGTCCGTGGTTTAAAGGATGATGACAGCGTTATATAAGAGACAACATGGCTGTAGGTAATTATGCAGTGTGTGCATGCTGGGATGTCACAGGGACTGAGTTGTGAGACAACATGATTCCAGCTCGGCTCACATGTGTTACACATGTCACAATGCTTGAGCTAGGCGCTCAGTAGGGCTCATAGTATAACTTATAATAATAATAATAGTTATACTGATATTGTCTGATGAGTCACTCATGATAATGAAAATAGATAAAGTGGTAACCGGAAGGCTCACCCTAAAAACGCCCTAATTGTTTTACACCGACCTCACGCCGACTGCTCGCGGTGGGTGGGGAAGTTCTTGTATTCTTGTATTCGTTTTACTTACTAGAATAAGGTTAGAAATAGGTTCAGGGTTAGGTTTAGGAATAGGGTTAGGTTTTGCCAACATTTTACTGAGGTTAACACAATCTCTGCCAAGGGACACAGACAAATTATTTTTCTCCACAACCCTCGAGAAACGAGAAATCTCGTTTTTAATTACTGTCATTTAATCCAATAATAATAATTGTGCATGTGCACACGCATATTAGTCCTTTCTGCTCAAAATGAGACAAACGAGGATGTTTAGAAGCCACTGTCTTCAGTGGCTTCAGTGTCCGATTACATTTCTACTTCAGAGTAGTGTGAAGAGATGTCTTCATCTGTCTCATCTGCTGGCACTGTAGCGCCATTATTTAGAAGAAGCGCATCTATCCGATTGTTCATGTTTTCATATTACTGTAAATCCGGCCCTGCGTGTGCATAGCCATGTGAACCTATTCTCGTGTGCAAAGTTGGTCTGACCAACATGCTATACCAGTGCACTGCTATACCAGTGCACATGCCACATGGATGTGAGAATCATGCATTCATCGCCTACGACATGTCTATCGCCTAAAGGATGGACATGTCGTATTTTTCTCTCCATTTCATGGTCATGCAGAGAGAGAGAGAGAGAGAGAGAGAAATGTAGAATGCAATCGCATCAAATAGTGTGGTTGGTTGAGCAGAAATTACATGAAATTACTATGGCAGTGGGTCATGTCCAGTCGCAAGGCGCATGCCGGCACATCTCTCTCCTGTTTAGGTAATAAAGGGCGCATGCACCCGTGACTGCATTTCGTTCGTCACTGTGCCTGCCGACCAGGTGCACATGTGAACGCTTCATTGTATGAATAGCGTGACATATTTATTTATACACCGCGAAAATAGCCACTCTACAAGCTCACAACTGGTTGCGGACATGACACTTCTATAGGTCTGCTATTATTTTCGGTGCAGGACTTGCCAGAGCCCAAAAAGATTTTTCAACCGATTTTTATAAATCAAATTAAGTTCTCTATGGTCTGCAGAGATGTATGCACACATGCTGACAGGCAATACAAGACCTATGTATTTGGCACCTCATAAATAATAATAAATGTAAAGATAAAATCAAATATACAATTGAAACCTGCTACTGCAGTGATTCTCTCCTTAAATGCGTTTCTGCGTTTATGTGTGGACACAGATATCTTTTGTAGTGTTGGCAGGACACAAATATAGGTTTTGGAAAATACCCATACTCGCATAGCCTAGGCCTAACAGACCCATATCTATAGGCCTCTCAACAGAGATTTTCATCATTTTAAACTACTAACTAACTTTAACCAAGCATTTTTCAGGCTTTCATGGCTGGAGGTGCTTCTGTTTCATGACTTAAAGCACGTTTAGCAGCTTGAGCTGTGTGACAGACAAACCCTGTTCTAGATGCTTTTGTCTACAGCCACACAGTTTTTCCTTTTGTTTTCAATTTGTGAAAAAGAGGTTTGGGATATTGCAATAAATTGCAATCAGAATAGAATATGTTAAAAAGGAATATTGAGTGATATTTAATGATGCTATGAATATCCTTGACATGTCAATGTGGTTGCACTCCCACTAACGAGCAGAGACTTCAAAGACTGCCTGAGAGTCTGAGTCACTTCGTTCTGGTTCATTTCAAAAGTTCAACACAGTGTGTTGTTCTGTTATGTTAGAGTGATGTTTTCTTGTAGTCCAGTGTGTTTGACTTGTGTGAGCTTGTGATGTATGTGTTTGTTAAGGAAGTCATTGTTAATTGTCCTCCTTGGTTTGTTAGGCTCTGAGTCCTGAGTTCCTACATTTGGTTCCAAGAACAGCACCTATGACACAAGCAGCTCTATGTCTAGTTTGACTCAGGCCAGGCATGATCTGCTTCAATTAACCATTAGCCACCATAGAGATTAGAATCAAATAATATATTATCTGTCCATCTTCAAGTTAACAGCCATATGCTGATGTGTATTATTTTGCCCACATCAGGGCTCAATGCAACTGAACATGTAACCAAAACACATAACTTGATTATCTCACTTACACTAAAGTTCCACTGACGTATACACTGTATGCGTGTCTGCCAAACATGGCTTTAGTAGACTCATAGCAACTCTGTCCCTGATTTTATATTGATGTTGACATTTCTGAATTACATTGTGTGTAGTCAGAGCCCTGACTTGGCCTGTGGGTTTGGGTCATGTGACTGCTATCCTCAGATGAAAGAAATAATGTCCAGTTAAAGCATGAAATTAATTTCAAGCATAACAGATAATGGTGGTTATATATTAGAATCCCATTTAGGCTGGATAATCAGAAAGGGTATTAATTTTTGTGTTTTCTTCCAAAATCATTTCCTCTCCTCTCCTGTATAGCTTTTGTGAAGCTTTTGTGAAATGTGAACAGTAGCCTATATCTGAAAGGATATTATTTTGGTACTAGCAGTATTGTGTAAGCACATGGCAGACATATTGACAATATACATGACAGTTTTTAAAATGGTTTTAAAATGGTTTTAATTGGTGTGCACTGTGCACCTGCAGTGACAGGATGGGCACCAAAATGTGGTGTTTTGATTGGATGATGGGGACACACCCTTATTATAAAGTACAAACTTTTGTGTATGTTCACATGACCTGATGAAGATCAAATAGATCGAAACGTTGTCAGAATTCTGACATAGAAACATAGCTTTTTCAGAAAACTGTCAGGATGTAGAAGACATTTTTAGAATCTGATCTCAGGTCAAAATGGGTTAAACCTGTGATGTGCGCGGGCTCCATCCAATATCTGACACATTGACAATATCATTTTCTGAGAATCCTCGAATGAGAGCTGCAGAATGCCGTGTAGACAAGACCCACTGCCCCTTCTCCCTGACCTTTTGTACCTCCTGTGAACCTCTCCCAAGACTCCCATCATTCGTTATTTTAACCCACTTTGACCTGAGATCAGATTCTAAAAATGTCTTCTACATCCTGACAGTTTTCTGTCAGTCGTTTTTTTCAAAAATAGCAGACCTACAAGCTCGTAGCGCGCCACTTGGTGGTGCGCTATGAGCTTGTAGATATGCTATTTTTCAATAGCTAAAGCATAACATAATGCTAACACCAAAAGGGGTTCCAACTTAATGCCCTGCTTGCAGTTCTCCCCATCTCTTATGTATCCCACAAACCTGCACTGCATGCACACTCACAAAGCACAAGTTAAAATACATAGCTGGTCTCTGTTCCTTAATTGGCCCACCTAAAATCCCTTTCATGTGATCATTGCTTCTTTCCCTTCTGTTATTCTCAGCAGCCAAGGGAGATTTGTCCAGCTAGTCTGCTGCTGTTAAATACCCACGCAATGAGAGTCCAGATATCCTGTGGCTGTGGTTGGGTCACTATAGTTTTACACTGCATCATATGCAGTCAATGAATGATAATAAATAATGAGTTTACACAGCATTTAGTCCCATTCAACTGTGAGTCTGTGACTCATGTTTAATAATTGCACTTTTATCTCATTATGTGGCCAGCTTTGAAGTTGCCTAGGGAAGCGAAGTCTGACATCACTGCAACTAGAGGCCACTATGGCCCTGGATCCCAGGGTTAATTATTCTATTGAAAATACCATCGGGTCATCTAAGATCATGTCAAGATGTGTTCCAAAAATAAACAACTCAGCCCTGCAATTTTACTCATATGGATTAAGCATTAACTGTACGGTGAAAAAGTACTTTCAGCCAAAGTGTATAAGAAAAGAAAATGTTCTCCAAACACAGATGTTAAAACAACAGTCACACACCTGACAGAATTGTGGATCTTTTGGAACATAGTTCTTATATGACGCAATCTAAGATTTCCTTGTGGTATTTTGAATTGAAAAAATACTTTATTTACTCTAAGTAAGTACTGCCTGCAGTGTAAGAATACATTCACCTATTCATTATTGCTATTTTTATAAATTTTTTAACGATAAATCTTTATTGTTTCCTGAAGAGATATACAGGTGGCATACTACAGCAGCTTTAAACACCAGAAAGGCGGTTTGGGTAATAAAAAAACAAAAACAAAATGATAACAAAATTATGTACAAAGAGACCATCTACACTTTGTACATAGCTGGATGGTAGAAAAAGTCATAAGTTGTGAAGAAAATGAGCAGATAGAGATAGGCCTACATACTGTAAATGTTGTCCTCCTGGCTCCTACCTACGCAGACATGCCCAGCAGTGAGGATGGGGAGCTGAGTCTGTACGTGGGTTGGTTGTATCCACATTATCTCTCCTCAACTACTTTTCATGTTTTCAGAAAGAAAGCTAGAGAGGCAGAATCAGAGATTAAGTGCGAGTAGTGTCTCAAAGGAGATATGCCCATTGATCCAGTGCCAGAGCTCAGAGGTTTACATAACGTAAGCTGTACAGCCTTATCATCATCAGAAGAAACTTTGCTGCTTGTAGCATATCCAAGAGTAACTGCTCTTTGGGACTCTCTGTGGTGTATCATTCTGTATGCAGACTGTTGTCCAGTCAAACGCAGCCAGCATTCTGGAACAGCAACACACACTCAACAGACGTCTGAAGCAACAAACATGGAATGCAATGCTGTATACTAGAGCAGACCGCATGGTTGAAAGTTCCCAACGGTTGGAATATGTGCCAAGGAGACTGGCGGGCCTCTTAGCTTCGGAGTGCAAGCCGCCTCAAGGACTTTTGGAGTATTGATTTTGATTGACAGACAGCACTCAAGGCTGTAGACACATTACAGTAGGCTATGTGGCCTTGTTTAATTTCATAGATGTGTGCACGCCCGTCTCTCTTCGAACCGCACTGTAATGAAGCATTTGAGTTTGGTATTTTAATTAATGTGTTATACTTGCATACGTGCATACACATTATACACATACTGTACAAAACAAGAAGTTCACACACACACACACACACACACACACACACACACACACACACACACACAAACACACACACACACACGGTCTCACCCACACACAGGTGCCATGAAAGTGTCAGCTCATTGGTCCCAGTGAAAGTGTATACACACTGACAGTATGATTACAGTAAGATGTATTTGTGCACTTCTATGCCATGTCAGATTTAAATTGTGGGTTCAATGCCCTCTGCTGGTCTCATATTAGAACTGCACTGTTGACAACTGACACCTGTAGTGTTGGTTGCAGGTCACCAGTAGGGTTGCCACCTTTGAGATCTTGAAATAAGGTACACTCTTTACGCCTGCCGCGGCCTTGGCGTGTGCGGCAAGGCCGGCAATAAGTTGAAGCAATACGTTGAAGCAATAAATTGAAGCAATACGTTGAAGCAATACGTTGAAGCAATACGTTGAAGCAATAAGTCGAAGCAATAAGTTGAAGTTTCCCTTCAACTTATTGTTTATGGTATGCTATCCACAACTTTTGAAGTAGAATTTTATTTTCCAAATGAGCATAACATCAGCAGCCCATTATAAAATATATGCCAGCGACCCCCATAAGAGAAGATTTTTACACAGTGATTCTCAACCCATTTAATTTCAAGTACCAGTTTGACATGCATTAGTATACAGATATTACAGAACCCCATTTAATGGCATTTCTATCTCTGGGACCCCCAATTCATCTTGTAAAATCAATGTTAATTTAACTCTGATGGTCCATTTGGTTCCATTTGTACACTCTCAGAGTTACAGACCCATAAGGGTCCATTTGGTTACAAACTATAATTTAGCTGGGGACCCCCTGGAACTCCCTCAAGGACCCCTGGGGGTCCCCGGACCTCACTTTGGGAACCACTGGTTTAGGCTACTTTAGGTAGTGTGTGCCTCCCGCTAGAACAATTGTGCTGACTTTAATACTTCCTGTGTTTTGTTTTGTTCATTATTGTTAAATTCAGTGTTGACGTGTAGGGGCTATTTAGGAAAATAAGGAACAAACTGCGTTCCTTATTGGTTCAATAAGGGACGCATCATTTAATTCTCAAATAAGGGACGATTCTGTATTTTAAGGGACGGGTGGCAACCCTAGTCACCAGACATTGATAGTTTGTCTGCATCATGTGCCTTCTTTTGTTCTAGCAGGGACAAGCAACTGTCAGAGGGCACTGGACAACAATGACTCTACTCAGCATCTCAAGCTGAGAGAGAGACAGCGCTTCTTCGAAGAAGTCTACCAGCGTGACACGGATGTCTATATCTCCTCTGCTCATCTGCAAATTGATAGCACTAGGAAACGTGAGTTTCCTGCCTGTATGCCGAAATGCAACTCTAGATCGTGTTTAGATTTTTTTGAAATGTAGCCTATGTGTGTATGCCATCTATGAAATGAAACATATTAGCATCTGCCAGTGCCATGACTTCAATCAGTGGTGTAGTGCGTGTATGCATGAGTGAAATGTATGTGTGTGCATGTTGTATGTATTAACAGAAATGTTGAAAAGTGTGCATGGTGGAAAAGGTGCAGGGGGCAAATGAAAAGAACAGAATTGGGGAAAGACTGGGGAAGCAGGCATTTATAGGGCGTCGACACCCGGGCCCAGGTGCGAGCTGATCATCATTAGTAGCTCTGCTCCCCAATCATATTGGAAAGTTACTATAGGGTAAACACAACATATACCAAAACCAGACAACCAGAGTAATATATATCATAATATAGGGAACCGTCACACAACATGCAAAAGAAAAGTCAAGTAGAAATAGGTATTTGTACTGACATCCTGTGTTTGATATAGTGGTGTGTAGAGTGGATAGATAGAGTGGATAGAAATTTGAACCCAAGAGACAGGTGTTACTGCCCAACGAGCATCAATTTACATACCACTTAACACATGACCATGCACAAGCAGCACCCATATGCACACTTTCGCTAGAGTCTAGTGAAAGTCATGAATGGTCAGTGACTACTAGACCATACAAGAGCTACAACATGTCAATAAGGGGGCTACACAACACTTGACCTTTCACCCTCAGTGTTTTCACACTTGGACCCTTTCAGAAGTGGACCGGGACCAAGACTCAGCACTTTTTAAATGCACATGCCGTATAATGAACTCTGAAGTGACCACCTCGGGAGGTGGTGTGAGTACAGTTCACTTCAGTACAGAGTACAGTTCACAGCAGATTGTCTGCTGTGCCAACCCACTGTTGTGAACAGAAAGAAGTTGACTGGACAGAGAGATATTTTTTCACCCATATGTGAACTACAAAAAATAACTCTAGAGCTCTTAGAACTCTTAGACCCATCTAAAGGAAACCGTACTCAGACCAGCTCGGGAGTCGGGAGTCTCAGTAGGCTACTATAAGCGTAATCTGTGCATTGTGAACACAAGGCCTTTTGTGTTCACTTCATCTACTGTCAGTTTCAGTGTATTTTAGCCTTCTGAACAAGCCAGGCTATTCTAGAGCAGTGGTTCTCAACCATTTTGGCTGGTGACCTTTGAAATAGGCTTGATCATTCACGAGTCACGAATTATCTAACAATAATTCTATAATGCTATAATTCACCAGTAAGACACCTGAAGGGCGAGGTCGCGTGCACGCATCTGCCTGGGTGACAGCAGACTGCTGGGCGAGCGCTGGCGCTTTGGAATGGGGGGTCAGATCAACATATCCGCCTGGGTGACAGCAGACTGCTGGGCGAGCGCTGGTGCTTTGGCATGGGGGGGTAAGATCCTAATTTTCGGGCCTGTTGAGAACTCTAGTTTTCGCCGACTGCCGGGCGCGGCATCTCCATCCCTGATGATGTCACGTGATGTCACGTGCTCTTTCACCTGGGGTATATCACACTGACAGGAAATTCGCGATTCCATAGTTAAAATAATGTATTATTATAATAATAATATCCGCCTAATAGGCTAAATAAAATAGCAAAAGGATGGACAACGGTGTTACACAGCAGCATCCATTCATGTTTTATTCTCTGATAAAATGTCCACACAGCTCCAATCGGTAGCATCTCATCCATGGAGGTGAACGTGGACATTCTGGAGCAGATGGACCTGATGGACCTCACTGACCAGGAGGCCCTGGACGTCTTCCTCAACTCTGGAGTGGACGACGGAGACGTGGCCTCCCCACTTCCAGGTAGATTTACTAGTGTTCTCTCTGAGAGTCACAGTGCTTCCACTGAGCTTCAATGCTGTTTTTAGCCATACATTTTTATTTAACTTTTCAGGCACTGAATAATTCCACACGTTTCAACTGGTCGGAATGATAAAGTCAGTAGATTCAACATATCATACAATGTCAAAAGAAATAATAATAATATTAAATTAATCTATTGGACTGAATGTTTTTGGAGCCAGAAACCAGTTTATATGAAACTGTATCACAAAAACCAAACAGTAAGCTCTGTTCCTGGAAAAAAGTTTTTTTACTGTAAATGCATTTGAATATTTTCCATTACTGTACTGCTGAGCTGCTCTTCAATAAGTAATTAATAGAAAAGCTGTATGCCTATAAATTAGCATAGATCTTGCTTCTCCCATTATGTCAACCTGATATTGCACTGGTCCACATGATCCCATGTTGATCCCATGTTGACTCTTAGGATTAAGTCAAGTTTTTTCTGTTTGATTAAAAGAAACAAGCAATTTGCTCTCAATCTGGCAGCACCCATATGCACACTTTCGCTAGAGTCTAGTGAAAGTCATGAATGGTCAGTGACTACTAGACCATACAAGAGCTACAACATGTCAATAAGGGGGCTACACAACACTTGACCTTTCACCCTCAGTGTTTTCACACTTGGACCCTTTCAGAAGTGGACCGGGACCAAGACTCAGCACTTTTTAAATGCAAATGCCGTATAATGAACTCTGAAGTGACTGAATCTGAATGTCATCCTCTTGTTTACTCTGTCTACATAGGGAGTGAATGCCATTATTTTATGACTCATCGTTAACAGGGATACGTGCAGGAGATTTATGAGAATCTCCTGGCTCAAAGCTGTGGTTTTGGCCACAGATCAGTGGATGTTCCAAAGCTTTCATTTGCCCTCTGTTAACCCCCAGGCTTAGGTTACTTAGGACTACACCTGACAGCGTTGGCTGTCATCACTGATGCTGTGCAAAAACTTGTTCAGCAAAATGACCCAGAAATGTCGAACCATGCTTCCCGCGACACAACCCACTGTAGTACTTTCAGAATGAATTGACAATTAATTGTTCGAATGCTGACAACAGCCAATGCTGTTTAATAATTAAAATGCTAAAGAAAGGGATGAACCATTTGTGCACACTGCACACAGAGAGTCAACACAGTTCACTCAGGACAAATAGACAATATGTTTGGACCAAAACAAGGTCTCCAGGCAAGATGTTTGTAGTATCAAAGTAAGTTTGATAGTAAAAGGTAGTTATTTTACTTGGCTAATATAATTGCATTGCCATTCTGTATGGTGGGTGATGGCCGACACACCTACCTACAGTACCAGAGTCAACTATATTTAAACTTTGAGCAAGGCGTGACTACTCTACACACTTTGAGCAAGGCGTGACTACTCTACACACCTCATTGTCATTATTAGATAATATAAAGGGCCTATATTCCCTTCAACCCACGTTTGGGTCCTCAGTCCCGACCCACGGTTTGTGCTGACGGGACTCACTCTTTCCCAGGTGTTTCGCCCAGGTGGGCGTGGTTTTAAGGTTATAATGTGACGTTAGGGTTAAGGTTACGGTTATAGGCATAGTGTTTGTGAAGTTAGGTTTAGGGTTAAGGTTAGTGTATGGCGACTAACTTATTAAGCCACCGAGAGGCTAAAAGCGGGGAAATGTACTGCCAGACGCGTTGCATGCCAAGGACTCACTTCTCCAGTGTACTGCGTTTTATTCATTTATTAAAGGTAGTTAAAACAATGGATTTGGCATCATGACAAGCGTTTATAAAGCGGTCAGCAAAGTTGGACTTCCCCGTCATTCACCCCCTCTCCTTCCATTCATGAAATGTCACCGATGAACAGCTGACTTTACTACCTGTCTGATACCACCCAACACCACGTGACCATAGTAACCATAGCAACCCATCGAGCTGTCTAACCTGTCCCCAACAGTTAGATTTAGGCATAGTTTTTTGTGAGGTTAGGATTAGGTTATAATAATAACCATGCCCACCTGGGCGAAACAGGGAGGGAGTCCCCATAAACGACAGCACTGAACTGAAACTAAGTTCTTGGTCTTATCTCTTTCTTATCGGTTTGCTCTTCTCTGTCTTTGCAGATGTGGAAGACGAAGATGAGGAGGAGGAGGAGGAAGATGAGGACGCCGAGGTCGTCTACAGGGAGTGTGCTACCCTGAAAAAGGAGGAGGGTCAGCAGCAGGGAACAACAAAGTCTCGTATGTCCTCCACCTCCTCATCTGCCTCCAGTGACACCAGCAGGGGCGGAGCCAGCACCCCTGTCATACAGTCTGATGACGAGGAAGTACACGTTGACACGCTTCTGACATCAATTCCTCTAGTGGGGGACGAAGAGACGGAGGAAGAGGAAGAGGAGAAATGCAATGCAGCTTCCTCTTAAAGACAGTACTTTAAAAGTGTGGGATATTGTACGAAAAATAAATCAAATCTCTCTCTCTCTCTCTTTCTCTCTACCTCTCTCTCTCTTCATTTACATTCCTTTCCCATCAGTGGAAACCCTAGCATGGACAACTCATAATGTGGTTTGTGTTTTCTCGATGCCTCAGTAAAATGTGATGCGTTTGTTTTACCTAAACATCGACTGATAATGTACGATAGCAGCTGTCTGGACCTGTGGGACTATACCTGAACTGTAGCCTTTTGTTATGTGTTTAACAAACCTTTTTCACTTTAGAGCTCACAATTATAACTGGATAATAAATGAATCAACTCGCTCACATGTGACTACATGCACTGGCTGCTGGAGTGACTGGATTTTCTACTGTGCTTTCTGTTATAGCCTCGGGTTAAGAGCATCTTTTGAACACACTAGTCAGGCGGCCAACATTTGGGTGTAAATGAAACTATAGAACAGCTGGCATTCCTATCGTATGAATTGGGGCTGGCAGCATGTCATAGAGACACACCCTAGACACACCCTAGCTCACAACCACCTCCCTCTGTCCCAAGCTATCAAATGGGATAATGTCATCTGTCTATTATAAGTATTTTGTGTGGATAAAGACCAGAATGTCGAGTCCTTGTGGCAGAGATTGATCATGACAATGATTTCCCCCTTGAACCAGACTGAGGACATAAACATGCATGGTACTTATAGGACATAATATAGTACAGTGAGTAGACATACAGCGTCAATTCAATCAATTCACACAGCAGGACAAAGCCTGCCTGTATGGGGTTTTGTGACAGTAAAAACCATAATGCCCTCCAATACATCATGACACTAATGTAATGGCATGTCCATGCAATCGTTATTTTCACTATCATGAGCATGCATTTGTTAAATGTTCCATTCACGTTGCATGTATGTTGTTGTCTCCACCAGGCCGAAGGCATGTGGGGAGAGTATGTTTTGCACTCCGTCCGTCCGTGTGTCCGTCCGTCCGTGTGTGTGTCCGTCCGTCCGTGTGTCCGTGAGCAGCTAATCTCGGCCACCGTTAATCCGGTCGATGCCAAATTTTGCACACACACTCCCTGGATGCCAACGATGAACCTCTGCCCCAAACTTTCCACAACGGCCTGTTATAGCGCCACCAGGAGGCCGCTTTGTGCAAAAAAAGTTTTTGCACAGTACACCTACAGATTTTGTCCAAACATCACGCAAATTGGTACACAGTCTCTCTAGAGCCATTCAACGAAACCGGTCTTTCAGATTTCTCAGACTCCATCCTGATTGGTTAAGATTGGCTTCCAAAGTTCACAGGAGTGCTCAGTTTCAAACAAAATGCTGCAAATCATGAACACATCGCGTGATTTCCGTGAAATTGTGCACCCACATTCCCACTAGGCCGAGGACAAAATGCCACATGAACAATTACAACTCAGACTCAAGGTGGCGCTATAACTGGCCGAAAAGTGTTTTTACCTCTAACTGCACGGATCTGTGGATAACTTTGTATGCCAACTCCCTAGAGGCCAAGGAAAAACCTTTGCCTGGAAATTTTCACATCTGCTCTTTATAGCGCCACCAGGAGGCCGACATATGTAAAACACATTATTACTCCTTCAGATTTTATCCAAATTTCACGCAAATCGGTATACACTATCTCCATAGTCATGTGATCAACACGGAGCGGCACCATTTCCCATCTTCCATCCTGATTGGCTAAGATTGGCTTCCAAAGCTCACGCGATTCGTCCATTTCGAAAAAAGCCCACAAATCACAAACACAGTGTGCAATTTCCCTTAAATTATACACGCACATTTTCACTAGGCCGAGGACGACATGCCACAATTTATTCCTCAAAATCAGCCTCACGGTGGCGCTATAACAGGCCAATTCCTGTTTTTAGCTATAACTGCATCGATCTGTATACAACTTATGTATGCACACATGGAAAAACATTGTACCTGCATCCCTCCAACACGAACCTCCAGCCCAAATCTTCCTCAACAGCCTGTTATAGCGCCACCATGAGGCCACAACCTGACCTGCCCTGGTGGAGACCTGTGCCGATTGGCACTTTGTCTAGTTCATAATGTGCTGCTATCGTGCCATGCAGCTCTGAGGTGTTTGCAGCAGTGGATTATTATGCAACCATGCAGAATTGCCAGTGTTTATTTAACATCGTAAAAGCGGTCATGAAAAAATGTCGTTGGAGCATGTCTTATCTCTCCTTGTCACTTAACAGGGGCTTAATAGATATTTATGACTTGGTGAAAACTTGGCTTAACATAGATTTTATTTCTTGGTTTCTTTGTGGGTATACATACACAGTATGTACTAGTAACCTACATGTGCAAATGATATGTGTCTATGTTTTTGATAACTCATAATCGATTATATCTATTTAAGTAAATCGGGTATATAAGGCTCATAGAAGAACCTCTCAGGTGATCCATCTTAATTATCTCTCGGAAGACATTTCCACATCAGCATGAACGTGGCGAACTCGTTTTACTATAAGCACCTTGGGCAGTTCAGTGTGACAGGAGTCTATAGGGCGGCCGTCTACAAGCCGATCCACGCCATCGCAGGCTATACGGCTGACAGTGTCTGAGAGTTGGGCCATGTTTGTGCAGTGAAAGCCGTACTAGAAAATCTCCACTGTGACCTTAGTGGTTTGTTTACTGTGTCGATCGCCGGAAGGCTTGCCCCAAAACACGCTCACCTCGCCCCCTTCTTTCCGTGGACCCCAGCAGTTCTTGTATTCTTGTATTTGTTTTTACTGAGGATAAGGTTAGAAATACGTTTAGTTTTACTGAGGTTACATTTAGGAATACCTGGTGGTGACCGGTGTCTTCAGGTCATTGTATCTAGTGACAGAGCTAGGGAGAATGGCAATAGGTTTTGTTTGTTTTCTTTTTTTGTCGGCGCTGACAATCTTGTGGTGTTTTCAAATGCCTGCTTTGATGATACAAAGTGGTGGACTTAACACCATGTATTGTATTAGAGACATGGAGATAAGGTTGAACAAAAAGTTGAGAAATTGTAAGAAATTGAACTGTGCTTAAAATGAAATTGCCTCACTTTTACTGACAAGTGTTAATCATAGACAGTTCACATTCAATATAGGCCTACTGTACAGTAGGCCAGTCAATCTAAGCTAAAAGAAAAAAGTCCTGGCCCAAAAGAAATTGCAAAATTATTCGTTCAAGGTTTATTAAGATCCTTAGGTTCATCCAAATAACATAAGAAATTGAGTATTATATAAATTGTGGATCATAGTGGTGGCAAAGAATACATATCATTTTAATTATGCTTAAATTAGGCCATAGCCACTTGCCCAAATGTGCTGACCTCCTCACATTTGGGCAGGTGGCTATGGCTGTTTTTAGCCCAAGGAGTGTTTTGTGCAAAACTAATGCTTGGAATGGATTCAGAATCATGAAAACCCCCTAGTTTGACACATTACATGCTTCTTAAAAGCATGTTTTTGCCTTATAGGTTTTTAATGGTACTACTCCAACTTTCAAGCCCTGAATTTACCATGATCCACAATTTATATAATACTCTATTTGAGGGGAGCTAGCCACAGCTTTTGTCCCCACACGTCTCATTATTTGCCATGAAAGGAGAAATTAGTTCAAATGTCCACCATATGACTTAAATTGAATCAACCAATCACATAAATTCAGTTCATGAGATGTATAATGATAAGTGCGCCCCTCACTTCACACGTGTGATTATTAATATGTTATTTGGATGAACCTAAGGATCATAAAAAAAACCTTGGAACTTTTGCAATTTATTTTGGGTCAAATCTTAGATTGACTGGCCTAATGTGTGTGTGTGTGTGTGTGTGTGGTCATATCATAATATTCATGCCATTATGCCTCAAGTGTGCATGCGTGTGTGCATGCGTGAAAGTACGTGCGTGCATGCGTGCGTGTGCGAGTGTGAGAGAGAGGGCCGGGGAGAGGGAGAGAGAGTAAGTTAGTGAATGAGTGATTGACTGACATGGCAATATGTAATTCATAGATCTATATGAAGTAAATGTATCAAAATTCAATACGTAAGTATTAATATGGTCAGACATCAACTGTCTCAAAGCTTCATTGACACTTTGATCCATATCTGCCTGAACATGTCTGGAGCTGAACAGACAATTCAGGGGGTAATTAAACTAGGAGGAGACCTGACAAGCCTTTCCATCACGCAGTGCTCGACAATGTGCCGAGTGCCAAGCTTAATCCATCATCAGCATATTCCCACACTATCACAACACTGACTGGAAGAACAGGTTTGCCGCTGATGCATGTCAGTCTAATACTTAAGTGTAACATGTTCACAATGTACTGTACAACATCTGTGGTGGCTTTTCACTGAAAGACGGTGGATTACTTGCTTGAGTAATGTCAACAAACATTCATTTTCTTTAATGGTTTAGGGTTTAGGCCCACATATCTGAGATACTGAAACACCAAATTGCACTGGAGGGTGCAGTGTTGAAAAACATAGAAGTCAACAATAAGGGCACTCACTCTCTGGTTTTAATGAAGGAGTGCAGATCTACAGTGACTCGCCTCAGTAGGGCATTTCCACATCTCAAAAATAGGTAATGTACAAGAATGCCAGTATAGGGGTATTTCACTTTAAAACACTTCTGGGGTCATTTTACCTACTAGGCGTACGTATGTACTCAGGTGTAAATGGTAGTATGAGACAGACAGGTATAGACTATAGGTAGGTTAGCTCTGATTCATAGCCTTCCTGAGACGATTCTGCCCTCCAGTAAGGCTATGGGGCAAACGGGGTTAAATCTCAAATCGAAATCAGACCAGCCTCTCCTCTTTAGTGGAAATCTCACGAACGTTTGACCTACTCACCAATACAAACACGGGTTGTGTCAATAGAAAGCCTACTTTCCTTAGTGGACGCACTCTGAGCCCCCCACCACACGTATAAACTGTACTTTTTGGCCAAAAGGGGATTTTGTTTCCACCGGGAATTTTTTTTTTTTAGTTACTCCGCTGCGCCCTCTACTGATATTGCCCAGAGAACTGCCTCATAGAGAATATTTTTCCTCCGGTGGAAGAAAATCCCTTTCTGGCCAAAAGTACTGTTTATACGTGTGGTGGGGGGCTCAGAGTGCTTCCACTAAGGAAAGTAGGCTTTCTATTGACACAACCCGTGTTTGTATTGGCGAGTAGGTCAAACGTTCGTGAGATTTCCACTAAAGAGGAGAGGCTGGTCTGATTTCGATTTGAGATTTAACCCCGTTTGCCCCATAGCCTTACTGGAGGGCAGAAATTCACAGAATCGTATCAGGAAGGCTATGAATCAGAGCTATAATAATAATAATAATAATAAAACTTTATTTGTATAGCACCTTTCATGACATCAAATGCAGCTCAAAGTGCTTTACAGAACAATGGAGAATAAAATAAAAGCAAAGCATAAAAGAAAAGCAAGGCAACGACATTAAAAAACAAGCAGTAATGCAATACAGTGAGGACATGAATAACACAAAATATAAGATCACTTAAAGGCAATGTTGTAGAAGTGGGTCTTGAGCTGAGCTTTAAAAATGTCTACAGAGGCTGCCTGACGAAGGTACAGAGGGAGCTTGTTCCATGCCGATGGCCCGTAGAAGCAAAAAGCTGCTTCCCCGTATTTTTTAGTTGCCATTTTTTTAGGCAAAGCGAGCAGGCCAGCAGTGGAAGACCTTAGCGAGCGGTTTGGGACATATTTAGGCAAGCAGTCATGTAGGTAGGAAGGTGCGAGACCATTGAGGGCTTTATAGACAAGTAAAAGAATTTTAAAATCAATCCTAAAAACAACCGGAAGCCAGTGCAGTGATGCCAAAACTGGAGTAATATGTTCTCTCATCTTAGTTCTAGTTAAAACTCTGGCTGCTGCATTTTGGACAAGTTGTAATCTGTCAGTTGTTTTCTTAGGCAGTCCTGAAAAAAGTGCATTGCAGTAATCAAGCCGAGAGAAAACAAAGGCGTGGATTAGCGTTTTTGCATCGTCCAAGGACACATAGGCTCTGATTCGTGCAATATTTCTAAGGTGAAAAAAGGCAATCTTGGTAACATGATTAATGTGTGAATTAAAATTCAATTCGGAATCAATAATAACCCCCAGGTTCTTTACTGTACTGTTACTGTCTACAGTCAGGTTGCCAAGTCTGCTTAATATTGATTCTTTCTGCTCACTAGAGCCGATTATGAGAACTTCTGTCTTGTCCTCATTTAGCTTGAGAAAGTTCTCACTCATCCAACATTTGATGCTAGACAGACAGGTAAGCAGCGGGTCTAAAGCACAGGGATCATCTGGAGCCACAGATAGATATAATTGGGTATCATCAGCATAGAAATGAAAATTGACTCCGTGATTGGCAATGAGTTCGCCCAGTGGCAGTATGTACAAGGAGAAAAGCAGAGGGCCAAGAATCGAGCCCTGTGGAATACCAGAACTGATGTCGTGTTTGTCTGAGTCAAACTCGGCTAGATTGACAAAGTAACTTCTGTTTGATAGGTAGGAGGAAAACCAGGACAGGGCCGTACCAGACAGGCCTATCCAGTGCTCCAGACGCTGTATTAAAATTGAGTGATCAATCGTGTCAAATGCAGCCGTTAAATCTAGAAGTAAGAGAACGGATACATGTTTCTTGTCAGCAGACACCCTCAGATCATTCATTACTTTTACAAGTGCTGTTTCTGTGCTGTGGCCTTTCCTAAAGCCAGATTGGAATTTGTTGTGTACATTATTGTTCTGTAGAAACACATCCAATTGATGAAAGATACATTTTTCTAAAACCTTGCCCAGAAAGGGTAGATTTGAAATGGGTCGATAGTTACCCAAAACAGAGGGATCAAGATTGTGTTTCTTGAGAAGGGGCTTAACTACAGCAGTCTTCAGTGAGTCTGGGAAGACGCCTGATTGTAGAGAGCTGTTTACAATTTTTAGGATATCTCCAATCACACTGTCTAAGACTTCTTTGAGAAAGTTGGTGGGAATTGTATCTAATGAACAGGAGGATGATGTCATCTGTGATATAGTTTTGCGGAGTTCGTCTTCCTCAATTTCGCAGAACGATGATAGGCTCCCCCTGGAGAGATCTACCCTGGGACCATTTGCTGCTGTTTGACGGTTTGCGCTAGCAGCAGCACCATTCATAATATCGGCTCTAATGTTTGAAATTTTGTTGTCAAAAAAGCATGCAAACTCATTACACTTAGCTTTAGAGGCCGGGAATGACTGCTTGTAGGACTGGGGGGGGTTTAAAAGTCGATCAATGGTAGAGAATAGGACTCTAGCATTTTTCTTGTTCTCGTTAATAATGCCAGAAGAATATGCCTGCCTTGCTAAACGCAAGGCTTTGTTATAGGCGACTGTTGACTTTTTAAGAATCTCTAGGTGGATGGTGAGTTTGTTTTTTCTCCAAGCTCGCTCAGCTCTTCGACATTCTTGCTTCAGTGAGCGTGAAAGCTCATTTATCCAGGGTGTTACTCTGGTATTATGTTTCTTTTTTGTTTTCAAGGGAGCCACTATATCAAGAGCTGACTCTAGTTTAAGATTAAAAATTTGAACCATATCATTCACTGGGGGGGTATCGGGCATTGGGGGACCCAGGTGACGAGAGAACTCGTTGGCAGCAGAAGAGCTAAAAAAACGCTTTTTTATGGTATATTCAGTGATGTTTTTCTCTAGATCAGAGACAGTCATATTAAAACACAGCAGAAAGTGGTCTGACAGCTCGGGCCTTTCAATAGTCCTTTCCACAGTGATGTTCAGCCCTCTAGAAATCACCAGAGTGTGCCCATGTTTATGTGTAGGCCCAACAACATGTTGGATAAAATCAAAGGAGTGCAATAACTCTAGGAAACCCATAGCCATAGCATCTGTAGCATCATCCAGGTGAAGATTAAGATCACCTGAGATAAGAGTTCTGTCATAGTTAGTGGAGCAGATAGATAGAAGTTCTGATATTTCTGTTAGAAATATTGCTTTACTGCATTTTGGCGGGCGATAAATGCTAATCATTGGCATGGAGGCACCATGTAGTATAGTGGCCTGGTATTCAAAGGATGTAAAGCTGCCAAGGGTCAGAGCCTTGAATTTTAACGTGTCTGAAAAAATTATTGCCAGTCCACCTCCTTTCTTAGCCTCGCGAACAGAGTGAATGAAACTGTAGTTTGCGGGACAGGCTGGCGCTAGGAGAACAGCTCCATCTGAGCCCAGCCATGTCTCTGTTAGAAAGATTATATCTAGCTTCTCTTTACAGATTATATAGGTAGGTATGCTGTAGGTTTGTATATGGGTAGGTTAGGTACTGGTAGACAGAAGCATCACGGTACAGTAGGTGAAAAGTAATTCAAGTTCTTGTGGTTTCGTAAATTAGGATTATGGTTACAGTGGTTACCTGGAAGTAACCACTGTAACACAACAGCTGTCAATCTTCTGTCATGCTTGGCAAATTTCATAAAACAAATAAATCTTACAAAAAGGTGTTGTAGCGAACCCAGCTGGCCTTTTAAGGATGAAGTCTGAACTGATGATTTTGAAGTTGCTTTATTCATAGATCAACGTAGAACATAATGCATAAACAGTTCAAATCTCAGGCACATAATACATTTTCCATAGATCACTAAAGTACATTACACAATACACAAAACAGCCTTCTGCATATAGTTTTGCAACAATAATACCAATAACAGTGCAAGCAAATCAATAAAATACCTTGTCCCCCTTTCCAGATAGGTGCTATCTTCTGTGTGTGTGGCATCAATAGTTCCATGGTTAGTTGGCATTTGACCGTTCCTTTGGCCTTCCTTTCCTTAGCCACCCATAACCAATAAACTTTAGCCACACCATTTGTGTGCTGTCTGTTTTAAGCCTTCTCTGTAGTCTGTACTGAGGCAACATTTCCTTGTTTTTAACTCCAGTGCCACAGCTGAGCTGGGTCCCAATTATCTGATTCTCATCAGCTGCAAAGCCTGCAATCAGTTGTTGGCACAATGTCTTCAAATTAATAGACTTCCTGTTCAATGCCTCACAACACTGTGAATATATACTAAACAATAAAAGTATTACCTGTGGGCCCGTTACAGTTATTTGTGGGAAATTATGGATTAAAAGTAAGAAACCAGTGATATATCTTAATTTGCACAACAGCCACAGTAGTTTATAAAATGAAATACTAAACTGTGGCTCGGATGTGTCTGCATGGCATGAACCTGTAGTGAACAATAGGACTGAACAATCACACCACTGTTCCATTCAATTTGTCTGTAATTTAATTCCTTGACTCTGCCACTTAGTTTACCACTGCATGAGAGTGAGAGAGGTGAGTGGGAGGAAGGGAGGAAGGGAGGAAGGAAGGAAGGAAGGAATGAAGGAAGGAAGGAAGGAAGGAAGGAAGGAAGGAAGGAAGGAAGGAAGAAAGAAAGAAAGAAAGAAAGAAAGAAAGAAAGAAAGAAAGAAAGAAAGAAAGAAAGAAAGAAAGAAGGGGTGCAATGGCAGTGTGAGAATGTCTTTATACACTCCAGATATTATCAAAGATTTATAAAAGAAAATACATTCAAACAGCATCATTATGTGTTTTACTTTTTATACCTCCAGTCCTGGAAAATGTCCCGCAAGTTCAAATCAAAGTAAAGCCAACAACAAATCACAGCCACGGTCAAATTAGCCCTGAAGATAATGCTAGCTCTCATGTCACTCCAGGCTATATGAACAAATTAAGAGAACGTTGAGAAGATGTAATCAATTCTGACTTCACTACATAAGCAGGTAAATAGGTCTAGACTCTAGATGTATGGATAAGCAGGTAAATAGATCAGGACATAGTGTAAGACCTATGAAAATGTGTAGCTGGTGCGCATTTTGTTGGTCTATGCACATTGCAACAGAGAGCAGAGGCATTGAGGACTCAGCCACCTCCTAGCATTTAACCTCAAATTCAGATTTTATTTATGCATTTCCTTTTTTCCCCCTTTTTGGCAGATTCATCATATTTTAGTGGTCTCAATGCACGCCCACCCGTCCATCTGCATGTGACACATATTTATAGTGGTCAGCACTGGTCACCCCATTTCCCCCAGAAATGATGCCTCTAATAGCACTCAGATTTAGATTTTAGATTCAGATTTTAACTCCAACTTTAAAGCAGCACTATGTAACTTTCTTTTATGAATAGAATGTAATATTTTGTCGAATCTAATAACTTATACAAATGGGGTGGCTGTTTTGTCTCCCTGCTCTTCTATTGAGACATATCGTGTGATTCGTGTCAAAGGCCGTCTTCTAGGTCACCTATAGACACAGGATCTGACACAGATTTTGCAGCATTATTGTTTTGTTATGATGGTTAGATTATATACTGTGTATTCTCTCATATATTCTGTTAATGTCACATGACACATTTTCAACTTTTGAAAGTGCTCCACCAGAGCATCCGAGTACAGCACTAGTATCCGCATCCATGGGGCTGTATCCGGTAGTAGGTTTAAACAAAAAAGGTGTGGCAGTTGGGGGAAAGTAATGCCATGTGTGAACATGCTGTAAGAGTTATTTTCCCAAACCAGTTCACTGTTTTAGGTCATGGTAGTGGCACTTAAACTTCTTTCTGCTTTCAGTTAACATACATTTTATGAGCAATCAAATCTAGCTTTTTGTTGAGACTATACATGTCTCTCCAGAAATGTCCCAGCGTGTCTTATGGGAAACCCTGAAACCATTCTTGCATGTCCATATTATCAGCTATGGAGCAGATTGTAATAAAGATTAATGAACAAGTTAAACCTTATAACCTTATAACATTATAGCAGACAGACAGTATATGTACTGTATGTACATCCCCAACCCCCTAGTTCTATTAAAAAATCACACCCATGTGAAGTAAGTGGTGCAACTCCATGTGGGGGTCCCCGGGGGAGGGAGGGGGGTCCAGACCCACAGGAACGCACCCAGGGTGCCGGCCCGATTCTGGCGAGCTGCCCCGCGTCCGAAACAGTTGAGAAATGACAGCGGGTCCCTCTACTGTACCCTCTACTGTACTGTACTGTACTGTACTGTACTGTACTGTACTGTACTGTACTGTACTGTACTGTCACTGTACTGTACTGGCACACCTGAAATCACCATACAGTTAATATGTGCGTGTGTGTTTGTGTGTGTGTGTGTTGCGCACAGGTGGTGAAAAACAACCATGCTGTTTTCATGCTCATAGCCAGCCAGCTACCCACACACATACTCACTTAAGGAAGTGGTTTGCACCACTTAACACATACTCACTTAAGGCAGTGGTTTGCACCACTTAAAAACAAAAACTGGATTTGATTTGGCCTCTATAAAGTGGAACAACTAATCCATAATCCATCTGATATTTGAACAGAGGGCTAAATCCAGCAAACTACTTGCTCATCGACCACACCATGCAGGCAAATAATGTAAACCAAGACCAAGCTGGTTCATGTATAGCTCAGTCCATGAACAGATTAATGATGCTTTCTCTGACACAAAAAGCTGTATACTAGCTGTACCTCAGAATGTGAACATATAACTCTGCTTCTAAATTAAGATGAATAAATACATGCCTCATCTTGCAGCAAATACAATTTAGGATTTGCATTGTATAGCCACTTTATGTATAGCCAAATCTGGACCTCACCCATAATAAATGGTCATGCTGCCTCTGCTCCATTACGCAGCTATGTGTGTCCATGTGTCTGTCCCTGTGTCCGAGCACGGAAAGCTGCAACACGGTAACTTTCATTTCTCGAAGAGCTTTTCCAAAAAGTACAGTACAGAGCACAGTACACTACAATACAGTTCAGAGCACAATACAGTACAGTTCACTGTCACACAGGTGTGATTTTAAATGTCTTAGTGAAGTATACAACATATTAGTTGCCATTGGAGATCCCCTGAGTTGAGTGTACAACCAGAGAATGTTGTACAACCAGAGAATGTTGTCGCTCAATGTAAACAAACCAGACAAGCCAAGTATGGAGGCCGCTACCACGTGACACATATGTTGACATCCCCTCAAGGATATTTTGGTACACTCTATACTCTTTAATTGGAAAGATCCAAATGCAACTTTGATTGATTGATTGATTGATTGATTGATTGATTACTGGTTACTCACAAAAAGCCCAGTGGACTTCTTTCCATTGTGGTCCATTGTACTCAGTTCATCAGTGATACTGTACAATACATATACAATACATACAACATTGGTAGAAAACTCATTAGAATCAACAGGTAGCCTATTTACAGAGGAAGGATGGGTATAGGGGTGGTGGGCAGAGGACAGAATGCTACTACTACTACTACCTTGTATTTTGAGGTCAGCCATTATTTTAGATTCGTTTTGAGGTTGGATATTGAGAGTCAAGATATTTAATTGGTTAGCAAAGTGAGCTGGGAGAAGTTGAGTCCAGCCTGGACTGTCCAGGGGGTGTAGCCGTCATTCCAGATGGCTAAAGGATGTTTAATCTAAAAAAAAAGTTTTGCAGTGTTCCCAAACTTTTTCATGTCAAGGACCCCCAAATTGACACTAATTAGCCCCCAGATATGCCTGTAGGAACCCCCATAAGAGGAGGTTTTTATGGCTCTAGTCCATTTGGTTCCAAACTATCATTTAGCTGGGGACCCTCTGGAACTCCATCAAGGACCCAATGCCCTAAGGGGAAAAGGTCGAGTTTGATGAATCGTGAACCACATATTTTATTTCACCAGTATAGCTGGTCGGAATGACTCATATTGCTCCATTTATGTAGGAATGCAATATAAATATGTGTAGCTTTAGATTGCATTATCTTTTTCGTATTATCTAATATATTTCTGTATTCATTAATATTTTGCATCTTTGTGTAAATTCCTTATTTATTATATTAGTATTATTCATTTGTAGTCCAGCCTGCTATTTTTTCTTCTTTCTTTATGTATACCAGAATATTTAGAAAATGAAAGAGATTTAATTAATTAGAGGTTTAATTAAACAGAAGAAAGAAAGAGGAAGGAAATTTAAAGATCGAGGGAGAACGGGCAGAGAAAACACACAGCCAGCTTCATGACAACCGGTTTTAAATGCCATCCCCCCTTTTTGCATACAGGGCCGACCTGTGGTGCTTGTGCTCTGGGACTGGGTCATCCTTCAATAAGACATGGTAAACTGAGCCTGGTGGGAGGATCAGGTATACCTGCTGAGCCCAGCCCTCTCTGTCAACAAGTGAAGGGCTGTAAGGCATTCTCCCTCACACAGTACAACCTTTAGGTCCATAATATACACATATACGTCCAAGAAAATCATAGACCTACGACCCTTCTCTACGCTGCAATTACTCATCGTGCTGCTAAGTGCAACATGTCGACATTTATGTGAAACAATACACATGAACAAACACGTAGGCTGCTGAATAGGACACGCAGTTTGCCCTGGAGGCATTGTGGGCTGTCCTCACAGTGCACTGTTTGTGCTGACACTCTCAGGTGCCTGTTGAGCAGGTGAGCGCTCACAGAGAGGATATCAAGATCACCATGAGGAATCTTTCTCTGCTGTTGCTGACGGTAGGCAAGCAATTACTTTCTATTGTATGGATGTATTAGAGTATATATGGTGCCGCCAGCCTCGAGTTCAAAATGCACACTGTGCCTTTTCATTCAGTTATGGATGGGCCATAATGTGATGGAGCAAACAGTTCCAATTTCAAATGGGTCTGTTGTATATAAGGAGAGCAAGTTGCCCATTGCTTTTCACCTGGTAAACAGCAGAACAAAATGTCTGCCTTAGTTATGGCACTATATACATACCACATGTGTATACGTTTTGTATGATTTTATTTTTCTTTGTTTTGTTTTGTTTGTTTTTCTTTGTTTTATTCATGAAGTTTATTTATTATTATTTATTTGTCCAGTTTCTACAGCCAAGCAGTGCTCATTGATAGTCATATTCACAGGAATAAGTCTCACTTATCGGAACAGCTGTGTTCAAGATTCCACGCATTTGTGAAAAAGAATGCAAAAACATTCCTATACTGTACAAATAACTGTACAAATAGACAGAACAGGCACCACACTCTGTCTGGCCCACATCTCTGTCTTGGCTGCTCAGTAAACAGGCCTACTGTTTATTTAACTCACGACCATGATCACATTGTTTGGAGCACAGATTCATAAAAGTATACAATTGAAAGTATACAATACATTACAGATTACACGATATACATAGACATATCGGAAGGCTTTCCCTATACTTCCCTATTTGTACAACTGAGACTCGTATACCATTCAGCTATAGAACAAATCACAGCAGCAGCAGAAGGTCATGTTTCAATAGTAGATATATTAACTTATTTTGATAAGATTGAGAGGTAGAGCATCACTGAAAGAGAAAGAGCGGCAATATAGTATACAAATCCTGGGGCATCTGGCTGGGTGGTGGCTGGGTGGAGTAGAGGTGTGGCACTCACACTTGGCAGAGACTCGTATTTATGTCTTCACAGAGGTGCCTCTGGCTTGGCCCGGGTGCTGTGACAAACACCTGACACCTGGGGCGGCTGTGGCTCAGGAGGTAGAGCAGGTCATCCATTGATTCATGGGTCAGCGGTTCGAATCCCGGCTCCTCCTGTCTACATGTCGAAGTGTCCTTGGGCAAGACACTGAACCCCAAATTGCTCCTGATGTGCTGGTTGGTACCTTGCATGGCTTCCGCCACAATCGGTGAATGTAATGCACAATGTAAAGCGCCTTGGATAAAGGCGCTATATAAATGCACCATTTACCATTTACAGTGGTGTCCATGTCACTGCACTAGAGAGCCTGCATGGTTCAGAGTGCCTGTTCCTGGGGAGGGGGAGATCGAGTGAACCACTGTGGGCGTTAATTCCCCTGGTTAAACTCCTTGATAAAAGAGAAGCAGCAGGCAACTCCATGTGTATCTGAGGAGGTTGGTTGATTGATTGATTCATTGATTGATTGCTTGGGTTGCTTGGTTGGTTTAACAAGGATATTAATGCACAAATATGGCAGGTAAGAGCAGTGCATTGAGGTGGAATAATTACCCATGATTGCAAGTTTGGTTTGCTTTAAGCCATCTCTTAAGTTTAAATGTAAAAGTTAGGTATAATTGGTGCTCTCAGTGCTCTTATAATTCAGTAGGAAGACTGGGAAGCTCCAACAGAAGACACGTTTGCCCAAACGTGCTACGTCTGTGTTGTACAAAATAGTCCCCTCTACCTAGCTGCTACTGTCCTTATGCCCTAGCCCCTATGAAGTGACCTAGTAGAAGTGCAACTTGCAAGTCCATTTTAAACCTTCAAAATGAGACAAGCTAGCATCTGAAAAATGTTGAAAACTATAAAAATATGAGTCACGCGGCATGCGCAGAAGAAAGTTAGAGGAGTGTGCTTTGTGACTAAGTACCTGCCGTTCACTTCAGATATACAGTAGAATTTGTGTTGACGTTTTCTTTGTGTTCCCTTCAGTGTACAGTACACAGTATGACAGCGGTATATTTGTATTTGAAGCGTGGATGTTGTTGAAATAATAAAGGATATGTGTGTTGAGGGTCCCTGTTAATAAATTACACTTAGGGCTCACGGCAGCGGCAGCCCTCGTACTTTGCTTGGGTGTAGAGATCAAGCAACAGTAGAACAGAACAAGAAAAGAACAGGAATAGACATTTGGAGTTGGTTAAGCATGAATGCCTATAGCCACGCACGTGTTAATGTAACACTAAAAGTGTTAAACTAAGCAAGCCGTTTATCACTTGCTTTTCTGAGTGAGGAAATGAGAAGATCATTTTCCAATTTCCATGCTTTTTTGCATGTGATAATATCACCTGCTTTGAATATCACATTGCATGTTTAGTTTGTATCATGTTAATGCTTTAACATTGACTGACCATTTCTGTGGTGGACAGTTCCAGCATGCGTCTCAGAACCCCACAGTGAGTGAACATGCATAACAGATGCTTGCATAGCATACAGCCATACACAATAACATGCAGTCTATTAGTGAGTAGAAACACAGAGGTCAAATTACTGCTGTAACTGGGTCACACAAACCCACCATATGTTATTTTTAAAGCACCTGCTCAATATGTGAGTGCCAGGATCTAGCTTGTTTAAAGGTTGCATGGGGTCTTAGTTTACAATATAATTCCAGCATCTGATTATAAATCGCTCTTATTCCAAGCGTCACCGTTAGCAAGGTCTGCCGCCAGCAAAACAAAAGTAACACATATCTTTATTTATACTCAGTCTTGCATGTTGCATCGATCATTCAATGATCTGTGAAATGTGTTCTAGATCAGATGCATTGCTACGGCATGTGGTTTCACGTTTTGGCTTCATTAGGCTGTACGTTTGACTGTACATGTTGCAGTATGGTAATCGTACCCCACTCTGTCTTGATATTTATGTGGTTATAATTTAATTGAGAGTTAAGTTAAAGCAGATGAATAACCTTTACTAAAACAGGTGACATGTCTACCTGCATTGTTTTAGTTTTGAGTTGAAGATTAGAATGAATGTGAAATGAATTCCAGTGAAAGATGAATGAGTGATGAGTGGAAGCAGACTGACAGATATATTACAGAGAACTCAAACCATAACATACAGACAGAGAGAGAGAGAGAGAGGTGGTGGTTTGGGGTCATGTTTGCTTTGTTATTATATTTCACGATATTTCATGTTCAACTTTTGGTCATTTTATCGTCTACTCAGGCTTATGTGAACACCGCAGACCGTTTTTAAGTTGCTTGATTCAGTATTTACTGATATTTGAAATTAATTTTAGCTTCCCCGCCCCCTTCCTATCCAAACCCATTGTAACTTCAAACTCCATTTTAACCATGATAGATTCATTGAAAACACTGGTGACTGGTATTGTTCTTCTAATACGTATAGGGGGGAGGGGTTCTCAATTACTTTTTTCATTTATTTTTAATAATTTGTATTGAATTTTTAGTCTCCTCCGGCAACCTTCACCTGCTTATTCTTTTCCCAAAAATATTAAAAATAAGCCTGAGTAGACAATAAAATGACCAAAAGTTTTTTTGAAAGTGACATATCCCTTTAAGTTAAACAGACCTACAAATTGATGGACTAAACTAAAGCATACCGGTAGACAAAAACACAAGTTTATGTCTTGCTTTAGTTTCTATAGAGTTGTTGCTCAATATTCCTATCTGTTGAGTTTCCTTCATAACTGTCATTAGGCTGCCCTGCAGGGCATGGCGCTGAGAGCATGACACAGTCTTTGACAGCGTATAATAATAATCAGGGTTCCACCTGTATGTGCGGTTTGGGGTCAGAGAGATGAGGGGTCCATGCCTGGGGTTTGATATCGCTCCTCTGCCATTCATTTGCATGGCTGGCGGGGATAGCCTATTTAACCCTGCTTCTGGTCTAATGCATTTCATCTGATAGTTTGATAATATCACAGTTTAACAAATTGATTAATTGTTAACCAGATTAACCTTTTCCGTTTTGCCTTTTCCCCCAAAAACGTGTAAGAATGTACCGGTATCTGTAAAAACTAAAGCTCACATCGCCTGTCGTGAGCATATAAGTGCTTAAGGAAATGGGTATAGCACTTTACATTAAGGTCATACTGTATAAATAAACATGAATTAACCGTTAATAATACACTTGGGTCCTCCCTGTTTTTTACAAATGGAACCCTGGTAAGAATAATGTCATGTGCTTGCTGTAATTGTCGTTTAACTCCAGTTTTGGCGTCACTGCACTGGCTTCCGGTTGTTTTTAGGATTGATTTTAAAATTATTTTACTTGTTTATTAAGCTCTCAATGGTCTCGCACCTTCCTACCTACATGACTGCCTGCCTATAAGGTCTTCCACTGCTGGCCTGCTGCCTTTGCCAAAAAAAATGGCAACTAAAAAATATGGGGAAGCAGCTTTTTGCTTCTACGGGCCAACGGCGTGGAACAAACTCCCACTGTACGTTCGACAGGCAGCCTGTAGACATTTTTAAAGCACCCTTTTAAAACACCCTTGCTTTTAATTGATCTTTACATTTTTTGTTATTCATGTCCTCACTGTATTGCATTACTGCTCTTGTTTTTTAATGTTTATGCCTTGCTTTTCTTTTCTTTTTTTCTCCATTGCTCTGTAAAGCACTTTGAGCTGCATTTCATGTCATGAAAGGTGCTATACAAATAAAGTTTTATTATTATTTATTATTAATATGAACATCATGTTCCCATGCTATCATAGGTCGCCATGACGATGGTCCTGGCACAAAACCACACAATGAACAGGCGGCCAAAGAGGGTATGTTAAGTGTTTGATCTTTCAAAACCATTCCATACAGATTGTATTGTACTGAATATGAAATAAACCACAGGCTTAATTCATACATTGTTGCGCAAGTATTGTTTTAAGCTTGTGGACTTGAAGTACGGACCATCATTTGCTGATTCTGCCCTCTGTGTCTCACAGGAGCTATTGAGACGTTCCAAACGTAGGTGGGTTCTGTCCACCATTGAACTAGTAGAAGAAGATCCAGGACCGTACCCCAAAGAGGCCGCTCAGGTACAGTAGAGACACCACACATTTAACATGGTATTCATTTTATTAAATAACAATACTGTATAATGATATACTAGCCTTCATTAGCTGGTGGCCGGGAACAATACAATAAAATCAAAGCAGCATTGTGTGTGTGTGTGTGTGTGTGTGTGTGTGTGTGTATGTGACTATGTGTGTGTGTGTGTGTGTGTGTGTGTGTGTGTGTGTGTGCGCATGTGTGCGTGCGTGCGGGCGTGCGTGCGTGTGTGCGTGCGTGCGTGCGTGTGTGCGTGCGTGCGTGCGAGCGAGCGTGCGTGCGTGCGTGCGTGCGTGCTTGTGACATTGCTTTCAAATACATTGATTGATTGATTGATTGATTGATTGATTGATTGATTGATTGATTGATGCATTCAATTGATTCAAATATCGTTTCATATTGTGCCTTAACGCTGTGTCATAATATGTCAATACTTAAATGTTTTGTTTGAAATACACTGTGCAATCAAACCAGCCTTTCCTTCTCACCAGATGTTTAACGACAAAATAGGCGAACACAAACACAAACACAAGTTCCGCATCTCAGGGATGGGTGTGGATAAGGAACCACAAGGAGTGTTCTCCATAGATGAAACCTCTGGCATGGTCTATGTCCACCAGCCAATCAACAGGGAGGAGCACGAGATGTTCCATGTAAGACCACAATGTCACTTAATGAACACAAGTATTTTAGAAATGTTTTGAAGGTATAGGCTACTTCCCTACTTCGCGTGCGTGCGTGACTGTGTGTGTGTGTGTGTGTGTGTGTGTGTGTGTGTGTGTGTGTGTGAGAGAGAGAGAGAGGAGAGTGTCTGTGACATATATACGTAATTAATGTATGTATGTGCTTCAAATAATGTTGGAGCAGATACAATTTGACTGTAGGCAGGGTGCCACCTGCCACACAATCGTCAACCTACTGTAATTGGACTCAGAGCAAGGTGTGACTATAGTACTATACGCACGTGTTGTATACATGCGGATAATCGATGCACACAGAAAAAAGTCATTAATTTCCCGGCACCCTCACTCAGGGAGAAGTTGAACCACAGTCTGGACAAAACATTATATCTGCCCTACCCTGTAGCTATGCAATTTATTTTCCATGTAGTACCACAGCGGCGCTGTGATTTATAGTTTCCAGGAAATAAAGAACTTTTGACCCAAATCCCAAAACCTTGGCTGTCGTCTGTCCTATTAACGGCCCGTTCCATTAATACAAACGTTTTTTGTTACCCACAGATCTCATTTGATATCTTGGACAAATATACAGACGAGCTACTGGACAGGACGTTGTCCTTTGACGTGGAGGTGCAGGACATCAATGACAACGCACCTTACTTTCAATACCCCATCATGAAAGCCACCATCAAGGAGAACGTGCTTGCAGGTGATTAGTCCACATGAAAACATTAACATCTGACATGCAGTTTTACACATCACGTCAAGTTCGTATTTATCCATGTACAGTCATACCAGATTCAGATTCTACTACCATGGTTTTCTTGAAACACTGATTTGATCTTATTATCAAAATGTAGTGAAAATGCTGTATACAACACCTGGCCTTCCAAGGCAAGTAAAACAAACAAATTCCAAGGAATTATAATCATTGATCACATGCCAAACGGCCATATAGGGGTACTGTAAGTGAATAGGTTGAGAGGCCGTATAGAAGGTTGTTCTTGAGCAAGACGCACCCCCAGCCTAAATGTTCCCTGAATGTAAATTTATAGCACACAAATTTCACATTATATATGTGCAAATGTACTGTGAGAAAAAGTAACACTGAGACTATATTATTTGTAAACTCTTACTGTTTTCCATTAAAGATTTCTCCCCTGTTTGTACTTCCTATGCTGTGTGGTCACTTAGGGCTCTTGCCTGTGCAGCTACAAGTATACGACCTGGACCAGGAGAAGACAGAGAATTCTACCGTCACCATTAGCATTCTTTCCCAGGATCCCAAAGAACCTAAACTGGATGTGTTTCAGCTAAATGGCAGCAGAACGGCACAACTCCGCTTTGACGGCTGTTTTGACCATGATGTGAGGCTTTATCTATATTCACTCTGATACAAATGACACGATAAATACAATGTCTTTGGTAAAGGCTTTAGGGGAGGGGTAGGGCTTAAGCTTCCTCCCATCTGGGTTCTTTGGACTTATCTTAAAGGGTTCTTCCACTGGAGGAGTGCAGTACTTTCATCCGACGGAGCATTGGTCCGAACGACAACCTACCTCCTCCCTCACCCTAACCCTAACCTCCCCCGGGGCAGACACCTAAACCTAACCGCAACCCTCTCCCGACCCGCAGCGCACCTCGGAGCAATGCTCTGTCGGATGATAGTATGCCTCCCCCACTGGAGTCTGTGTCATTAGTCTGAGGGCTCGTAATTCCGACATTACTAAAGGCATATTCATACTCCAGTTTTAGGTGATAAGGTGACCACCGTTTCGGTGGTTAGTAACAACAGAGAGATGTGTCCAGGTGAGCGTTGAGTCGCTTATCACCGTGCCGTGGCATCATGTTGTAGTTTTCAGTGGTCACCTTATCACCTAAAACTGTGAGTGTGAATAGGCCATTAACCGGCTACGTATATGTCGGACTACTTACTTACTTAGTCCTCTTGCACTTCAGGGCGCATAGAGCAAACCAAAGCCACCAGGTCCCTCCATCGCATTGCTGCGAGACGGGATGCTGGGAGCTGTTGGGTTAGCTGGGTTATGTCAGACTAACGGGAAGTATTGGCTTCCGTCATACAGTCTATGCAACTGAAGGGCTGAAACGGATGTCCTGCCTCCGCCCTGCTTCCGTTTCGTTAACTAGTAAAGTTTGAATTCTTTTTGTATATTTCAGAAAAGCAACAAGTACAAAATCGTCATTCAAGCGAAAGATCATGGAAAACCACCTTTGTCCTCCACTTCTGTTGTCAATTTATTCATCACCGACACCAATACTCATGCACCAGTCTTCAAGTTGAAGGAGGTAAGGTTCACATGCATATCTGATTCTTTGTTCTTCATCACAGCTTGAGAAAAAAACGTTCAGTTGTTGTTACAGTTGTTGTTATTATAATTAGATATTATCATGTCCATTATGATAAAAGAAACTTCCATTTCTGTTCATTCAGTACCATGGTCAGGTGATGGAGATGGAGGTCAACAAAGAGGTATTGAGGATCGCTGTGGAGGACAAAGACCAGCCCAACACGCCTGGCTGGGCGGCAGAGTATTATTTCATAACGGGAAACGAGGATCTCAACTATAAGATAGAGACTGACCCCAAAACTAATGAGGGTATCCTGACCGTCATCAAGGTAAATGCATTCCTCTGGATTCCTGCAAACGGCATGAGTTAAGATAAGATAACATAAGATAAAATAAGATAAGATAAGATAAGATAACGTATAAGATTACATAATAACATACTGTAGATGAGGTGTTATAGCAACAAGGTTGAAATTCAGGATGGAAAGTAAAAAACTAAGATAAATAAAATAGTTAAAGGACCACTTAAGCCATTTTCAACCTGTCCTGTCTTCATATTAGTGGTCCTCACTAATAGACACAACAAACTAAATCCATACGGATAGGACAAAACAAAACTGTAATTGTCCCCAATAATAGTCAGTAATGAATACATATATATCCATCACACATCATACAGTACAGCTGTATCCTCGCTCCATCAATATCCCAACTCCTCTATGATACATACAGTACTGTGTATCTTTAATATCAGCCAGAAACATTTCCCATATATTTTGCTAGTTTTGTTTGGAACATTATTTACCCTGGCAATTATTAAAGTTAAGAAAGTATAATTACTTTCTTAACTGTCACATTTCCAATGAGCAGTAGCTATATGCGGCTGTAAACCTCATGTTGTCACTGCTTTCCAGGGGAAGGATTTTGAGAGGACCACCTTCACCAAGTTGCAGATTGGAGTGAAGAATAAGGAGAAAATGTTTGTATGTGGTGCTGATAAGAAAGCACCTGGAAAACCTGGAACAGCTGGAGCAGCTGACACAGCTGGAGCAGCTAAAGAACCACCTCCTAGTACAGTGGACATCACAATAAAGGTCATCGATGTCAACGATCCGCCGGTGTTTGAGAACAACCAAGCAAACATTTACCTGAAGGAGGAGGAGGCACCAGGGAAAGTGCTGTTCAAACCCAAGGTCACTGATGAGGACTCTGACGTTGATGAAATCAGGTTGGAGACCTTAAAATGTCTGTTTCCCATAAAATGTTAATGCAGTTAAAACTAGTCTCACACCTGTGTGAAGTGAGGGGGGTGCTCTTATCATCGCACATCATCATGACGTAAATAGACGCTCAGACACTATGACGTAAAATTCTCCATTCATTGTCAATGGGAATTTATGTTTGTGTAAGACAAAAATAGACTACGCCGATTTGCTCAGACACTATTCTTCTGAGAATTAAATGCCCCTCAAATGGCATAATGGCAGTAGAAATTGCAATTAATATTTGTGTGAAGTGAGGGGTGCCCACTGTATATCGGTCACACAGCGTCTTACATCATCATTTAGTGCCCTAAACAAACATAAAAGTCCATAGACTTGGCTGGCAAACGATTGACATCATAAGTGCTCTAAACAAACATTGTAATATCCTCAAAGTCCATGGACTTGCCTGGAAACGATTTACGTCATAAGTGTCTAGTCTAAACAAACATTACAAATCCCATAGACTTGGCTGCCTTATGACGTAATGTTCAAAAGCCATGCATTGAAGAAGCTAGCGCCACTTAAAAATAAACAAGAAGATAATACTCCTTTCTCTGCTTTTCCCTGTTCAGGTTTAAACTGATAAGTGACCCAGCAGGTTGGGTCAGTATTGATGACAAGACAGGAGAGATCAAAGCAGCTCAGAAGATGGATCGGGAATCACCCTTTGTCAATGACAAAGGGGTTTACAAAGTCCTAGTCTCTGCCGTAGACACTGGTATGAAATATGATATTACCTAAAATTAGGGATGTCCCGATTTCCTTTTTTCACTTCCGATCCGATCCCGATACCTCAATTTCTGTGTTAGCCGATACCGATACAGATTACCGATACCAGTGTAGCTATATATCTCGTGTTGTGTTTATAGCAGACTCCTCACTCAAACGTGCACTTGCAGTTTGGGCAACTCCAAAGCAAACTCCACATAACTCCAATATTTTATGTACCTGCCATAGTGTCAACCCCTTACCCCTGTGTCGGATCTGTGGTTAGACTGGCATATTCGCCGATACCGATATGACCCGATATGCAGGCCCGGTTTGGCCATCGGGAGCACCGGGACGATTCCCGGTGGCCTGCCTCCTAGTGGCCTGGCCAGCAAAAAATAAATCTCTCCTAAGCTCAGGCCAGGCCAGCCACAGTCAATTTCAATTCAATTCAGGCAGTGTTGCTGCAGCACAACTACGTTGTGTGTCTTGTGTTAATGGAGGGAAGAAGTTAATAATATAAATAACATCAGATGGTACATTTCTCATGTGAAATTACTGTAAAGGCCCCCAAAATGTCCCTCAAGGGCCCCCAACATTTTGGCGGTGTGGCCTGCCAGGACGTATAACTCCCGGCCTGATTTGGAGTTCCACTCCGGGCCTGCCGATATGACAAATAAGGGCCGATCCGATACTTTTCCCGATACTGATACAGTATCGGGACATCTCTACCTAAAATGTACTCCACAGTTCAACCTGTTTCAACCTAATCTCGGACTAATGATTAGTGCTAAATCCGCCACTGGTCTGTATCACTGAAGCAACCAATATGCACTGTGATATAGTACATCAAAAGACACAGGTATATCCCAGTTAACTCTGGGTATAGCTAAGACAGCAAAGTATGGTCAGAACATCACAGAAGTATGTAAACAACTGGGTCAAAAGTTTGTATATCACTAGACCAGTAACAAGTTACTAGTAATATATTAACTTAATATTATTAGTTTACCCAGTAATGAGTAGTGTAAGGTATTACTCTGCCAAAACTGTAATATTATACCATATTACTTTGTAAAAAATAAATAGCACATATTACATATTACTTAGGTTTTGTTGGCTACCGTTTGAAAACATTTAATTTAAAAGGTAAGAGAGATAGCTGCTTTATTTTATAGCCTTTTTGTCTGATTGGTGACTTCTTATTATTCAAAACAATTGGATTCAGTTCTAAAAGAAGCTGACTAAACAGATTGTGTTGTAGGTTTCTTTTTGCGGGTGGGGGGGGGGGGGAGTAATATGTAATATAATATATTACTCTTGTACTAATTACTCTTACTAATAAGTATTACTTTTTTAAGGAGTAATATGTAATAAGTAAGATTTTACTCTCTTGAGTAATATTGCCCAACACTACTCGCTGGACCACAGTACTGTAAAATGTACGGAAATGTAAAAATTCCAGACAAGCCACCATTGTTTGTACAGTATGCTATAGACAAACAAGGATCTATGTAAGAATAGTTCATCTGACAGGCAACCAACAGGTGAGAGCCTGGCTTCCTAATATACTGTGAGATGTAAAGAGACACTACTTGTCGGTTACGTTGATGGCTCAACCGTGTAGTATTTTCATTTCCATTACATCTGTTCAAAGGATTTTATTTGTATTTGAAAACTTGTGAAATGCAATATTCTGCATAATGAGTACTACATTTAGTACTTTAAGTATATTTTGATGCCAATACTTTTGTTCTTTTACTCAAGTAAATTTTGAATACTGGTCTTGTACTTCTTCACAATAGGGTATTGATACATTTACTTAAGTAAAATATGTGAGTAAATCTTCCATCACTGAAATTGTCCCCCTGTACTGTATGTGTTTCCCAGGAGAGCCTCCAGCCACAGCTACGGGCACCATCCAGATCCACCTGGGGGACATCAATGACAACATCCCTGAGCTGGAGCAAAAAATAACGATAATGTGTGTTAACAAGGAAAGTAAGGTCATGGTGCCAGCCAAGGACGCAGATCTGTCTCCCTACTCTGGGCCATTCACCTTTTCCCTGGGGGGTGACGACAAAACACTGGAACATATTTGGAAACTAGACCCTTCCACTGGTGAGCAGATCTAGTCTTGTTCTTCACCCATAACTTTTTGTCCTTGTGCAGCAAACTTTTAATTTAAAGTCTATGGATTCTCTGGAAGCCAGCTGTGCAAATATCTGAGAATTGAAGTAAACGTGTTCTGCCTTCTTAGTTAGTTGATAATAGGCTGACATTGTTAATTGTTTTAATGCAACATTTTAAAGTTAGATTTGGTATCTATCCTTCAAAGACAGGGAGCCAATTAAGTTGAGTCTTTCTTCCTTGACTCCTAAGTGTATAGGGCATTGTGGCACAATTATTTGTTTTGGGGCACCTACTGTACTGTACAGGGGATTTTAGGCTCAATATTCAATCCATTATTGCCATTTTATTTCAACGAGACATGAACAAAACGGACAAGACAAACACAAGCACACTGCAACGAGCAACATGATGGCGCCATGCAATAAGATCAGATTCTAAAAATGTCTTCTACATCCTGACAGTTTTCTGAAAAAGCTATGTTTCTATGTCAGTCGTTCTTCGATTTTTCTAAAATAGACCTGGCAGACCTACAAGCTCGTAGCACGAGCTTGTAGATCTGCGATTTTTCAATAGCTAAAGCATAACATAATGCTAACACCAAAAGGGGTTCCCGCCCAAAATGGGTTAAAGGCCCTATTTTATACTTTAAAAAAATATAAAAGGATCAATCTACCGTACAAGCTCATAACAAGTCGCATCACGATGCATTCTGAGCTTGTAGATCAGGCATAAAAATTGTAATATTGTAAAGTTTTGCCCATGATGTGCCCAAAGCAGGGACACCAGGTTGAACGTGATAAATGAGTCCACCACATATTATGCCTCCCTCATCGCAGGTGATGCAGCGGGGCTCATCCTAATGAAGAGCCTCCTCTATGGGAACTACTCTGTGCCCCTGATCATCCAGGAGCAGCAGGGCATGCTGACCGCAGAGACTCTTGAGGTGGTCGTGTGTGACTGTGGAGAAGGCACCGAGTGCCGCGACCAGCTGCCTCTATCAAGCCAATTTGGACCAGCTGGGATAGGACTGCTATTCACAGGAGTTCTCCTCTTTCTGTGTGAGTTGCAGCGGCCAATGACCATTTCACATGATTTGTTTAGTGAATAAAACCTTATTATGGTATGTTAGTATGTTAACAAAATGTACTTTATTAATATATTCAGTGTTCTTTTATCCATTTGTACGAGTTATTATTTCAGCCTTTTTCTCTTTCCTTTATTAGTCGAGAAAGAGTCGGGGAGTGACATGCAGCAAAGGTTCAAAATCAGTTATCGAACATGGGACTTGCTGTCAGGCATCAGACCACAGCTTCACTACTTGCGTATTTAAACGGCCACATACAGACGAATCCACAGAGCCTTGCCCTGTAGACCAGGCGTGGGCAATCAATGCTGAGGTGTCAAGCTCTACTTAATGTGACACCTCAACTATGGCTGAGCCCAGGGCACCCCTCTGTGGATTTATCTATTCTATATAGGCTCATTTTGTAGTTTGTTTTCCAGTTCTGGTTAAAAACAGGCTGCGTAAGACCAAAGATGGTGGAAGAAACCAAGGGCTCAAAATCTGTGTTCTTCTGGCCCAGATCAAGGGAATAATAATAGAGAACGCCAATTATTATTGTGCATAGTTAGTGGGAGAAGTGCAAGAGAGCACTGAGTACAACAGAGCTGAGGAAGGGACTGGGGAGACAGGCTTTTATACAGGGCGTCGGCACCAGGCCCAGGTGCCGCCGCTTGACTGATTGTCATGACATCACAGCTCTGCTCCCCAATCCACTGCAAGATAAGATGAACAGAAATTAGGACAGCAAAGCAAAGAAACCAAACTAACCAAAGTGTACTATAACTATAATAAATATAAAGTTACACCAGACCACATAATATAAGATACCATATACCATAATACCATACTATACACGGTACACCATAATATATAGTACAATACAATATACAGGGGGGCGTCACAGCCATTTACTATGCAGCCCAGCAGAACATGTCTGTCTGTTTGTCACACTGTAACAACACCCGCCCGCCACCAGAGGGCACACCTGTATCACACACATAAAAACACACGCACGCACGCACGCACGCACGCACGCACACGCAGTAGAAAACTTACAACAAAAACTAAAAAAAAAAAAAAAACTTAAAAAGAAAGAAAACTTATAAATAAACAAAATAAAAAAAACACTGCCACTGCGTTCGCTTCCAGCGTTCACGTGTCTTACTTGTAATAATACGTTTATCTTTAAAGAGCGGAGGTTGCGAGTTGATTGTTGAGAGACGAATTCCTTGCGGTAGGAAGGACCGGTGCTGTGGATGCACTGATGAGTTAGCAGGGATATCTAATCTTGTATTCTATCCGTGATGACTCTGAGACGGGAAGCCAGTGGAGTGAGCGGAGGAAGGGTGTGATGTGTTCGCGCTTGTGCTGAATAACAGTATGCTTTAGTTCCTATTAATCTGTATTTAATATCAATGTAATATTATCATTACAATCTTATTGTTTTGCCATTCATTTGTGGGCCTACATGCACTATCCTCAAAGGCCACCAGTGGTCCCCAGCACCCAGTTTGGAAATAGTTGATCTACTGTACAGCGTTGATACTGCTCTTCATGTGTTTGTCTCTCTCATCTCATCTACAGTGTTGCTGCTGGCCTTCATGTGTGTGTGTGGGAAGAAGTTCCAGCACATTCCAATCCTGCAAGACGAGGGCAACCAGACCCTCATCAAGTACAATGATGAGGGGGGTGGTGCTGCATTAGAGGTAGGGATGGAATTCAGAACCTGATACCACCTGATAAAACCCGATAACAAGCTTATTTTTTTTGTCATCAAAGTTTTTTAATGATTTTTCAATAAAGCATACAAAATTCACATGACTTACACAAAAGAAAAAGACAGGAAAAAACAAACAAAAAACAAAACACAACTAGCAGTCAAAAAAAATAAAACCCCTGGACAACACCCCTCCACACTCTGTTGTTGACACATATTATGTCATATGTAATGTACAAATGGTGACCCCCTGTGGCAGCACCGTACAATCTGATAATAAGCTTATTGAGGACCCGGTATCAATAAGCTTTGGGCTTAACAAGCCTGTTATCGAGCATAGAAGCAACATGTCGGTCTAAAAGTGTTAGTCCTAGTACAAAATACTGGTTCTGTTCAGAATTTGTCATCTCCCGTCTTTCCACGAAATAATAGAAAATGCTCGATAGTGGGATCGATAAGCCTGACCGATAAGGTGCTCGTTATCAACACAAATGAACAAGCTCCATCCCAAATTAGAGGTGTGCGTGCGTGCATGCATGTTTGAATGGAGTTTATACTGTATGTCCCTGGTTATTGTTATTTCTATTGTTTTGATATGCTTGAGATATAAATCATAATGCATAATGCCTGTGTCTATTCACAGGACATAGATCGTGCAGCAGACCATTTTCATGTAGAATGCGTAGTACGTTTACGTTTACATACATTTCCTACAAAATAAGCTGTGATATGCTATAATGCGATAACGCTATGGAATTATAGTCGTTGTGATAAACATGTCATATGTTCCTTTAAACTAAGCAATGTTGAACTTTGGTTGAACCTAGCTGGGCTTGATGCCTTAAGTCCAACTATTGCTGATCAATTGTATTTGTTTGTTCTGTGCTCTGTCAGCAACGAACCATACATTACATCATCCAACTCTCATTATAAAGTAACACTGTTTCGTACAAGATGCCGTTTCAAGAAAGGTGGGAAGGGATAGAAAGAGACAGAACAACAGATCAGATATCAACATGGCAGTGTGAAATATATATTGTGATGCATGATGCATACTGTATAAGGTGCGCGCTTAAAATAGCAGTGGGATCAGGCTGTGAAAAATATCAGCTGATGTAATGACAGATACATAAGATGTGTGGTTTAGGAAAAATCAATAAAATGAGGCAATAAAAGTAGCAGATTATAACAACCGTGGCAGTGAGCCATATATATATATATATTATATACAGAGAAAACAAAGCCTGTGTGGTGGCTTAGAGTGATGGAATCACAGAACACAGAGCAGATCAGAGTGTGACAGTATTTGGATGACCAGGTAACTAATAACTATACTCAACACAAAGTTCTTTCAAAGTTTTCTATGGCTTTAAAGTCATGTCTTCCTCTCCTGCTGTCAACCTGATGTGCAGTTTGAACGGTATACTTCTTTACTCCCTATACTGTGCTGTTCCACCCTCTGCTTGTTTTAACTGTCCATGGACCTCTCCTCTCCTCTCCTCTCCTCTCCTCTCCTCTCCTCTCCTCTCCTCTCCTCTCCTCTCCTCTCCTCTCCTCTCCTCTCCTCTCCTCTCCTCTCCTCTCCTCTCCTCTCCTCTCCTCTCCTCTCCCCTCCCCTCCTCTCCTCTCCTCTCCTCTCCTCTCCTCTCCTCTCCTCTCCTCTCCTCTCCATCCCCTGCAGGCTGAGCCCACTCTGCTCTTGCCTGGAGTCAGTGTGGATGTGGTAGACGTCGGCATGAAGCAGTCAGCCCCCCCTGCCGCCCCCTTGCAGGTAAAATGGAATGAGAACTGGCCATATGTTATTATTACGTTATCATTCTCAATTCTCCCATTTTTTGTTTCATAGTTGGGCACCCAGTGGATATGTGGGAGTGAAACAATTACACAACCCCACATTATATAAATAATGTATAGTCCCCCAGGGGATCTATATTAGGCCCCCCTCCTTTTTATTCTCTACAAATTTCTCTGGCGAAATGTGCTAATCTACAAGCTCACAATGCGTCGCATTGCAGCGTGTTGTAAGCTTTTAGATCAGCCATTTTTGCAGACTGTTCACCCCAGCATGGGGAAGCCAGGGTTCATATAGGGTCAGGCGTTAAGTATCAGGGTGTGTGTTCTACAAATTGTGAACGGGTCATGCCCTGTATGAAAACGACAAATATAATCCATGTCATCATTTATGTCTTTGTCTGTCGTACACCATGGTGTTTTTACAGTAATGTACAGTATAATGCATGCCGTTAGACTGAACCACACCAATGTTTCTGTACCAGGCTTAGCCGGGTTTGTTTAACAGTAGTGTAGTGACATACCTACAGTATGAAAACAGGTGTCCATGTTGCAACATGCAGCTGTAAATACCTTCAGGCTTCAGGAGAAAACAGACCGGCCTTGTTACAGAAGTACTGATCACAAGATATATACATAATACAGTAGTCTACCCTGTAATGTACCTGCCAAGAGGCCATGGGTTATTGTTAGGGGATGGATGTAAAGAATGAGGGAGTTGATCGATTATGTAGTATACACTAATACTACTGTAAACTATAAAGCCATTTAATCTTCAAAGAAATCATATTAATTAAGTTCTTACGTGGATTCTATCAATTTGGGATCCAGACTTGGGATCCCGAAACTGTACCGATTGGTTAGACTTCCCATTGACCATTCTATTATTTCTTGTTAAGTTTTGAAAAGGTTACATTCGATAGAAAATACTTTACAATTGTCTTTAAACCTTTAGCACTTCAGACAGATGATGGAGAAGAGCTCGTTCCAGAGTGCACAGCAGACACAGCAGACTATGGTGAGTCACAGTGGTGGAAATTAACTTCAGTACATATTACTACTACTTTACTTTACTTTACTTTACTTTACTTTACTTTACTTTACTTTACTTTACTTTACTTTACTTTACTTTACTTTACTTTACTTTACTTTACTTTACTTTACTTTAGTATTTCTTCAACGTTCACTTACTACATCTCAGAGGTAAATATTGTACTTTTACTGCACTACAATTATTTATTTAGTTACATTTTAGATTTTGATTATTATAGCCTATACATTAACCACTTCAGCCCTTATAGACTTATATAGGCTCGCGGCGTGTCACATTGCGACACATTGTGAGCTTATAGATCTATTCTTTTGTACTTTTTACTCAAGTACATTTTGAATACCAGACTTTTATTTGTAACAGAGTATTTCTACATTGTGGTGTTCATACTTAAGTAAAGCTTGTGAGTACATCTTCCATCACTGGTCCTTGTGCTGTGCCGTAGCCTATAGGTTTGTTGTCCTCTTTGTGTCTACACATTTACACCACTGTTGAATGATATTGGAGGACTGCATCATATGGAAACATTTCACAAAGCCACATTTAGGCCTCTTTTACACGGCGACCAACTCCAGATAAAACGGGAATGTCCTATTGCGTTTAAAATGTATTGACCCTTTACACGAGAACGCACACTTTATGAAAACGCTATAATGTCGCTAGGTGGCGGTAACGGGCTGCCAAATAGACCAGTCACCCACGTACAAGAAGAAGAACACCTTCACGCAACCCTATTGGGGTTTTGAATGATTCCAGAACACAACGTGGTTGTGGCCGTCGCTCGCTGCCTGCTTTCACATCGAGGTGACAGGCAGCTGACAGGCAGCCCAGAGCATGCAGGCAAAGCATGGTTATATTATTTTATAATACATTAGGCTACATAAACGCTGCTGCCGCGGCTGCCGCCTGTCACAAGGCTTTTTATTCACATCATGGTTTTACATTCACCATCACTGATGAGCAGCGCTTTGTAGGCGAGGAGGGAGGCTTGTTCAGGAACTCCATTATATCATATAATTATGGCTCTGCATCAGTGTAATAAACATAATGAGCTGTGAGCCAACGTGAGCCATGATAAGTTTTGCGGATTCACCGTTTTGCCTGTTTACATGGAGAAGGGATAAAACGGCGTTCTCAAAGATTTCCACTCTGGAAGGTGGTTTCACTTTGTTGCATTTTCACCACCTGTAAACACCATTCTCTTCTAAAGGGACACCAGCAAACGATACTTTATTTAGCCGTTTTCTATGAACACCGTTCTCGTGTAAAGACCACCTTAGATCTTCGATCTTTGCTGAAAGTGCTGGGAATAGATACTAAACATACTAACATAGGCCTACTGTATCTGACAATGTGCTATTAAGGGAAGTGTGAACACAGTACTATGTTATGCTCATGTTCGTAAAGTAGGCCTACTCCACACCTGTCTGTGTGTGGAGTACATTTCTGTCTTGTGTTGTATAAAACACAAAGTACTGCATTTGTGTTTGCTTAGTTTTTATTCATTTTTACAGTTTACTACAGACAAGCAGTTCAGTCAAAACAGTTCCGTTCTTGTACCCCTACAAGCTCACAATGTGTCAATGTAGATTGGCTAGTTGATCTACGAAAATGGAGCCCTTAGTGTCATATATCCCCCATTGATGAGAAGCATTCAAAGACTCCAGACCAGAGGTCTGTCAGTAGTGTATAAGTCCAGAACATGAGGCAGAGAGATGCTGGAGAATAGTGACATCTTGGGCAATTAAAACTGACCGTCGGGTACATCTTAGCCAATGTTTCAGGGGAGTAGTGCAGTCTATGGAATACTTTGAATTGTATCAGATTTTGTCGTACACAGAGTGATCGATGCAGAGTTAAAGATGGAGTGCCACAATTTTTGTATTTTTCCAGTTTTTCATGTGTCTATGATGTGACAGTACTTCATTAGACACCCTGGAGTTGTTTTTATGTGCAATGGTGTATTAACTTTGTATTTAGGGTTTCTTCCTGAAGGCTGAACCCTTGACAGTCAAACGGGCCAATGAAGTAAACAGTAATATAGTGACAACACACTATCAGCCCCTCCCCTAACCCCTCCCCCTTTATCATACAACTACAGCTGTGGGTGCGGCTTCAGTTCAGGTGGATCACCACCCATCACCACCCACCAGGCAAACCAGGCATACTTAATGAACTGGTGGGCGTGTCCACATAAAAGCATGATTTTAACAAATACTGTACACTTTTTGGAAAAAGTTCTTCCCCCTTATATTGTAATAATACCTGATGATCAGGTTTTAGGGTGGAAAAAAATGGTGGCACTCCATCTTTAATTATGGAGATACTTGAGATCCAAATTTCCTCTGGAATTTCCACCCCAAGATCTAATTCCCATGCTAGCCTGTACTGTTCCAAGTACTGCATTTGAGCAAAAATTATGACCTTTCTACACATATCTATTTTTATGAACATGGTTTTGTATCCAAGGTGTACATTAAGTGAAAAGCCTTTTTGTATTAAACAGCATGTTTACTGAGACAGATACAGACTACAGTATAGCCTCTTCTGTGCACTCATTCGAGCAGTAACACGTGTCAGACGTGGTGAAGCACTGTTTATGTTCCCACCTCCACAGATGAGCTCTGAGATGATGGCGGCAATGGGAGGAGGGCAGCAGCAGGCCAATGGCACAATGAAAAGCCTGGGTGGGAGACCTCCCAACAGGGTGAGTTGTGGTTGTTTCACTTATGTCCACAAGAGGGCCACATAAGCCAACTTTAATACAATTCAGGTGTGTGTGTGTGTGTGTGTGTGTGTGTGTGTGTGTGTGTGTGTGTGTGTGTGTGTGTGTGTGTGTGTGTGTGTGTGTGTGTGTGTGTGTGTGTGTGTGTGTGTGTGTGTGTGTGTGTGTGTGTGTGTGTGTGTGTGTGTGTGTGTGTGTGTGTGTGTGTGTGTGTGTGTGAAATGAGAGGATGTGTAAAGGCTATAATCAAGTTTACTTCCATTCTTTTAGTACCCCACGTGGAATACAAGCAGGATGCCCGCTGCCAATAGGGTGAGTGATGTCGTTCTCATTTAGTGTGCATAGAAAATGTAAACTTCACTGCTCCGTTGTTCTTCATGCAAATTGCAATGATATATAGCCTACTGTACAGCGCTACTCTACTAATGCATCTGCTTTCTTTTCTTTCTGTTTTTGTCTCAACAGCAGCATAATTCTGCAAGGTATTCACGGTCGTTCTCCATGCTGACGGAGCAACACATCACAGATCACATAGAGAGGGTAAGACTCACAGGACAGGTCCGACTACATGCTGCAGTAAGCCTGCAGGCCTCTAGGGATGAGAAAACAGGCACAGGCATGAGTTGTAAGCCCTGTGGGTTCCCGCGGGGGTATCGATAATACCTCTGTGCAGACAGGATGGGACATCATTCAAGAACAGACAACGGGCTAAGATAACACTTAATTACTGGTCATGCATGTGAACAAACAATCAAGGAGATGTGTCTTTTATATTGTGAGAATCACCAGTTTGTGGGAATTAGATTAGAACATTAGATTTACTATCTACTCTCAAACTTTCAAAAGATTCAGGTTTGAAATGTTCGCTTATAATAGAATCTTAAGAATAATTAAAACTCTTGGGAATCAAAATGTGTTGTTTGGAGGGATTTAGTTATGGAACAATTGAAAATAAAACTGACAGCAACATGAATAGCAAACGCCATAGTTTGCTATAGTGGTTCCTCATGGAGACACAAATAGACTCCTTTGTTCCCTGGGTGGGTGAGTAGCCTAATCGACAGGAGGAGAAAACAGGGAAAAAAACATTCTGAGGGTGAATTATCACCCCCAAAGTGTGCCATTTGAAACAAAGATGTTGATTTTGTTATCGGGTGATCTGCCTTTGAATCAGTGAGCCTAAAAGATTTACCCATTGCTTCCACAGAGGCTGTACATGGTCGGACTCGGAGAAGGAGTACCTGGTACTGGTACTGGTACTGGTACTGGTACTGGTACTGGTACTGGTACTGGTACTGGTACTGGTACTGGTACTGGTACTGGTACTGCTTACCCCGTGTACCAGCTGAAGGAGTACGCGTACGAGGGCGAGGGCAGCCTGTGTCAGTCCCTGGACGAGCTGTCTCTCGCCAACCTGGACGACCTGGACTTTCTAAATGGCCTGGGGTCCAAGTTCAAGACTTTGGGAGGCATCTGTCAGCAGGACATGCAGAAGAAGAGCACACTTTAACCACATTTTATATTGTCTAACCGATGTGGTTGTGCTGCAGAAATAGCATGTAGATCTGCTATTTTTGCAATTTTTAAAAGGTTTTGGGAAATGTTGGAACATCATGCCTATAATATAATACCATGCCCAAAATATGGCACACCATATTGAAAGTGGTTTAGCTGCATCTGGACTTCGGACAATACCATCATCGTCCCACATTTGGAAAGGCCTGCGGACTATTGAATCTGTTTTACGGAGGAGTATATCACACAGCACTGCTTGGATTTTATAACGTGGACTTCTGCTGAATGGCTCTGGTCTCTCCTGCAGAACCGTGTTCATGGGCGTTAATCCATGAAACAAGACCCTTTTCTTTGATCCTTTGTTTATTTGTCGCTTGAAGACACATGAGTTGTAAAACTGGTGCGCTGAACAAACAGCACGCCAGCACGCTCCGACGGTTTCATGGGGTGTGTTTTCATAGGTACAGGGTGTGTTTGCAGGGTTTTGATGGCGCTACTTTTAGGTTCATACTTTATATTCATCACCACGCCGCCTCTCTGGGATTTCAACAGCACAACGTCACTAACTGTACAGATTATTATCAGGATGGGAACCTGATGGACGCACTGTTTATTCTTAAAACAACAACAAATGTAACACACGAGGGATTCGAACCCGGATGTCACGCATGGGAAGGGACAATAAAGCTTAACCTCTAGTCTAGAGTCTATACTTTTATTAACAGTTTGCAGAAAAAAGCACAGAACAGTACAGTTCACTCTGCTTCATATATGTATGTACTATACAAATGTATTCCCAACAGTCTTTAATTATTTTTCATCTGCAATAACAGTGGAAATCTGACTAATTTAAATCTATTTTTCCCCACTACTAATGGAACAACAGTCCTGTTTCATGTGTTAAACCTCTATGAACTTGTCTGGACTGCTTTATGTACAATATTTGATGTTGTCTTGAAAATGATGTATGGATATCTCGCTACAAACTATGTACATGCAGTAGATATCTCAGCAAGCGATTTGTAAAGTGGTATTTGTATTTGTATTTGTAAATACATACTGAAATTCATGAACACAATTATGATTTACACTACTCAAATATAGAATTAAGCATTTTCAGAAGGCTATTGTTGATCACTTGCCAAGCTCCCACTTTGGATAATCAAAAGGTTTTCATTCAAAATGGCAGGAGCGTGATTGCCTATATTCGTATTCACTACAGCCATGTAAATATTCTAACTGGAGGCCGATATGATATCTCCCATACATAAACTCTGATGTGAGAATATGGCATGAAAGGGGATTTGATTATCAGTTCATTATACATACGTTTAAACATCAAGCAAGCATATTTTGAAATGAAGTTCTTTGAATCAAAGAATGGACGAATGAATGAATGAATAAATGAATGAATGAAGACTATCTGATAATGGTACAAGTATGGTAGAACTGATACAGATATTACAGTGTTATAGTGTTAAGGCCAAACACACTGATATTTTATATCTACTCAAGACGCTATTGTTATTGGTTAATTTGATTGTTGTTTTTTGGCTTTTTTTTGTTATTTGTTATTTTACATTAAATAAAATATGTGTTCAGTAAGCTGTGTGTTGGCCTGAAGAGTTAAAAAAAAGTCTAAGCTGCAGTATCATGAACGGAATTAAATGGAAAAGATAATAGACCCCCAACACACACATGCATGCACGCATGTGCGTGCACACGCACACACACACACACACACACACACACACACACACACACACACACACACACACACACACACACACACACACACACACACACACACACACACGCACACACGCACACACACACACACACACACACACACCTAGTATTTTGCCATGCAAAATTGTGGTCTGTGAACCAATGGCTGAGAAACATGCAATAAAGAGGATGAAAAGTAATGTGGGAACTTCCACCTGAACGGTTTCCATAGAAGCTGTTGCAATGCAGCCTAACAAACTAGGACATGTAGCATTATTGCATAAGAAGTTGTGTCTCAGTAGGGTGAGGGAGTGGCACAGATTTTAGAAGGCTGTGTGAGATCATTGTGGAAGTCGATTCATTATGAAGTAGCTCCCACAAACATATTCACATTTTTGTGGTTGTAACACATTTGTTATTGGTTTTGTTCTGGTTTAACAGTGTAAAACAAATAGTTTTACCTTCAATAGTTCTATTTTAGATTTTTTTTTTTTTTAGGAATGATATAGATACTAATCATACATTAGATTTTTTAGAAGTATAATAACTTGAAGAGTGATCATGGGACCGTTTTTGAATTTCCGCATTGTGTAAGCTTTCTTGCTTAATCATAATCAGGAGCACACTTTCATGTATAGTACAGTACAGTAGGCCTACAAAGTGTCCCAAGTACTTTTTTCTTTTAGTTTTTTTTACCAATGATTTATGCTTGTAACATGTATATTTGATATACATCTTCACATGCACATTTTCCCTTTCCTGTTCAATATTATGAATTAAGACTTCATGTACATTAATGTTCAAATGTATGACATGTTTTAAAATTAAAATGATTCAAATTTGAATTAAAAATTAATTGAATTCATTTAATGAAGCTAATAAAAAAATGCTTCAGTTCTAAAAGTTCATTACACATTGTTGCCCACCCTGTTTGATGAACACATGGTTTGATTCAGATATACGGCTCTGGTTTGATTAATGTAAAAAATAATTAGTTTTTATCCTCTTTATTCCACGTGGAACATAAGGCTGTGACTATCTGCTTATGTTGCACCTGGTGATGACCCTTAGGCTGGGTCGTAACAACCACTACATCCGGAATCTGTGCAAACAATCTTAACCGTACTTCACTAGTCCCTGGCTCACAATCATCTGTAAACACCTGGTTTATGCGCTATTACGTTTTGACTTATGTCCTTATTATAACAAGTTAGGTAAGTTTGTCATTTTGCTCCCCTCATGTTGCAGGGTTGACTTACTATTTGATGCTTGCCCCACATGTGTTGTCACAACAATGAAGACTTTGATTGATTATAGTGCTTTGGAGCTACTGTATGATTCAGTAATATTTTCAATCACGTGGGACTAAATCATGTATACATTACTGTCCCTTTTGACCTCATGTCACCTAATAATTTATCTATCTAATAATCAACACAAAATTAAGGCAAAAATGTTTCTACTCCACCTTCTGCATTGCTCTACCTCACACCTAACAACTAAACAAACTAGCTTTATCTTGAATGATTCTAATTTGGTTTTATTTTCCACTAATCCCTCTATATACAGTTGCTGATAGACAGACACAGCTCAGTTGTTTGTTTTATTTAATCTCATAGTTTAAGTGGTAGAGCTGTGACAGTTACAATAACCATGCACTTAAGCTCTATATACTGAAAAGAATCATTCCATAACCATGCACTCACAAAACAGGCATTTATTACACAGCTGCTTCCACTTAACAGCAAGTAGGAGGACTGTGTGACTGGACATTAGATTAGTGTTGCATGTTATTCTTATTTTATCATTGGTACTCAAAGTCAAAGTCAAAGTCATACAATTTGTCACACACGTTACCGCAGTGAAATTTGTTCTCCGCATTTGACCCATCTCTTGGAGCGGTGAGCCGCAGCCAAGGAGCGGTGAGCTGCAGCCTTTGATGCTGAGTGTCAAGCAGGGAGGCATTGGGTCCAATTTTTACAGTCTTTGGTATGACCCGGCTGGGAATCGAACCCCGAGTCCCCGACCTCCCATTTTCATGGCGGACACTCTAACCACAAGGCCACTGAGCTGGTAGGTCTATAACAATGTATTATAAAAGGATACCAAGATGGTGCATGGCTTTAACAGCATTTCTGTTTATTGTGAATTGTGTGTAGGTAATAGGTATGATTGTTTGATTTCACCCTTCTGTGCAGTGTGCATCTGTCTCTCCTGCAGTGCTAGTGCTACTGCTTTCTATTGTTTTAGCGATTTTAGCTATATTTTTGACAGGGGGGCGGACATGGTCCTAACATATTCTTTTATTCTTTCACAAAGAAATATGGTGAATATATATATTATTTACTATAGTCCTAAGAAATTATATCTGGCCACAAAAGATCACAGGATCTATTGAATGTGACAAATTGAGCCTACACACAGTGTACTGTAGGTAAACAATATGGCATCCCCCTCGTACCATACCTTCACATTCAGAAGATCCTGTGATCTTTTGTGGCCAGATTTGAAAAAATCAATTGAAAAAGTTTTTACCCTCACCTTTCAATTTCTCTAATAAGAACCTAAAACATGAACCTTGAACTAAAGTTGTCCTTTAATAAGGTGGTGCCTGAAATGTATTTGGAATGCGTTTAGTAAAACCGTATATAATTGTGTAAATCAACTCATGGGCCATAGTTTGCCTTATTTTGAGTTAAGTGGTTACCAATAGATCTGTGTTCTTGGTATGATTCTTGCCTAGTATAAAAGGGAGGCTGCAGGACACAGAGGGTCAGTAGTGGCTTGGGAAACAAGCAGATAACCCAGGGAGAGCTGCTAAGTGTCACTTAAATTTATGGAAAGGTTTATATAGCCTAATAACAGTTTCTTAAGTTCTGGGTTTGTTTTCCTCATTTGCTTTCAAGTTACATTTAATTCTTGTCTTTTTTAGTCTTCAGTGTTTTTTGTTTGTTAGGCCTTCCACTGTAAATAACTGGGAAAAATAAAACGCCCTACATGGTATTCCTGGACTTTGTCGCTTTTTGGAGCCTTGACCAATCGGCCAACGTAGTGTCCTGTCACATTATACCCTTATAGATCTGCTATTTTTGGTAAACTTTAAAGATCTTAAAAGACTATAATGACATACCCAAAATATGGCACCACCAGGGTTAAAGTGGGGGGAAATACTTTAGAAAATAATACAGTCAAATGCAGTGTTGTTTTGAGTTAACAAATTAAATTAAATGTTACATTGCGAAGAAGTTAACTGAACAGTATGGTGCACTGTGTACAATAGTCAAAGCGATTTACCTGTAGATGTTTGAGTGTCTGACATTGATCTCAGATTTGACTGAGGTCACATTCCCACCTAATACTTCGGTAGACTCGATGCGAATGGGCGGAAAAGTTGGGATTCTTGCATATTTAATTTGCTGCGCAGCCACGCACTGTTCTTTTGGGCATGGAGGCACAGTGCTGAGCGCACTGATATAACAGACAGCAGCGCAACATGTTTACAAGTTTATCGAGATTAAAGTCCCTACTCCTCAGTCCCCACACAGTGACAGCACTCCATGTTTACGGCACGCACAGACAGACAGAATATTCTGTAGGCTATAATACACTGCAGTGTTTTTATGTGTTATCCTTAAGCAATTGATTAATGTACTCGTCCTCATTTTGATCAGGGCTTCAGTCTCCTCATTCGACCACGTCTATCCACGGTAACGGGACATCTTTGCGCTGCGTAAAATATGCCTTCTCCGTCTCCAACTGTGTTCAGCTCCTCACCCGCCACATTGTTTGCTTAATTTACTTTATTTACTGCGGATTGCATTCACACCTGCACCAAATCGTAATCAAGTGCGATTGGAAGCGAAGCGAAACCCCCGTTTTTGCTCGGAGTAGAATGCAGATCTTTGATACGCATTAGGATTCGAATGAGCCTTCACACCTGCCAAACGAAGTGCACTTTCTGACAATGCGCAGCAGGATTCGTTGTAATCGCAGCAAAGCTTTCTGGTGTGAATGTCACCTGAGAGATCACTTGACTGAGAGAAACGTTACTGCCTATAGGCTGTGGTATTTCTTCCTCTAGGCTGCAGTATAAAGTTGTATATTGGCTACAATAAATCTAGTCTGTAGGCCTGCCGTAGGCCTGCCTCCCTGCCTGGGTGCCCAATGAGATCTCTCTTGTTTGAGATAAGAGTTTTGAATCTCCCTAGATCGTTATTGTGAAAGATTAGATCAGGCATTTAAACTTGTGGGAACTGGTTGAGATGGTTTCACACTTGGACCCTGCCCTGTGTTGTGTAGCCTATGCTGAATCATGCAGTTTCCTAATGTCTAAGATGCACCATCTTACCAGTGCAACCCCCGTACTTGAGTTATACTTTGAGTTCAATTATTACTCAGCTACAAGTGAGAGTTGCTTAGTCAAATTTGTACTTGAGTTATATTCAAAACTCAAAATGCATGCTTTACTGTAAAAAATACAATAATCTTTTCTAATGAATATGCTGCATTAGAATTGAGATATTTTCTGCCACAATTCAAAGGTATTCCATGCAGAAACACAAATTAGCTACATTTGAAATGGAGCTTATGCACCCTGGGCAAGACCTACTCTGAAAAGACTATCAGCGGAAGTTGCTGGATTTTAGCGGAAGTATTGCCCAAGGAAATTACGTTGATGCTTTGCAAATCAGTTTACATTCTCCGCGAATGAAACAAGTGTTGTGATTGGTCGGGAAAATATCGTATCCGGGGGAAATACATCTGACGGATATTCCGGAGGATACGTCCGCCGATAGCTCTGCCTTACGTTGTGACCAGGCTTTTCTTTTCGCAGATAAGTAAGCCTGTGACCGAGGCTGGAGCTTATGTGGGTATTTCACAATACTATACTTTTCCCTTCTTAGAAATGTCAAAAGTACAATATGTGTCTTTAGTGGAGTGAAAGTATCAAGAATACTTATTTTTGCACAGACAAGAGAAAAATATTATATTGAGAAAATACAGTTGCTGCATTATGACTTCATGGCTTCGTTAACAATGCCTTCATAATGAAAACCTAAGCTGGAAAAAAACACTGGTGTGATTCTTTCTCTATTGTAGGAAATGCAAAACATAGCTGGGTGTCGTTGAACTGGATATTCATAATTATGCAAACTACAAACTGTGCATACCTTATGTGTCTGTTTAACTACCTTAACTAAGTACATTTTATTCAGCGAGAACCATAGATTCTAAGGAACATAAGCCATGCTAACAATCATTGCAGTTGTAAGCACTTTCTATAATACCGGTAACTAATGATTGATGATGACAGATAATCATGATGATAATATAATGATTTCAAAATCAAATAATTCTAATATAATTTGCACATATTTTAACTAAGAAAGTAATATTGTACACCCAAGTTAACACAGAACTAGATATACAAGGTACTAAAATAAAATAATTTTTTTGTATACGGTCAACAGCTGCCCATTACTGTAATCTGACAATTTAGAACTTTATCTAGAGCGACCTAGGCCCCAGATTAGAATCCGACCCCCGTCTTGTCTGCGGCATGTCTCGTTCTGCCCTCTCTATATTGAATTATCTGAAATAAAGCATAAAAGCTTGAAACCGACTATCCCTGTATATTATACGGTAAACATTATAGGAGAAAATAGCCGATCTACAAGCTCACAATGCGTTGTGTGCTTGTAGATTAACTATTTCGGCTAAACTATGTAATGTGGAGTGAAAACAAGAGGGGGACTAGCTCAGTGCCTTGTGGGACTCCTGTCGACTAAGCAACCGTGCTGGTTCAAATGGTTCAAAAATAAGTACAAGGGAATGCAAAAGCTATACACAACAGCTCACATGCACCATTTATTTACCATTCAAAGCCAGTTGCTTTATAATAATAATAATAATTATTATTATTGTTACTATTATTATTATTATTATTATTGCTGTATTGTTGGACTGAAAAATGAGATATTGCATCCTCACATTCCTGAGAAATGATGGCAGAAGGATTCATGTAAATGTACTATACAGCAACAGCACACACCCATTCACTGTCAGGTGTGTATGATGATGTCACATGCCATGCTTTTTTTGCCCTCCCACATATAGTGTTTCAAGTTGTGTTTGTTTCCATTCAGTTACGTTTGCTCCGAGGCTCTGGACTAACTTACTGCTGATTACATTATGGGGAGAATCACAATCAGTTGTCTCATAATTCTGGTAAGGACTATATCGTTTTAAGATAATCAGTTTATATTGGAATCAATCACTCAGATATCCATTCTATCATTCAGATCCCTATCAGCAATAGAAATGCATCTTTTAATTTCGGCATCATGCACTCATGACATGTTTCCATGTGAATAATGAGTGTAGGTTATTGAACTGCGACATTGAACTGGGTTTCAGGTCAATTTAGAGGTGAATTGCATATTTTTGTCTCCACAACATCACAGATGGTGCCTCATCAGTTCCTCAGTAACTATTTATTCTAATTCATTGACCAAATAGAAATCCACTCCACACTGGAGAGTGCGAGAGAATGTATTTGTTTTTCTTCTATTTATTTTGAAACCCCTCCCACATGTCACTCATTACGCTTTATGTGTTTTCTGTTGACCCATATAATATAACACACCTATTTTCTATAGGCTTACACAAACTAAAATGGACAGAACATTTTCTATAGAATTAAATGTGTATAGTAATAATAAGTAATAACTGACTTGTATCACTAGATTAAATATATCTCTGCTGTCAGGGAGAAATCACCAAACTGATTTTCAGGAAATGAAAAATATAATGAAGAAAACATTATATATATTTTTTAAACAATGCAATACTGCCTCATCAAAGTTGGTATTGTACCTTTATATATTGTCAATTTCTCCAATTACTTGCATGAGGGGGGAGAGGTGGTGCAGTTGACTGCTTTAGCAGACACTTTGAGGGTCGAATAGTTTAGAGGTTTTGTCTGAAGCGACGTAAAATTAAATGAAATAAAAATAAAATAAAACTTAAAAAAATTGAGTTAGGTGGTTTCCACCCGACAGCGATGATATTTCATATCATATTTATTTATTGTGTTGTTTTTTAAATAATTATTATAATAATGTCTGCTTGTCTTTTTTTAACTGCAATGTTGTTCTACCATTACAGTGTATGGGGGTCCACAGGGGGGCATCCATGGATAGTCTGCAGCGACAGAAGAGAGACTGGATCATAGAATCTTTCACAATTGAGGAAGAAAGTAAAGGACCTTTCCCATATGCACTTGACAAAGTGAGTATACAACTATACATAGAGCCTGTGTTCATGTACAGCAGTTCTCCAACATTTTCAGGACCTCCAAATGGATTCTTCTTTGACTACAGACCCCCATCTGAAAATATCTTGTGCCAGGGACCCCCAACAGAGAAGATTTGTGTTTTTCAATATTTTCATTCTGTATTCTTCTAAATCCCCTAACCTAACCCAAGTATACAAAACAGTTTTAAAGTGTTTAAACTGTTCCTAAGGGACCCCCTCAAGGACTCCCGGGGGTCCACAGGAATCACTTTGAGACCTACTGATGTACAGTATAGGAACTTGGTACATACTGTAGGAATTTTATGTGCCGATAATATGATCTCTTTTTGTTCTTTGTCTTCTTCTCAGATAGGAATTGTGAAAAAGTTCAGGCAAAATTTTAAACTGCATGGCCATGGTGCTGATCGGGATCCAATTGGATTATTGGAGATCGATAGAAATACAGGACAAATCTGGGTCAATGGAAAAGTAGACTACGAACAGTATAAAGTACTTAAGGTTAGATGCAATTTACTGAGACATTGTATATTGTGAAATGAATACATTATTATTATTTCCTTAACCATTAGTATTTACTATACTTTAATCAAATGTATGTTCTGCTTCATTCATAATGATCATTCTATGTTTTATTTAAAGCTACTCTATTGCAATAGTTTGTGTTTAATTGCAGCTGACATTTGAGTTATATGACCTGGACAAAAATAGTTTGGACACAAAACTGGGGATTGAAGTCCAGATTGCAGACATAAATGACAACACTCCAATTTTCACCAAGGAACTGCTTGAGATCAGCATGAAAGAGTCTTCCCCACAAGGTAATGGCTTTTTCTTTTTGCTAATTGAACCATACAAATGCAATTATTGATAACATTGCGAGTATATTATTCTTTTGACTGTATTATTCCAGGCACTTTCCTACTCACTGTTGTGGCAAACGATAAAGACAACCCAAAGACCAATAATGGAACCTTTGATTTAAGAATAGTCTCTGTCATTCCTAAACCAAGTGACTTGGAGTTCTTCCTCACCCAGAAAGATGGACATGGAACCATTGCATTTAGAGGGTGCCTGGACTATGAGGTGAGAGGAGTCTTAAATTCCTTGGGTTGGTTCTGGCCAACATGTGCAAATATTATCTGATTCATCTTTATCCGTTGCTTCTGCGCTCTGTGAGTGAGGAACAGAATTCATACCATTCACATTGTATACAAAGAAACAGGTCTCAAAGTCACCCAAATATGAAAACTTTATTCTCTCAAATATAATAGCTCAAATTATTATATAGTATAAATATCTAATAATTATGTCCTGCACCTTGCATATTCTTTTGTTTCACCTGTTATGCCTACTGTCCATTTTAGCACTCAGGTTACACCTAATATTGACTTTTTTATTGCACTACAGAAGTGTTGATGAATACAGCAATTTCTCGTTCACAAAACTACCAGAACCTGTTTTCTTTGTACTGCATACAGTATTGGCAGAAACCACTTTGTTTACATTTGATTTTGAGGCCTGTCTTGCAATACTGTTGTGTGGTCACAATAAAGATGAATGACAGTTGCATCATAGCCAGTATACAAAAGGAATGGATTATCACACTCCAACTTAAATACAAAAACATTACTACCAAGGTTTTGACTTTTGTCTTCATCATGGGAAAAAATATGTCTTATTTGCCTAAAACGTTTATTTAAAGTAATGCTAAAAGTTTAATTAGCATGACTTTAAATGAATGTGATGTAGAAAATAATTGTTTTTAAAAGTTGTGCACTTGCCCCCTCACACACACACACACACACACACACACACACACACACACACACACACACACACACACACACACACACACACACACACACACACACACAGAAAGCAGAGAAGTACACAATCCTTGTGGAGGCCAGGGACCGTGGGGAACAAGTCCAGCTGTCCAGCACCTGCACTGTCATCGTCCACATAGAAGATGGAAATAACCACCTTCCGGTTTTCACAGGACAAACAGTGAGCACAGTTGTTCTATGTCCTTTCTGTCATGTCACATGTGACAGAAAACAACATTAGAATATAAATTGTATAGAGTGTAGAGTATAGAAGCATCATTTTCTTACAGCCTCCAATATTTCTTTTACAGGTTCTAGGAAGTATAAAGGAGGGAGAGAGCAATGTAACTATTTTACGGCTGCATGTTTCAGACAAGGACGCAAAGGGCACTGCAGCCTGGAAGGCAAAATATAGCATCATCCACGGAAACGCAAAGCACAACTTCAGAATAGACACCGACCCTGATACAAATGACGGAGTGCTGTTTGTGGAAAAGGTATTTTGCCTGTGAAGTAGTTAAACCAGTAATTGTTTTGTTCAAAGTCAACGTCATCTTTAAACTTAAGTAATTGCATGATTGCGTGCCAGTTATGCCCGTCTGATTTCTTATGAATGGGGAAAGTGATAATCCTTCCATCCAAAACACTCGCTGCTAGCTTTGTCTGTATAGAAATAATTGGTGTAAATTGCTGCACATAGCATTCTGCTTCCTGGCTTGAATTGCACTGACTTAAATTAGTAACTAACAAATGCTGAGGACACTTGGTTCAAAAACAAACACTGGATGAAGTGTGGTCTGGGAGGACTGAAAGCATTCCCATTGCATGATGAATCATAAGAGGGTAAGCTGGTTAAAAGCTGCACCAATTGTTTTTTTGGGGGGCGGGGGGAGGTTATCTGCAGTGCATAGGTTGACAAAAAATATATTTACTTGTTTATTTTGGGGTTATGGTATCAAGGCTAGAATTAGTATGACTTCTTAACAAGCTAACCCCATCTCTAACCTAAACATAGCAACGCATCCGTCACCAACCTTAATCCGGTCGTTTTAACGCATCCGTCACCAACCTTAATCCGGTCGTTTTAACGCATCCCTCACCAACCTTAATCCGGTCGTTTTAACGCATCCCTCACCAACCTTAATCTGGTCGTTTTAACGCATCCCTCACCAACCTTAATCCGGTTGAACTAGCGGGAGGTCGAACCTTAGGGCAGCCCCCATTGTTCAATGTACAATATTTGTTATAAAATGTCCCATCTTCCTACATTGACAGCATCTGGACTTCGAGGAGGGTTCTCAGAAAAACCTGACCATCAGCGTGGGGAACGAGGCTCCTTACTACTCATGTAAAGTCCGGAGTCGTCCCAGTACAGGTGTCTGGGATGTTCTCACCATCGAGGGTGAGCCTGGCACAGGTTTGGTGCCCCCTCTCGCCACCCGCCAGGTGACAGTGAACGTGGAGGACGTCAATGACCCTCCCGTCTTCACCTCCCCAGTCAAAGACGTGGTGGTGGAGGAGAACGTTGCTGTGGGACGCTATCTGGAGACACTTACTGCCATAGACTTAGACACACATGGCAATACAATTGTGTAAGTCACATCTACATCTGGTACTACGTGTCAACGGATCGATGTTATAGATGCGGCAGTCAAGCAAAGCAAATGTGGTCTAAACGTTGAAACGTCTAATGTGTTACAGATACAAGAAAGGTGATGATCCGGGTGACTGGGTCAAAGTGGACTCGAAGACTGGCGAAATAACCACAAATAGGACATTAGACCGAGAGTCACCATTCGTTAAGCACAATGTCTATAAAGTAACAGTGCTTGCTGTAGACAATGGTAGGTATGGTACCCCCTACTTAATTCATATACTGTAGCCGTGTGCTGTTGTCGTGCTCAATACAATGCATAGATAGATAATCTATTTTCAGTGCGCATAAATCACGCTTAAAGCACACCGACACTTGGTGGAGATTGGGGTTGTGTACTATGATGGGACTCCAAATAATGAGATCGTCAATAGTTGCTCTGTTGATTAGAAATTAATAATAACAAATAGCCTCCCCATTGACTTACATTTCACAGAGAAACAGCCCTCGAATTCACTCCGTAAACTGTACATATATTCCTTATGTAAAACAAACAAAGTGCATTCTATGTAGTTTAGTATTTGAATTAGATCCAGACTGGAAGTTGAATTTATGATATTTTTCAATAGGAGTCGGGTTTTGCAATATTATTTATTGTCAGAATAGTTAGCAATATTTTGTGTGCTAAAGGAGAGACATTCAGATCCGTTATAGTGCAATCTAAGCCATTAAGGCTATTCTGAATGATACATTGGAGCTACCATTGATATATATATATATATATATATATATATATATATATATATATATAGGCTACAATATTTGGAGCCACATAGCAAGGCAATGATGTATATTTTATACCATACAGAGGAGAAAATGTGCAAGGCAGACAGACGAGATTCGATGTTCCATGAGTTGTTTATTTCAACGAAGTACAGCTTACAGCATAGACAGACTTACGCCAGCCAGCGAAGTGGCTGACGTCTCCACACAAGGCTTGCACCCCAACTGACTGACCAAATGATTGTATTTTAGGTGACTACTTAAGCTCTCTACATTGGCGTGGGGTGTCGACATTTATTGCATATGTAAAACCAAAGTCTTTGATCAACCCGTCTGTTTTCTTCATGTCAACAAACTCTTTTGTTATGCCAATAACCACCGGAATTCGGCTCCTTCTCCTGTCGAAGGCCAACACCCATCACGTAGGTGACCACAGCTGCCAAAATGTCTACTGTAGGTCTAGTATGTAAATTGCAAAATTATGGAATCTCATATTCATCATATCCCCCCTTGACCATCACTAGATGGTCACATAAAAATATGGAACCATAATTATCTTAGACCCCCCTTGACCCTCAGCTGGACAATACATTCAAGAAACCAAAAATAACAGCATTACAGTAGGCAGAACTCCCCCAAAATGGTTTTTCAAACACAGACATCCATACATGAATAATGAAAAATGATTAGTACAGTTAACTGACATTTAAACAAGACACATGTATGGATGTCTGTGTTTGAAAAACCATTTTGGGGGAGTTCTGCCTACTGTAATGCTGGTATTTTTGGTTTCTTGAATGTATTGTCCAGCTGAGGGTCAAGGGGGGGTCTAAGATAATTATGTATATATATATTTTTTTTTTTGCGGCTTACGCCTTTTATTGATTTTTGAAGGGACAGACAGTAGGCTGACAGGAAACGGGAGAGAGATGGGGGGATGACATGCAGTAAAGGCTGTGTCGGGCTCGGGAGTCGAACCCGCGGCACACTGCGACTGGATTACCAGTCAGGTGCCCAGACCGTTACGCCACGGCCTGGGCTAAGATAATTATGGTTCCATATTTTTATGTGACCATCTAGTGATGGTCAAGGGGGTATATGATGAATATGAGATTCCATAATTTTGCAATTTACATACTAGGCCTACAGTAGACATTTTGGCAGCTGTGGTCACCTACGTGATGGGTGTTGGCCTTCGACAGGAGAAGGAGCCGAATTCCGGTGGTTATTGGCATAACAAAAGAGTTTGTTGACATGAAGAAAACAGACGGGTTGATCAAAGACTTTGGTTTTACATATGCAATAAATGTCGACACCCCACGCCAATGTAGAGAGCTTAAGTAGTCACCTAAAATACAATCATTTGGTCAGTCAGTTGGGGCGCAAGCCTTGTGTGGAGACGTCAGCCACTTTGCTGGCTGGCGTAAGTCTGTCTATGCTGTAAGCTGTACTTCGTTGAAATAAACAACTCATGGAACATTGAATCTCGTCTGTCTGCCTAGCACATTTTCTCCTCTGTATGGTATAAAATATACATCAGCAACTACACAACCCCAAACCTCTGCCAAAGTGTCATTTTGTTATAAGGCTACACAACTATACACACAGTTGTACAGCATACTGTGGCACCACATTGTACCAGGTACCGTTTAAATTGTGATTGCCAGGTGTGCCTCCAATGACGGGAACTGGAACCCTCAACATTCACCTGAAAGACCAGAATGACAATGTACCGAGCCTGGTTGAAAACACCATGGACATGTGCCTCTCCGGCGGCCCCTCTGGGGCCAACATCACCGCCTTTGACCTGGACGGAGAGCCCTATGGCGGGCCATTCCACTTTAAGCTTCAAGGGAAAGTCAAGGGACGGTGGAGTTTGGATCCTGAGCACGGTATGGGCTGATTCTGAGATGGCTATTAAAATGTCTCACAGATTTTCTTTTTTGTTATATATTTTTTGAGCGATGCCAACCGTTCCCAAGAGTGTGTGTGTATGTCTGTCTGATACTGATTCAGGTAACACACACACACACACACACACACACACACACACACACACACACACACACACACACACACACACACACACACACACACACACAGCTGTCAGAAGAAGGCGTATGGTGGAAGGAATTTGCATTGAAATCCTAAAGAACCCAAGACACTGTAAATTATGCTTAAGATATTATTTATTATTGAAGAAAACAAAACAATGCAGATATCAGAGTAATTCAACCCAAAAGTAAACTCAGTCACTTGTTCATAGTTTGTCCAAAGTCATTAAAGTCAGAGGGGTAATGTGAGGGAAACACCTGAACACAAAAAGGCCAAATTAAATATCTTATCAAAATAATCAAATTAGCTGATCTACAAGCATACAAATCAAACAATCATTTACAAGTGTCAAATCAAATAATCCTTTAAGTTCCAAACATCAAATTAAAATAACCAAAATCAAACAAAACAGTTGAAACACTTCAAACATTTCAAACAATAAACTCACCAATTCAGTTCAAGTTCTACAGCTCATCCAGCTCATCAGTTTAGATCACCAGCATAGTTTGGAGGTCTAAAACCATCATCAGTGTCAGTGTTAATATAATGTATTGTAATGAAGAGTAAAATGTTTGTAGAAGAAGGGATACAGACCTGCCACAGCCAGTGATGTGCATTGTGCACCTCACTGACTGAGACAAAAGTGCTGTGCTTTATACTAGGGTGTGGTGATAATTGCTGATTCCAAACTGGTGCGACTGAGTGAGTGAGTGAGTGAGTGATCGGTGTGATGAGCTGTGAACTGATGCAGATGGTACCGTGACCATACAAATGCATGTGTACTGATGCAGATGGTACTGTGACCATGTAAATGCATGTGTACTGATGCAGATGGTACTGTGACCATGCAAATACAGAGATACAAATACAGACATACAATTATAAACCTGGGTTACACACGCACAGTTCACAGCTCAACTATGCTGAACTCCAAGTTGCCCTCGTTTCATTATCTTTTTGTTGAGGATCAAATTAGTAAAAAGAAAAAAAGAAAGAAAGAAAGAAAGAAAGAAAGAAAGAAAGAAAGAAAGAAAGAAAGAAAGAAAGAAAAAAGTTGACGATATGTGCTGGAGTTGTAGGTAACCAAATAAATTAAATTTGATAGGATTGATATAGATTTGTCATCAGTAATGATACCCTTTGTGTCTTGTACACTGAAAAATCCTCTGTCTTAATTTAAAGCTGATTGTGTACAATTGAACCCAAATGGACCCGGGGTGCATACTTAGTTTAGACTAGTCATTGGTTAGACATGGGTTAAGGTTAGGTTTAGGTGTGCTGCCCCGTGGGAGGTTAGGTTTAGGGTGAGGGTTTGAGAGATAGGTTGTAGTTGTAGGACTAATGACTGGTCTAACCAATGACTAGTCTAAACCGAAAACTGTCTAAACTAAGTACTGCACCCGAAACAAGTATACATGTACAGTGTGTGTTTCTATCTCCCGGTTCAGGCTACTCCGTGAATCTGGTCAAGGGCGACAATGTTTACGCCGGACACTATGAGCTTCTGCTGGAAGTGTTTGATCTGCAAGGTCACTCTGCGCTCCACAACCTGTCAATCACGGTGTGTAACTGTGTAGAGCCGGGGATGCCCAACTGTCGCCTCCGCCAAGCCAAGAGCTCTAGAATGGGGGCAGGAGCCATTGGAATGCTTTTGGCTGCCATGCTGCTTCTATTAGGTAAACACACATCTGTAATACATTCATTCACATTCACAGACATGAAGTCATTTAATTACTAAAATACCTCAGAGGTTTCACAATGTGTTCTAGATGATAATAAGGATAAACTGTGATACTGTGATAAACTGTGATAAACTGTGCACATACAAGGAGAAGGATCACAGATTATGCAAAATGTTGTGCAGCATTCCTGTATATTCATGATGAACTGTGCTTAAAAATATAAAAGTATTCATGGCTATAGCCCTAGCTTAGTGAAAATAGCCAATCTACATCAACACGTTGTGAGCTTGTAGATCGACTATTTGAACTATTGATGATTATTATTGTTATTATAATAACTATTGATCAACTAATGATTTTCAAAATAGTAAAACAATATAACACGAAAAGATGATAATTATGTGGTGGTGATGTTCTACATATCAGGTGTGCTACTGCTGGTCTTTCTGCTGACGTGTAAAAAGGAGATCAAGTTCATACCAGATGAGGGTTCCGGAGAACATCTGATCCAGTTCAACACTGAGCTCCCAGGCTCAGACTGCAAGGTTAATACGCATCTTGTGTTGCCGCATTCAATCATATGAAAACATCTATTTTTTCAAGTATTTAAACTGTAATTTAATTGTGGTAATTAAGGTAATTGTTCTTAACTTAACAAGTTTTTGTATTGTCAATTTGCAGCAGCATCATGTTGTTGCACAGGCTAGTAATGGGTTATCGAGAGACAAGTTTTAAAGGGATGACTCTATGGCCACCACTGGCTTGGTTCTATGGAAATCAGATCAACCAGCTCATAATGTGTCACAGACACAGTGCAATGTGATGTGAGATCAGCTGTTTTCAGTGTACACCCACACGCAGCAAAATATAATTCAGGCTTAATCGTTTTTCTATGACAGGTGCCAGTATCGTCCATAAACGAAGTAGACGCGAACAAAATGCAAACACAAGCACCTGGTAACCTGGTAAGTCAAGATTGAGCAATTTATAGTAAGTGATGTCATTTTCACTACATAAACATTATTATCCCAATGTTCAAAAAAGAAAACTCAAATGCTTATGCCTCCATTGCACACTGCACAGTGTGATCTCTAACATACTGTATTTCACAAATCAGAATGTGCCCACCAGGGCACGGATCTCATGGAGTCCATGAAGGAAGGCCATGGTCACATAGCCACCATCCCTAACCCTAACCGCACACAAAGCCACGTAGTTGGAGTAATGGGTTGTTAAATTATGCACAGTCCCCTATGTGGACTTAAATTGATTGTATTTGAATGGCCTTCCTGCCCTGCCATTTGGCCTTTGTGCCCAAACACCACACAACACCAAGACAAGGGCCTTGCCCATAAGTGATGAAATTCCAGGCCTGGCAACCATGTATTCAAAAATGTTCCTGTTTCCCTGCAGTCTCTAGGTAGACCAGCGAGTATGAGAATAGTGCGAGACATGTCCCAGTTCTCCATTCATCAACAGCAGACTCATGGAGCAGGACAGTTTCATCGAGGGAACTCCATGCGCACGGTAATGCAAAAGTGGAATTCAAAGAAAGAAAGAAAGAAAATAATTCTACATTTCCTGTCAAATAACTTTAATTGTGACGACCGTTTGTTTTTAGAGTGGAACTTGGAAATCAAACTATGACTTTGCCAAGGTATGTAGTTTATTTATGTATTCATTTATTTACCGTATTCATTTCTCATTTCAATCTAACTTGCCATTTGTTTCTGACAGAGTTCAACAACAGGCAAGGAATATTCTCAATGGGGGAGCCAGAGTTCAACAGGCAACACATATTCTAAATGGCAGTGCCAGTTGCCAGTTGTTGCCAGTTCAACAACTGGCAACAAATATTCTCAATGGGGGAATACATCTTTGACTAGATATGACCACATTTTCAGCACATTAAACCAGGTACTATATTTCAGTTCTTAAAGAAAGGCTTGGGTTGTGTAGTACACATCTGTAAAGCACTTTGTAACACTGTTTCGAAAATAGCTATACAAATAAACTTGCTATAAATATACCCTACTAACTTCAACTGCACAGTGAAATCTGGTTCTTGTCACTCTTTTTTGTTTTTTGTGAACTTCTTGTTGATTTTACTATAGGACTGTTTTATATTGGCAGAATCTGCTTTGTTTTTAGTCATTTATGTGTAAAAAGAGTGACTTTGAGACCTGTTTCTCTTTGCAATGTAAGTCAATGGGGAGACTACTGTACTTTGGAATTTCAATTTCTAATAAATGGAGCAACTAAGATAGCTCACTAATGTTTGCAATCATGGCAAGGTACCCAGTACCCACACAACCTAAACCTCCACCAAAGTGTCATTGCCCTTAATGCCCTATAAGTTCACATGTGACATTTTCCCCTTGAACCCATTTATTTCCAGAGGATGATCACTCTCCAGGCTCCAGGGGAAGAGCTGGGTGATTATGCCCCGTACCCATATGCAGAGGAAGGAGAAGAAGAGACTAGCTCCCAGCTTGATGCCATCTCCATCCCAGAGATTCCCTTTGACCCTGACACGCTGCTGTATCTGGGTCCCAAGTTCAACAAAGTGGCTTCAATCTGTTTACCTCCTGATGCCATACTCTCCTGAGTGGAACCTGTGTGCCATGGAAGTGTGGCCCTATAGAACAGTGGTTCTCAACCTGTGGGTCGGGAGCTCCAGTCCCCACATGATGTTGTGGGGGTCCCCAGATGACAGTGAAGTGACAATTTAAAGACTTGTAAGACCTTTTAAAAAAAGACAATTACCTATACTATAAAAACTGGTCAAACATTGGCAACTTGTCAAATAATGTGAGAAGGAAACGTTGAACATTGCTAGGTGTGATCTTGTAGATTGGGTATTTAAAAAAGAAATCTGTGGAATATCATTATTGGGCCTGAAAAGGTTAAGAACCACTGCTGATAATGTTATACTAGGCTATTATTGCTATGCATTCAGGTTTGACAAAATGCAATCCATGAAAGCTGCAGCAATGTTCATGCATTAAGATAACAAAGGCAGAACAGAGTATTCATCAGTATTAATTCCACATTTAATATAGATCAGACTCAACACTCTTTTGTGCACAACTTGATCCCAAAATTAAACATGGAGCTTAATGTACCAGATCAAAGAAGCCTGGCCTTAGTCTTATGTGATTGTAATGTTATGTTAAATGTGTGTGTGTGTGTGTGTGTGTGTGTGTGTGTGTGTGTGTGTGTGTGTGTGTGTGTGTGTGTGTGTGTGTGTGTGTGTGTGTGTGTGTGTGTGTGTGTGTGTGTGTGTGTGTGTGTGTGAGAGTGTGTGTGTGTGTGTGTGTGTGTGTGTGTGTGTGTGTGTGTCTTTGTTCTTTTTTTAATGTGATGTTGCAACTTGCAAATTCTGCTACTGTGATGCAAGAACAATTTCAGACCAGTCTAGTAATCACAATTACTAGATCAGACCTCTGAGCAATTACAGTATGCTTGTCAAATAATTTGCATATTAACTGTGAACCCTGAAACTCTGAAGACCCTGAAAGAACACCTTTGTTACTTTCCCAACTTCCCCAACCCAAACACCCTTGCTGTTAAAAGTTTAGTTATACTCAATTACCTTCAATGAAGAGCAAACAGTCATGGTTTAAGCATCAATCAAAAGAATGTGGGCAGCGCCCTGAATGATGACACTCATCATGTTTGGAAAGGTGCTGCCCAGCATTCTTTTTTGTTTCTCTTTTCTTCAGTTTTTTTCTTTTCTTTATTCTCTGACATACTGTACTGTTGACAGACAGGTATATGCAAGAGAGAGGTATCTGCACTTGCAAAAACAAAGTTTACTTAAGTGCATGGAATGTTGTCTCCATCTATCTATAATTTTATGTGTTTTTGTTCATATATGTGAACAAATTATACCAATTTATACGGTTTTAGATTTACTTTCATTATTGTGCAGGACCTTGACATGCTTTGAATGGTGCTTTATGAAGTTTACTTACATACTATATACTTTTCTCTGTCACTCTCTTCCTCAGTTCCTTGAAGGTTAACACGGTGTGAATATTGAATGTGAATTAATGTAATTTCATGTTTTATAGGATTTTTATAGTTTTGTGACTATCTGTGATTCCTTTTGCTGCCCCTGTCTTTTGAAAACCTATTTCTCAGTGGCATCTGTTAAAATGTGCAGTTAGTGGTTAACATGTATTACTTCAAGTAACCACACCAACCACCTGTACAAGTAATGTACTTGTACAGTGGTTTTATGAGATATGAAAATTTTGTTTATTGGTTTCCTGATCATTTAATTTTATAGTTATACAAGTGTTCATAATAAAAACATCAAACAGTCAATCAGTCAGTCAGGGAGTCTGTTTGTCTGGGACTGTACCCATGTGTGTGGGCAGTTCTATGGAAGTCTGACTCAAATTCCTCTGACACCCGATACGAAATGGAAATGATGATACACTTCTCGACTATCAGGTTTGGGTGTGTGTGTGTGCGCGCGTGTTTGTGTGTGGGAGGTATGTGCGTGTGTGTGCGCACATGTGTGTGTGTGTGTGTGTGTGTGTGTGTGTGTGTGACAGAGAGAGAGACGTCTGTGAGTCCGAGCGAGGAATACACAGACCCCACACGACATGCTTTGTCGACCACTTGGGGTTCCGCGGATCACCTGCCTAATAATAATACAAATGTTGTGCCCATCCCAACTTCCCAAGCTCATCCCGACTCCCTCCCCCAGCTACAGACCGAGTACACCTCAAAATACACGATCAATACTATGATCTATTACAAACACTGTACATCATTTGGTGTTCATATATTCCAACGGGTAAGGACTAGTTCTAACAAATATTAGTGATGTTCCCAAAATATATGTTTGATATTAAAAACCTTGGGATGATCCTAAATATCACATAGAAATCAATAGTCAGAGCATAAGTTCTGTACCTGGACTCAACTTTTATTAATATCACTGGGGTGAAAGAAAGTTCTGTATGGTTTATACTTTTGTATACATTCTATTCCTATGCAAGGCAGCACCCCGCTCAGCAGCAGCAGATAGGGGTTCAGTGTCTTCATCAAGGACACATCCACACTAACCCAGGGTGAGCCGGGGATCGAAGCCGGGATCCTTCGGATTCCCAAGTGGCCTCACTATACCTCCTGAGACACTGCTGTCCCTAAAAACCTTTAGCAACGATACACAGTACTGTATGTGTTGAACTTGTACAGGAGGTCACTTGGGGCAGTATCCTGCCTGTAGGAGCCAATGGTAGGCAGATAAAACACTCGGGGTCACTTGCTGTTCCACCTGGAAGCCTTTCTGAGGATAATCACGGATTCTTTCCAGCACACCTGAACAATGACAAGACACAACACAACACATGCTCAGAACAGAAGACCACAAGAACAACCAAACCATAGTCAATATCCTTGTGGAGAGACAATAAGCAACAAAATGTGATGTTGTATTAATAAATGTATATTAGGGCTGCAACTATTGATTATCTTATCGGCGATTATTATATAAACTTTTAAGTGACTTTTTTTAATTAGTAAATCGGTCTGATTAACCCTCAGCCCTGTTTTTCTTTGTTGTAGCACAGTGATGTACAAAAATAGTCGATCTACAAGCTAACAACATATCACATCGTTACACGGTAGCTTATAGATTTTATAGATTAGATATTTGAAATTTCAGTTCTTTCCACCAAAACAGATTATCGATTAGCTTTTATAATTGATTTAATCGATTAGTTCAATGAACTGTTGCACCCCTAATGTATATTTCAGTTGTAATAACAGTCTTACCCAGCATGTAAGTGATCAGATCAGAGGCGGTGCCCACAGAGGGGTGGGGGTATGCAGACATGTCCATCTGGGGGGAAGTGATAATGGCGCGGGTGTGTTCCACCCCGTCAGGCCACTGGCGCTGGAAGGTGGCACAAACCCGGCGCTCCATGAAGGGCTGCTGCACCAGGATCAGCCTGGAGGCTGAACCATGGTCAGGAAGAACACAAACATCACCATTAAGCCAAACGGCTGCTGCACCAGGATCAGCCTGGAGGCTGAACCATGGTCAGGAAGAACACAAACATCATCATTAAGCCAAACGGGAGAATAACTCTCAAATACAGAATCATTGCACTATCCTTTTAAGATAAATGAGCAGTGAGAATGTGTGTGGGTGTGTTGAGTCTATTATTCCAAGTACAATGGTTGTTTTGTTTACTCTGTGTGGGTGATGTGGACAAAATCAAATATCACAATATCTTTGACCTTGATATCGATATTGTGAAATGAATACCGTGTTGTGATTTTGTACTTTCTTTAAAAACAGTTTCAAAGATCACACCCGTGTGAAGTGAGGGGCGCTAATATTAAATATATATATATTAATATATTAAAGTCTAACTCATGTTGATTAGGTGATGTAATGGTGATGTAAAACAAACGGTGCCAACACAAACATTAAACGGCATTAACAATAAAGAGACAATATGACGTAAATGACACATTATGACGTAAATTGAACTAAAGACAAACATTAAACCTGTGTATAGGAGGGGCTAGCGCCCCTCAAAAATAGTGAAAACAGCTGATCTAAAAACATTTTTCTAACTATAAAATCAGGAAAACACAACACTAATGCCATATCACTACATTACAATATCCCAAATCCCAGACAATATAATGTCTGTCACAACATAATAAAGGCACAACTTGTTCATGGGTGATACTAGAACACCATGCAGACCTCAAGGGGTCCTTTACCTGGGGTATTGGTCTCTTTGAGAACCCTGTGGGAGAAGCGGATGTTCTCTCCAGTGTTTGTGGCCTCCGTCTCCAGTAGGATGCTGTGTCTGGGAACCCCCATTCTGAGCGCCACCTCCATGAAAACATCCGCCTCTCGTCTGGTCCACACACCTAAAACATCCACACACACCTAATTAAAACATGACAACATCAGGCTCATATCTCATCGATAAGCCTGATTAAAACATGCACAGATCACTGATGATGTAAAACAACAAGGTGTTTTATGTTTTAACGGTGTCACTATCACAGACAGACAGACAGACAGACAGACAGACAGACAGACAGACAGACAGACAGACAGACAGACAGACATTATAGCAGTAGGTCAGGAAGTAGGGCAGCCGTCTTGGAATCGGAAGGTTCCAAGTTAAATGTTGCTTGAGGCGCTACATAAAGTCCATTTACTAACTAGTCCATTTAGAAAGAGACTGAATGCGGCATGCCCTTAACTGACCTGCAGTCTGGTTGCCCTGGCAACCAGTGAAGAGCAGCCAGGGAGCCCATCCCTCCAGGAAGAGATCAGCCGACCTCTCAGCCACTCGCAAGTCATGACAACCCAGTCCAATGATGACGTCACTCTGAGGCAGCGGTGGGAAAGGAATCACATTTCTTATTTAAGTGAGAGTACTGCAATGTAATGGAATACTCTGTTATATGTAAAAGTCATGTAAATAAAAGTAGCAATACCACAATATAAAAATACTTAGTAAAAAGCCTATACGTTCAAAATGTTGAACGTAAAAGTACCGGCATCAAAACATACTGAAAGCACAGTACAGTACTCAAATTGTTGAGAATTTCTCAATCTACTCAGCACTGACTGCCGTGTTAAGTGGCAGATGGGTGGACCCACTGGACAGAGTCACCGAGAAGACACACTTTTGAGATTTTCAACATGTAGACAAGGTTGGGAACTGGTGAATTATGGCATTTCAGGTTAGGTTTTAGATTGGTTTGACACTTAAAAACAAGTTGAGTGATTTCATGTGATCAAACTATTCCTTGCCTTTTCCAGAGGCTGATGTAGACAGAGGTAGTCCCATAGAATTCTGGCCGATGTCTCACTCTCACTGTCCATTCCTCTCACATGCTGACCTGTGGGGAGAACAGAGAGAGAGAGAGAGTGAGAGAGAAAGAGAGAGAGAGAGTGAGTGAGCGCAGACTTGAACAGACAAAACAAAAGACAAAACATAACATGTTCTAAAATATAAAGCAGCAACTCCTCTCTGTCATGATCAGTGAGATAAAGGAGCCACTCGTTTCTAACCTCAATGGAACTGGCATAGAGCGGTCATATGAGGTTCCACTCACACAGAAAACATGACACAGCTAGCAGCCTCCAGCAGCTATGACAACACTGCTTTCAGGCCGGCTGTTTGACGTACCGCAGGCCGTCCTTTAAAAGCCCAGGAGAGACTGTCTGGCTCTAAATCTGTAGCGCCATTCAGGTCATTCACTCTCCAGCTAGCATCATCACTCATTATAAACATCCTGGGTCCATCTCCCTCCTCGAGGTAGACAGCTTCCTTTCTCCCAGGCAGTGCTTTTTTTAGTTGTTGCATTATAACTGCAGTGGGCACTCTGAACCACCAGGGGTCCCCGGTGGGATGGGGATTTATTTTTATGGAAATATGTAATAGCAATTTTAGAATGCCAATCAGATCATTTCTGTTTATTTACTTGTATTCAAACCATAAAGTGCCTTGACTGCAGCTGTCAAATCCAACAGCTGACTTCCCCCCATGGACTGACCTCCTACACTCTGTGAGCAGAATCCGTTTTAGTATGGACGTACATGGAGATTCTTATCTTAACTAGTCAGCATTACTATTGTACTGACACTTAGTTTAGCCTGTTATATTTATCTCCATTTAGGTAGAGCATCTCTAAGTATAAGAGGTGTCCAAAATGACACCTGACCTCAGGAGGCTTCTCCCCCGATGGGCTGTCTGTCCCAATGCAATGCTGTTTCTCTGCCTGAATGTTCCTAATAAATTGGCAACACTTCACTCGATAATAAATAAATATATATGGCTATATGGCTGTAATTTTGTTTCATCCTGAAGTTTATTATTCTACTATGACAAATTTCTATATGAATTGATTACATAGGGCCTAAATGGAAATAAGACCGCAAGGACTTTGTTTAGGACAGGTGCTATCCCTTTGGGACTAAGTGTTTGACTGTACTCTGTTGCTGTTTTTCCATTTATATATATATATAATATAATATATAATAAACTATTCAATCAATCAATCAATACTGCTGAGCTATTGTTACTTGTATGTTGCCATTATGTCTGCAGATGTTAAAGGACCACTTTTCAACCCATCTTCATATAATCGGTCCTCACTAATAATCATGATAAAATGGCACAATATTTTTCTACTCAGTCTGTCTCTCATAGGAGGGCTGTGGGCAGTTTAGAAACAGTCCTCCAGTGACATCATCATTAGGCAGATTTTCTGTTTTATGAAAACCCTTTTTTTATTTTAATGTTTTACATTTTTGAATACTGTACGCCCGCCCACAATGAGTTGAATCCCACTGAAATAATCTTGTCAGACATTACTCATGTAGAACCGTTTAGGTTGTCATCAGCATTGCCTGGTAACACTGCATTCATGAACTCTGTCATGTGACCCTAACCTTAATACCTATCCTTGGACATTATAAACAAATCTGTTGTGTTGCATTTGGGATTTCTTTCTGTTTATCACTAAACAAAATTCAATCACACCGTAGATCATATTTAAATAAAATGAATGCACAGTTTAATAACTTTGAAGTAGTTTGTTTAAATATGAATTTAATATATGGAAACCAATGTTTGATGAATGACCAAAGGTCACGTCTCACTCTCAACCAGAATGAAATGGGAGCTTTGGTGAGCCATTTATAATAGGACGGAGCCTACTAGAGTAATAGAAAAGGACAAAGCATTGTTTTTAAACACGGCAACATTTTACAACAACCTATACATTCACAACTATTGGTAAATTAACAAAATGTTGCTGGCAAAAAACATACAGCACATCATAACATGTGTGACTGCCTGACCATGCGAACTCTTACCTCTAGAAATCCTGTTAGCAACAGCAGCCAGTAAACACCCCTAAAAGGGCTTGATGATATAACTTGCTGCGCGTGGTGTCGCACACAGAAATAGACGATTTACAAGCTCACAACTCGTCGTGCTGCAGCACATTGTGAGCTTGTAGATCTGCCATTTCTCGGTGTGCGACACCGACATGCAACTAAGCATAAATGCGGCTTAACCCAGTGCACACAACAGGCCAGGCAGAGGTCAGAGGTCAGCTCGATGTCACCATGCTAGTGGGTTTGTTTATCAAAACAAAAAGAAATGTCCCTCGCCACGGCTCCACACAAGCAGAACGGGATTAATCTGCTCACACTTTGGAAATCCACTTGTTTGTTCGATTCATTTAAATTAAATTAATAAATTTTAATCTTAACTAGAGTCTAATATAAAACAAATTCGTGCAATATGAATAAAGCATTATGAGCATGCAAAACTAAAATACAAAATGTAGACCTGACCATTGTTTTCAAATAAAAATTATTAACCAAAACTTTAAATACATTTTACATTTCGGTATCAATATCAATATCATGTGCAAAACAATTCTAGTCGGCACATGTGAAAACTCACAGAAAGGTTTTTTGAGTGGTGCAACCACTCCTACAATCAGGAATGTCCGTGGGTATCCGTCATGAGCACGAGAGGTGTGCGCATGCGTGAAATTGGAAAGAGAGAAGTATGTGACATGGCTGCCACCTGCTGGACGGAAATCCAACTACTGACTGTCTAGGTTCATTGATATCCATAATAAAGCTAATCTGACGAGCAGAGAGAGAGAGAGAGAGAGAGAGAGAGAGAGGAGGGGGGGGGGGAGAGAGGGGAGTTGCACCACTCGGTTCACACAGGTGTGATTTTTTTCTATTACGATAGGCCTACAGGTGAGTTTTGATTAATTATTATATTATTAATTATAATAATTACCCTGTCCTATTTCCAGTGTTGAGAGCAGTAAAGTAGCATATTACCCCAGTAATGAAGTAAAAGGAATACAATTGCCAAAACATAATTGTATTACAGTTACTGATCCAAGTAAAGCCGCATTACTGTGTGTGTGTGTGTGTGTGTGTGTGTGTGTGTGTGTGTGTGTGGTAATTAATTACATTTGATACCAAGTAATAAGTAAAGTAATATAATTACTTTTCAAAGGAGTAATAAGTAAAGAATAACATATTCCACTCCCTGAGTAGCCCAACACAGCCAATCTGTGAGAGACACCATCATTTATTTGCTCCTCACCTGAAGCACTAACACCCTGTTTCTTACAAAGTTGTTACTGCCACCTGGTGGACTTGTCTTGCGTTGCATCCTGAAGGTTGCCATCATACAACTCTCTAAGGTGGAGGATCAACTCCTCTGTGTTCTGTCCTGTAAGGGCCGATACAGGAATAATCCTCTGGTTGACGTGACTCTTGAGTGTCTCTAGTTGACCCTGGGCCTCGGGCAGGTCCATTTTGTTGGCTACGATAGCATGAGGCCGGTCAGACAGACCGGGCTCATACTGCTCCAGTTCAAAGCGCAGGTGCTGCAGCTGGGTCCAGGGTTCTGGAGTGGCCAAGTCCAGGACGAAGAGAAGGAAACGACAGCGTTCGATGTGTTTCAGGAAGGAGATGCCCAGGCCGCGGTTCAGATGGGCTCCACAGATTATCCCTGGGATGTCCGCCACTGAAAAGAAAGTCGTAATTATTTTCATTCTCTTCCATTTGAGAAGTGAATAGAGCAATATAACTTATGCAATGCATGGCTTGTAGCCTTGTACTAAAACTTTGTGTGCCCAAGGCACACCAATCTTTTTGTTTGGGAATAAATACGAACATTGTAAAGTTTTCAACTATAATGACATGTTTTGGTTAAATATCACTTTCTTTAGGATAAATAATTTGCTTATTTCTCATAACTTTGTGTGCAGGTGACAAAGCACCAAGGCAATGGGGTTAGGGTTTACTATAAAGGTTAAGGTCAGGTGTTACCTGCCACTTGTTCATGATCCCTGTACTCGACAATCCCCACATGGGGATTCAGGGTAGTGAAGGGGTACGCAGCTACTGCAGGTCTGGCATTGGAGATGGCCCTTAGCAGTGATGACTTCCCCGCATTTGGAAACCCAACCTAAAAGTGGTAAAAAAAAGAAAAGAAAAATGAACAGCTTTAAAAATGTACAGTAGCAACAAGCCAGAGATATTATTCTTAAATATTTATTTTTTATCCCACGATTTTGTAACCCATTTTTCACCCCTGTGTCAATTATCTAATGTGATCCTGGGCTCTACACATTAATGATTTTTTAAAGATTTTTTTTGGCTTTGGTCGTCATGAACGGGACTCGAACACACGACACACAGCCTATATGTGGCATGTGCCTGGACCATTAGGCCAGCGGGGGCCCAACAACATTATTAACGAGTTAAATCCTATATTCATCATTGGCCTAGGTCCCCCAGGAGTCTGTAGTTGACCCCGTCCTTCCCCCCCCCCCCCCCCATCTACACCCCTGTGTGTCCCCGTGTGCACACTCACCAGACCAGCATGGGCCATGGTACGCAGTTCCAGCTGGAGGGATCTCTCCTGGCCCGACGTTCCCGGTGTGGCCGTCATTGGAGCACGGTTTTCGTTGGACAAAAAGAAACGGTTCCCCTTCCCTCCAGCCCCTCCAAACACTGCCACAAACTCCTGCCCGTGCTCAGAGAGGTCTGCTACGGCCGTCCCCTGTTCCTTCACCACCGTGCCAACTGGCACCTACCAGCGAGCAAACACGTCACAACAGCGCCACAATAATTGAATCAACAAAACACAATCATATAAGTGCAGGGTTCGACTTGTTTGGAGGAAGGCTCCAGGCCTCGACTCTGGTCATCATTTCTTATCGCTAGTCATTAATTTTTATCGCTGTTGGGGATATGTTTTTACCTTCCCTGGTTACACTGATTACAATGTATAAGATATTCAACATTTTTCCAAACCATTTTAAACGAATCATGCCTGAGGAAGGTCATCTTTGACGGAAACATTGCAACCTTAAATATTTGTGCTCCTGTATGTTCAGGTTGGGAGAAATGAGCAGGTACTTATCATTGTAATGTTCACTGTATATTCTCCCACCTGCTAAATACTTTTTATCTAGGTGTGCCAAAGTTGAAAACAAGAAAATATCTACAAGCTCTCTCAACGCAGAGCATTTACATCGGCTATTGTTGCTTATGATGACGTATAGGGCATAGATAGATAGATAGATAGATAGATAGATAGATAGATAGATAGATAGATAGATAGATAGATAGATAGATAGATAGATAGATAGATAGATAGATAGATAGATAGATAGATAGATAGATAGATAGATAGATAGATAGATAGATAGATAGATAGATAGATAGATAGAATTAACTCACATAAAGGAAAGAGTGCTGGCCGTTGCGCCCGTAACAGTTCTTGCTGCCTCCTGGATGTCCGTTTTCTCCTCTGTACAGTGGACCAACCTGTGCCAGGGATTTGACAACCCGGTCGACTGGAAGCATGCCAACAACATAAATTTTAGGGTCACATCATCATAACACACATTGGAGAATAAACTATGAGAAACAGACAGCCAGTGATAACATATGTCTAAATACGATACCATTTAACATTGGACTGAAACTGTCTGTACACTTATTGTTTTACCCAGGAAGGGAAGAGGATCGCTTATTTTTGTTACTTGTACATCGTTAAATAACTCGACAACATTGCAGGTACTCTACCATGAGGCGAGCAAGTGACCACAGCGAGCAGACGAAGGCTATGTGCGTCGACATTCACGCCATCCTAGTTGGCAAGGTGTGCCATCTCACCACACTAAGTAATAACTTTAAAAAAAATCCCTAAGTTCCACATGAGCCCGTAAGAATGTTAGCAAGGCATGCAAGCAAATACTAACAAAAACAAACTGAAAAGTTGTGATTTGGTCTCAAAATCCCAACTATTTAACAGCATGTGGGTTGGACAAGTCCACATTTAAACGGAGGCAAACATACTGAATTGGAAAGCTGCAAGGGAAGTCAAAAGAAGAAGGCCTTTTGTCACACTGACAGAAAAGTTTACGCCACGTTGTACCTTTGATGATGATGTTTCCTCCATCGCCGCCGTTCCCTCCGTCGGGACCCCCCCACTCTTTACGAGGCTCGCTGTGGAAGGCGCAGGCCCCCTTCCCGCCGGACCCCGCATATAGCTTCACGTTACGGTAGTCCACAAAGTAACGGGTCTAAGGAGCACACCAACCAATAATCAGCCACGTAGTAAGAGAAGGAGCATTCTGATTTTATGCACAACAAACTCTGAGAACTTTGGTTTTATGCAGCCTTTTAATGAATTCTGAATTGCCTTGCAATGCCTTGTTTAAATGTGCTGTACTTGCCTAAAGATCATTTGACAATGAAGTAATGAACAGTCTGTGTTCAGCATACTGTACTGTTTGCACAACACAACACAACACAGCACAACACAACAAATGTCTTGCTGTGTTGTTATTAATAAGTTATCTACAATCCACGAGAGTGGGTCTTGATTTTTCGAAAAAGTACAAACAGCACCAAGGAGAAGGAGATAATCGATAGTTGCAGCCTGTTACGGGTTGGGTTTAATCAAGTGTGTGGCTCTTCATGTTTCTTGTGTCTCCTTCCTGATCCTTACATCCCCTACTTACACAAACCTTTCAGGGCAAGACCCCAACATAATCCCCCAAAAATAATTTGGGGACCCCCCCTGGGGGTCCTGACCCCGTCTAGGAACTACTGCCTTACACCAGTTAGTTAGAAAAGAAAATTAGCTAAATGTGTTGCAAATCTGCAAAATATAATTCTTACCACTAGCTTTCTTCATAAATGTGTTCATAAAGGTGTCTACTATTACATATAAATGTGTTCCAACCCAACTGCCTTGGGAAACTTTGTGACAGCTGCTGAAAGTTGGGGTACCATTAACAACCAATATAAGGCAAAATTCCCAACATTTCATTTTGCTTTAAGTAGCATTTGACATGTCAAGCTAGGGGGTTTTCATGATGCTGAATCCATGGCCACTTGCCCTAATGTGTCCAAATGTGCTGACCTGTGATGAGGGCTAGGGGCATTTTTAGGCAAAGGAGTGTTTTTGTGCAAAACTAATGCTTGCAATGAACAATGAAAACCCCATAGTTTGACATGTCACATGCTGATGCTACTAACTTAAAGTATGACATTTGGAAATGTTTGCCTTATATTGGTTGATAATGGTACCCCATCTTTCAGCAGCTGTCACAAAGTTTCCCAGGGAGTTGGGTTGGAACAAATTTATATGTGATTGTAGACACCTTTATGAACTATCTGTGAAGAAAGCTAGTGGTAAGTTTTGCTGATTTGCCACACATTTCGCAAATTGTCCCTTTAATATTAAGTGCAGTGACTGAATGATTAAGGTAAGCACCTTAATAAATAAATACAAATATCTTACCAGTTTCTTTTCAGATAATTCCCTCTTTTTCGGGGCTGCTCTGGCTTTGGCAGTGGCACGCTGTGCACAGGTTGTGGCAACATTTCTGCTGCTGCCACCAGCAGCAGCTGATGGCCACCTCACAGCTGCAGAAGATCTGGACGTCAACAATCTGTTCCTATCGTGCACCAGTCCAAGTATGTGTCTTAATATCCTCTGTTGGCTAGTGATGCACATCTGAACACTCGCCATAGTCACCAACAACATGGTCACGTTCAGCAGAAAGGTGCTATTTCAATGGCAGCATGCTAATGCTAATAACAGCTAACGTTGACTTGTGTGTGTGTGTGTGTGTGTGTGTGTGTGAGTGTGTGTGTGTGTCACCTCGACCAATGCCTTCACAGAAACGATGCTAGCAATGCTAGCCAGGATTCTTTGGTCAAGTCATTTAAATGCCTCATTTACAAAACAAGCGAGTCAAGCGTGAACGAGCGTGACTACAAAATTTTGCCCAAGAAAGTTTCTCAGATAGAAATACGTTTGTTTAATATTAACTCCTGACCTGCTACTTAATTACTACTGAAGCAACAGTCAGTCACAGAGATTACACATGACTACGGAAGCCGGGAGACGAGTAAACCAGCAGAGGCGCTATAGTTGGACCAAGAGGGAAATAGCAGTCTGACGGACGACACATAAGAAGGCTCTGAGAGTCTCTGGCTGCGTCCGAATTGCTAGGGTTGTTCCCTACTCCCTACCCCCCATACGGGGATCCAGACTCTAGTGGACTCTATAGTGAAGATTTCGGACAATACTCCCTGTATGGGGAGCACCGACTCTGACGTCAATATCGGTAGAGGGCGCTGTAGTTCCGCGGGTTCATGTACTTTTTATTTGCATGAAATCCCCATTAGGTTTTTTCAGATCGCCTCATAAAGAACTGTTTGAAAAATAAACAAATTATCCCGGCCGTTTCACTCATTTGGATATGAAGAATCAACTGACTAGGCTACAAGAAACCAGTCAAAACGCTGCGGCTGAATTTCCGCTAGGAACAGACTGTATCAAATAAGTGACTGCAGGCTGTCACCTCCCTGCAAGGACAGTTTGTTAAATTCATGAATGAATAAAGAAAAAATAGGTTAATGAAAATATGTTTGCAGGCATTTAGGCCTATATATCTATGATAAAAAGGTTATTTTAAAATAACAATGGGCCTATGATTATTATCAATAAATTAATATTAGGCTATATCCATTATCCAGCAATATGAAAACAGTGCACAACCTTGACAATAGGCTATATGAAAATATCAGCAGCATGACCACATGAACCCCCGCTAATCCTGGGGCGGGGGGATACGGCAAAAATAGCCGATCTATAAGCAACGCGCAACGTCCGTGTTGTGAGCTTGTATACTTTTACTTGGGTACTTTTGGTAAAGAATTACCAAAAGTAGACGATCTACAAGCTCTGCTCACAATACGGACGTTTGGTGTTAACAGAAACAGCAGACCAATAAATGACTGCCTTGTCTGCCTACACAATGAAGTTTTAATGCATTTATCGCAATTCAATGAAATAATGTTAGATAGCATATTTTTTCATGGCAGGAATGAATGAATATTAATAAAACATATGTTCGGACACAATTAATATGTGTCTCACATGCATGTATTTAGCCTACGTTTGGGATAAAGAATCTCACAAATATATTCTACAGCAAGCAACTGATTCCTCTCCTAACGTCATGCGCTGGGCCTGGGTGATACAATGAATCAGATTAGTAATACTATTGCAAATGAGTAGATTTATTATAAATAAAATAAAACCATTTCAAATAAATGCACAGATCATTTGTCTCGATCTGTAGCTTCGAGATCCGCCAGGGAAGAAAAGAGGGGAAAACGAAAGTTTAAAAAGTACATTTGTGTTGAGTTCTTTCGCTAGTTCAACTTCTGCCTCTTCTGAGTTGGAGCGCGATGAGCGCATGCATGCAGAAGCAGCGCACGTGCGCAAACGCGTGCATGTGCGCTCAAGAGCGAGCTTGCGCAATGCATTATGGGGCAGATTTGCTTCGCTGTGTTTTTGTAGTGACCATCGGGAGCTCCCTACAATTCCCGGTGCATTGTGGGATACTTCAGTCCACTACTGTAGGGTGCAAAAATGCTCACTACATATTCGGACACTATAACAAAATGGCGGAACCCCAAAGTAGTGCACTATATGGGGCATAGGGAATGAATTCGGACGCAGCCTCTGAGTCTGGCCAGTATAGTAGCCTATACCCAGGGGGCAAAGGGGGTTGACCTGCATTTGCCATGACCTCAAAGGTTGTCCACCAGAAATAGTATCTATGACCCCGTAGGATCACAACCTATATGGACAACCCGGTAATTTTTTTGCTGGAAGTCCAATATGGCCGCCGCAATATTGGCCCCTATTAGTTATAATGGGGGGTGAATAGGGCAAAATTTTAAACCAAAACCAAAATCCACGAAACTTCTCAGGTTGATCAATGATATAAATATGAACATTTTTTGTATTGAAAGTTTCCATGAATTTCAATATGGCCGCCACAATATGGCCGCCACAATATTGGCACCCAGAAAATAGGTTTGGCTCTAACTTCTGAACCAGATGAGCTAGAAACGCAAACTCGGTGTCTATTTCATGTTTTCTGACCATGAGAGACTCAATGGAATACCCATTTTTATTATTGGGTGTGTCTGGACCCTTATTGTGCATATTTACAAGATGGTGGCTACCCGAAATAGTGCTTTACCATGATTTCTACCATGATTGTTGACTGTTTTAGCAAACACAAGCAATATTAATCCATTGGCTAAGATTTATGACACAGAAGGGACATATATATTTGACCTTGCATATTGTCATTTCCCCTCAGATCCTATGTAGAGTTGTAGGAATGATTTCAGATAAAATCAGAGACCAAAACAATGTATCTTAGAGATTACTTTACTATGGGACTGATACTATGGGATTGAATGGGACTGAATGGGAGTGACAGTCCCATAGTAACAGTACCTCCCATTCACTCCCTCACTCCCATTCAGTCCCATTCAGTCCCATTCACTCTGAATGGGAGTGAATGGGAGTGACAGTCCCATAGTAACAGTACCTACCATTCACTCCCTTTCACTCTGAATGGGAGTGAATGGGAGTGACAGTCCCATAGTAACAGTACCTCCCATTCACTCCGATTCAGTCCCATTCACTCCCCCATTCACTCCCATTCACTTTTATTCACTCCCATTCAGTCACATAATAACAGTACACCCCATTCACTCCCATTCAGTCCCATCGTGTCAGTCCCATAGTAACAGTACCTCCCATTCAGTTACATTCCCTCCCATTCACTCCCATAGTATCAGTCTCATAGTAACAATACCTCCCATTCACTCCCATGCACTCCCATAGTATCAGTCCTATAGTAACAGTACCTCCCTTTCACTCCCATTCAGTCCCATTCAGTCCCATAGTATCAGTAACTCCCATTCACTCCCATAGTATCAGTCAAATATTAACAGTACCTCCCATTCAGTCCCATGCACTCCCATAAACGTTGCATGGATGCACCTGGGACGTATCCTCAGTGATGTATCCTGAGGTCAACGGGGTTCCGGGTCTCTCAACATCATACCCCTCACTCAGGCGACCCAGCCGGGGTTGATCAAGTCCCGACTTACGTCCCAGTAGCTATACCCTCAATCAGTCCAACTAGGGAAAAACCAGCGGCACACAATCCGTTGGAACTACTCCAGAACTACTCTGCCAGGGCTGGGAGGTACACTTCTGGCACATGGAGGGACTAGGCTCTGTGGGTTGTCTCCTGGTCGGGCCCCTCCTACGTCTCACCAGGTCCACTCCTGCTCTCACCAGGAGTAGAGCGAGGACCTGTGCGTTGCATCAGAGTCCCAGCACCAGACAGTTTATTCAGGAGTGGTGGGCATTGGGCAATGGTTCCGCAGGGTCATGGTGCTGCGGTTCCGCTTGCTGCTTGCATGGCCCTCCCAAAGGCCTCACCGAAGGTTGTTGGACTTCATCCTCACAGAGGACACAGGCTGGGGCACTAACCCATACTGCTCACCCGGGTGCCGTCTACATTCCGGCTGTCACCCGTCTCTCCGGTGTCACCAGACTATACCTGGTTGTCACATAGTCTATTCCTATGAGTCACTATATAAATAGAAGAACTATAACTAAAAAACATCGCATGGATGCACCTGGGACGTATCCTCAGTGATGTATCCTGAGGTCAACGGTGTTTCGGATCTCTCAACATCATACCCATCACTTAGGCGAGGAGTGATCAAGTCCCGACTTACGTCCCAGTAGCTACCCTCAATCAGTCCCACTAGGGAAAAACCAGGGGCACACAATCTGTTGGAACTACTCCAGAACTACTCTGCCAAGGCTGGGAGGTACACTTCTGGCACATGGAGGGACTAGGCTCTGTGGGTTGTCTCCTGGCCGGGTACTGTTACCCATAGTAACAGTACCTCCCTTTCACTCCCATTCACTCCCATAGTATCAGTCCCATAGTAACAGTACCTCCCATGCACTCCCATAGTATCAGTCCCATAGTAACAGTACCTCCCTTTCACTCGCATTCAGTCCCATTCACTCCCATTCTATCAGTCCCATAGTAACAGTACCTCCCATTCAGTCCCATTCACTCCCATTTTGAAAGGTGTGTTAAAATGGCCTAAGTCACATGTTATTATGACTTAGGCAAAATAATATGGCCTAAGTCTCCCTCTTGACATAGGCCATTGTTTTAATAGGGTGTAACAGGAAGGCCTTTTACATTAGGGCTCTGGTGATTTTACCAGAGGTGGCCAGCATCACCAGGTGGTGATTTAGGCCAAAAAAGCAATTTGGCAAAAAATGACTTAGGCAATTAGTTTAATAAGGTGACGATATTCAAAACAGTCAACAATCATGGTAGAAATCATGGTAAAGCACTATTTCGGGTAGCCACCATCTTGTAAATATGCACAATAAGGGTCCAGACACACCCAATAATAAAAATAGGTATTCCATTGAGTCTCTCATGGTCAGAAAACATGAAATAGACACTGATTTTGCGTTTCTAGCTCATCTGGTTCAGAAGTTAGAGCCAAACCTATTTTCTGGGTGCTAATATTGTGGCGGCCATATTGTGGCGGCCATATTTAATTTCATGGAAACCTTCAATACAAAATATGTTCATATTTATATCATTGATCAACCTGAGAAGTTTCGTGGATTTTGGTTTTGGTTTAAAATTTTGCCCTATTCACCCCCCATTATAACTAATAGGGGCCAATATTGCGGCGGCCATATTGGACTTCCAGCAAAAAATTGACCGGGTTGTCCATATAGGTTGTGATCCTACGGGGTCATAGATACTATTTCTGGTGGACAACCTTTGAGGTCATGGCAAATGCAGGTTTCCTAAAAAAAGGGTGGTTTGCCCCTCGGTCCCAGGCTTATCTGCGAAAAGAAAAGGGCCAGTGGCCACATATTTAAAATGAGATTAGCCATTATGTGAACGAATGGACATAAAAGTGAAACAAAATGCATTATACTCCTAGAACCGGCACTAACCGAACGGTTTGCGGAGTTTTTTTTTTTTTGATTGATTGAAATATTTATTAACAGTTTGCAGAATTACAGTACATTTCAAGCACAAACTCAATACAAAGACTGTTAACTGTGAGTGGACGACCCAATTTCGCCAGTTTCGAATTGCAGCCATCCGTAGGTGCCCTTTGAGAGCGGTTTTGAAGGAGTCAAGGAATTCACATGTCTTAATGACTGTTGGTAGGGCTGAGCGGTCTTGTCTTGATATCGGAAGGTCGCTAGTTCGTATCCCCGGACCGGCACGTTAAAATTACCACCGCTGAAGTGCCCTTGGAGTTGGACAAGGCATTGAACAATGAAATGTTCTATGAGCAGGGCCTGGCTGTAAACAAGTTCTTGAGCTTAGTCCAGTTACCCTGGGTAAACATAGTACCTTTCCTTTTCCAATTAAATAAACAAGACGATTACCAAAAAGGAGGCTCAATTTACATTATTTATTAAACAGTAACAAAAGAAAAGACAGCTAAAAAGTATAGGCGATGCAGTTTCACAATATACAATAAATAAACATTCATATTTTGCGTATTCATACCATCCTCCCCCGATCTATATCTCTCACACACACACACACACACACACACACACACACACACACACACACACACACACACACACACACACACACACACACACACACACACACACACACAACAGAAAACAGTATTAAGACATTAAAACAGTAGTACATATTCAAAACATAGGAAAATAACACAATGATACAGATGTTGTAGCATAGAGAAGCCTATGATTGTCACTGTTGACTGGAATTAAGTTGTTTGACATACAACATATCTCCTCATCTCCATTAAGCCACATTTATAATTCATCATATGACGGTGTCGTGTACTGAAAATCGTGATTCACAAAGTTGCACAAATGATGTGCGACACAGTTGTATGATGGAGCATAAACTTATAACCCTGCAAAGAAATACTGCAACAGTGATAACCGTTCACAGCCAGGTTGTATACTAAAACACTCTCACAATCATAGCATCTTTACAAATCACATTTCTGTGTAATAAACCGTCTGTGATTATTGGCATCGCCATGGAGAGGTTTTCTTTGTGTAACATTTGAAATTACAAAAAACCCTTCTGGCCCATTCTGAACGTGATGAAAACGTACAGTACAGCAAATAAACAAAAAAGATAAGGCAAGCGTGCATGTACTGCAGGAGTTACTGTTGTCTTACTATCTGCATTGTCCTACAGCAGCTTAATAATTGTTACACTTTCACAGAAAACAACGCTAAAGTATGCCATTTGCAAATAACCCATGTGATATGAAAATACATCACACAGAAAATACAGTAAATAAATTGTTATTTAAAATAAATCAAATTATAGCATCTATAAAATCTTGCTATAGGCCGAATATAAAAGTACAACACTAGAATTGTAGAATTAAAGTTAAACAAGAAGCCACAATAAAAAGCAACCCAACATGAGAGTGTATTGCACTTGTTGAATTAGAGGTGCAGGGAACGTTGTACCATTCTATCCCTGTTACTTTGGCTTTTTGAGGATTATTTCTTAATAAACGCTTAGCAAACACACTAAAAAAGTACACAGTTACAAATTTAAAGTGCAGACAAAGTGGCAAAGCATAGATACAATTATGATTGGATCAATATAGTGTCACTTTTCATTTCTGCAACCCTAAGATATCTGTGCGTGCAGAATAATGACCAAAGAAAGTTCAGCGTCATAACAACTACTGTAATATTAGATATGATTATCATGGTCAAAATACACAAGACTGAACCAGGCCAGCCCTCTATCTATTGTGTCTATGAGCTAAGTAAGACATATGCAGACACTAAGACAGTGAAAACACACACCTACACATCACACTTTGACTAACACAGACAAGCTTCCCTGAACAAGCCAGGCCATAAGGATCAACATTTCCACCTTTATAATGAGATAACACTGTATCTACTAGGGACTAAAGCAAGGATCTAGTCTGTTGAATACATATTAGCGAATGTTTCCTTGTGTCTTCAGCCTAACTTGCGTAATTGTAGCTACAATCTTTAAAACAGATGAGCTGGTGAAGGTAAAATAAATGACAATGATACAGCATAAAAAGGTGATTGAGTTATAATAAAAACAGGGAGGTATATAGAGGCAGGGTCCTGAGGCTTCACCATGACACATCTCCACAGATCTTTCAGGTAGTTGACTGTCCGTCGGAATGAACTGACGGAATTCATCCTGGACCTAACCTGGCTTTTAATCACTTTAACCCTGGCGTCCCAAAGGGCATGTCATTAATAGACTTTTTAAATACCCCATATAGTCAATCTACAAATTCACAACGCGTCGTATTGTGACACATTGTGAGCTTGTAGATCGGCTATATATTTTCTCTGTGCAACATTGTTGTGTGACGAAATAAAATAATCGTCAAAGAACTGGGATTGAGTGGTTAATAGGGTTACAGAATTTACAGTATATCGTTCAGCTTTGACCCTGAAGAGATAGCGAAGTAGGTGAAGAGAGAGTCATGTTTGTTCCGGCTATTTTCTCAGGTAAAGGGATGTTGAACAAGACAAGAGGATACAATACATCGTACCACAGTTGAGTGTCTTTTACTTCCCGGCGGATCCTCCATGTGATTCTCATCAAACAAGGAAAATAAGTGATACTTTATTGCTGATAGTTTCCATACTGACCCTACGAAATAACATACAAGATGACAGATTATTTACACAATAAGTACACAAACCTTTCTTCATATAATTGGTCCTCACTAATGCTCATTATAAGATGGTATAAGATATTTTCTATTAATACAAGAACAATGGCTTCTATTTCAGCATGCCAATTTTACAGTAAGATAAAGGTAGTAGTTTTTATTAGCTTGGAATCCCCATCAATGATTTCATTGGCAGGCAGGTTTCTGAACGGTCCACAGCCCACCAATGAGACACAGCGATTAGATGGGAATTGTGCCATCTTATAATGAGCATTTGTGAGGAACAATTACATGAAGATAAGGGTTGAAAACATTGTTTCAATCAAAACGTATGGTGTACTTATGGTGTACTACTACTAATTTGAGTTTGGCTGAACATACAATAGTTTATGTTGCACATATTAAGAGAGAGAGTGGGGGAAATAATGAAATTCTACTTTGTATTTTTATAGTATATAAATTGTGATTGTGAGTTTGTAGACTATTTTCGGCACGTGACATTGTATAATAACATACCTGTTCAAAGGTGTACGGTCTCTGTGTCTGTCCTCCAGGTGCACCCTGGGAGGAGCGGTAGGATCCATACTGTTGTCCTTGAACCTGTTGATACTGGGAGTACTGGGAGGAGGCACTTTGCCCAGCACCTGCAGGCCAGTCGTTCATACATGAACATTCTATTCATATACGATTATACGGCATATCAAAAAGAGAGATAAACCTTCCAGGGAAGGGACTGCACACTCCAGAGAACAAAGACGTACAACTTACTGCATCATCAACTTATTGATTAGCATGACGCGTTTCGCCATGATCTTAGCACCTGACAAAGCTCACAGCGAAACGCGTTGTGCTAATAAATAAGCATCCAGGGAGTGTGTGTGCAAAATTTGGCATCGACCGGGTTAACGGTGCCAGAGATTAGCTGTACACGGACGGACGGATGGACACACACACGGTGTGCACAACATACTCTCTCCCCATGCCTTCGGCCTGGTGTGGAGACAATGAACAACAAATATGAAATATGAATATGTGTCTATATGATATTATGCATATGTACCATATCCCTGTGGCTGTCCACCATAGCCCTGTTGTGAGGAGTACTGCTGCTGGCTGAAGGGCTGTTGCTGGCCAGAGCTCTGCTGGTACTGCGCCCCCTGCTGACTATACTGAGAGTTACCTGGATGCACACAATAATACACACACAATTTTGTCACTGTCATTTACCATAATGCTGGTTTATATCTGATGATATACTGTATTTTGACAGTACTACCTAGACAACAAATAATCAGTTGGTTGCTCTACTCTGCACTCTACTGTGCAGAGTCAGAGCCCCGGATTCTGCAATTCAATGAATTATTTAAAAGGCTATACTATTACTGTACATGGTACCTCCTTCTAGAGGAGCAACAGTTAATCAAAGTCATACATTTCATTGATTATAAACATAATCTAATTTGATAAAATAATCAATAGAACAATTATATTAACATAATCGTCCTTTAAGTGATTCATCAGAGTAACAGACTAATCGATTCGAAGTTGATACATACATTGATACATACATACAAAATAGGCCTAAATATAGCCCATATAAAAATGTGCTTCATGATCTGTAGCTAGAATAATCATAATAATCATTAAGAAAATAATGAATAGTTGAATCAATACCTCCTTCATAGTATTGTTGTGAAGATTCATCAAAGGGCCTCTCATAGCCTTGTTCGCCATACGATGATTGTTGATAGGAGTACTCCCCATGACCTGCAGAGGGTGGCATTCAACACATAACAAATGCCACAACAACTCACTCCTTTCACAGTTAGAAGCGTAAACATTCATAATACATGTACAGTGGCAGAAAGACAAGCACACAAAGTCACAAACAACATTTGCTGTGCCATCCAACTTCAATATGAACTCTGACACACAAGGCACAAACACTGGGAACTACACTGGGAATTACATTTCACTGTCCATGATAAACTGCTCAATTTATGAAATCTGAAATCTCTGCACACCAAAGAGGACAGTATGAACACAAGACACACTGGGAAGAAGCAGAATTCAGATCAACATCAGCCCATTTTCGAACCTGTTTCGGTGCATTATCAACTTCCACAGTGAGGAAAAGAAAGGCCATGACCGAGAGAGGGTGAAACAAATTTCAGCTTCACTGCTACAGTGAATGGAATGGTCCTGAGAGGAAATGGTATGTATACTGTAAATATGAGTGCATGACCCTTGAAAGATAAGTGTGAAATTGAGAGCTGTGTGTGTAAAGTTTAAGGCTGTGAATGATTACCATCGGGGTAATACTGCTCGCTGGAGCTCTGATTGTGCCCAAACTGCTCTCCGTAGAACTCGTCTTGTCCCATGTACTGCTGTGCAGGTCCTGCAAGACAGGCGACACCACGGTGAATTAATGAGGCGGTCGGACCAACTGGCCAATGTGTTGGTGGTGGCTAAAGGAACTGGGCCTGCTGGACACATGGACTAGCCTCTGGAGCTGTGCGTGCGTGCATGCGTGCATGTGTGCGTGCGTGCATGCATGCGTCATTGAAAATGAAGGACAGGGGAGAGATTGAATACTGATAGATGATATGGATACTTTTGACTTTTGCTACGATCTCTCATTCAATGAGGAAGTGAAGTTAAATACTGTAATGGAGTCCAATCTTTTGTATCTTGATTCAGCTGAGTGCTTATGATGTCTAATTTCACTCACCGGTCATGGATAACTGAATAAACTACTAATGAATAATGCCATGGAAGTAATTATATCCCAGGGTGATTATGAGCATAAAATTACATTAAAAAGCCAGTTATCAGGGCGAATCTGATCTCTTCTTGGTGTCAGTGTGCAGAAACTCCAGATTCCACTCCTTGTCTTCACATACTATCAGACAAACTAAACAAAATACTACAAAAACAATCATCCACAGCAAGAGATACAAACTCAACCAAAACAACATCTGCAGACCAGTTTGAAATCAAATCAAAAGTGATGGAAAATGTACCCTTTGAAGGAACAAGGTACAGAACACAACCTGTTAATTTCTTCATCATTAGCAAAACCTCCTCTGACATCGCCTCTTATTATCACCCAGGAGCCTTAGCAACAGCCTTACAACCAATCAGAGGCTGGCTGACGAGCGAGGTACCCAGACAAACTTTGGATATAATGTTACCAATAATAACAATAATACTACTAATAACACCCTCGCCTATGTGGAAATATTGAATCTAGTCAATAGGATCACAGTGTGGTACATGTGTACAGTAGACTAGTACAGTGAACGATGCCTTACATTTGTTACCCTAGAAACGTCTCCCTCTGTTCAAGCAGCAACGAGGCACGTGTTCAGTCCACTTCTTTCAATAGACAAGATGTTGGGAGCTATTATTAGGCTCATAGCTTCATGCAGCTTGCTGACATAGCATCATGGGTGAAATGATTTAGAGATCGAGATTTGATGTGACAAGAGTGATATATTTCCATCTGGCTCTTAAAGTCACAAGCACCTGAGACAGACTCTAAACCAAAAAGCTTCAACATCTGCTCTGACTTTTCAGATAGTCGCGCAGAAGACAATGAAGACTCTCATCATACAAATATCACATCCACTGTAGTTTTCAAGCTTACAGCCGTTTAACACATACTGTACATTATTCACACACTTATTGAACACCTTTTAACCATTCAACAACCACTACATTTACATATGCATTTCAATGCAAAATATCAAGCCATCAGCTTGCTAATAATTCAAATATGAATACTTTCTAATTCAAGCTATATTTACACACAAAGCATCTTTAACTTATCTTTCTTCCTCTCCACACACACACGCACGCACACACGCACGTGCACAAACACAGACAGACACACACAGACACAGACATACACAGATACACACAGACAGACACACACAAACACAGACACACACACACACACACACACACACACACACACACACACACACACACACACACACACACACACACACACACACACACACACACACACACACACACACACACACACACACACACACACACACACACACACACACACACACACACACACACACACCACACAACACAACACATTATGCCGAAGTTGATCAATCAGAATAATTTGCATAATCAATGATTTTCCCACTGCCAAGCAACAGCAGCGTGAAGAGAAGAGTTGTCTCCGCTTACCTTGCTGTGAAGAGCGGTATGAACCCATTGGCCTCTGAGACATCATACTGTTTCCTTGGCCACCCTGGCCCATAATGCCCATGGCTTGTTGTTGTCCCTGATAGTGCTGTTGGCCCCCAGGGGCAGAGGCCGAGGAGTAGTGTGATGTGGCTGACTGTTGGTGCATCATGGAGACTGGGAGGTAGGTGGGATTATGGGAGAGAGATGATCTCATGCGTTAGTCTATACCAAGGATCCCCAAATTGATACGCATTAAGCTGCAGGCCCCACCATATATGGTAGGCTACTTTCTCTTATTGGATTGCATTCTAGACCACTTTCAACCTAGCTTACAAGACACACAACGCACACATTGGCTGTTTTTGAAAAAAAGGAGAAAAAAAAAAAGATTAAAGTTGAACTGCATGGTCCTTATTTAGCTGGGGACCCCCTGGAACCACTGAAAGATGCCTGGGGGTCCCCGGATCGCCAACATTAACAACAGCACTTAACGGCATACACATGTCTTCACAACCGAGGATTGTCGACAAGAACACAGGGTTCCCTTAAAAAGAGAGAAACAGACTCTTTGAAGCCGGAAGGTAATTTGCAGGGAACTGCAGGGAAAGGCCAGCGATGTCAGTGCATAAACAACAATAAATACACACAGACAACCAGAGAAAGATCAGAGATGAGGAGAATTAACCACATTAACCCTGGGGCCCTTTCTTCTTTTACATTTATTTTCATAAATGTTTTAAAAACAGTAGAAATAACATATCTACAAGCAGACAGCTCGCCCTGGTGGCACATGTGAGCTATTATCTCGTACAATACATTGAAGTATAGGCCTATAGGGCAAAAGTGGTTAAGACTGGAGCGGGGAGGGGAGGAACAAAATAAAGCAGGACCTCTCTGATGAACTGAATGTGTTTGGTTGTTTTAGTTTGCCTGTTGTCCGGGGCAACAGGAGGGATTCAGAAATTATGGAATGTAAAATTCTGCATCTGAAAAATGTATTGGGTTTTAAGAGCAATGTGTTATCAGGATTGCTGAGTAGCAACTCATGTTATTGATCACATCACTGTTATTCTTTGTCCCCATGTACATTTAAAACAAGGGCAGAAATCACGTTTCATATCTTGCTGTCATAGACGTGTATAGATTGGCTGTTTTCTTTGGCGTCCAGCGAAAGGTATGTATAGTACCTGTGAGGACTCTGGTCAACTATAGGGCTTGAGTGGTTAAGATATTTGTGATTTATGGCAAGACGAATACAAGTTGAGTTGGGAACTGAGAAATGATTGTCGGCTTCTCTGCCTGCGTCTTCCAAAATCTATGACACAGCTCAGCATGGAACTTTGACCCGATCCCTCCACACCTGTACCGGATCCCTCTATACTCGGACCAGATCCTTCTACTACACCTGTACCGGATCCATCTATACTTGAACCAGATCCTTCTACATCCGGACCGGATTCCTCCGCACCTCGACCGGATCCCTCTAAACCCGGCTCACCTGGTTTAGACTGCATGTTGAGGTTGCTGCGGGAAGAGGAAGAGGCGGAGGGCGAGGAAGAGGAGGAGCCAAATGCGGGCCCAGCTGGGCCCTGGATCATGCTGCCCTGCGAGGAGGGAGCGGGGGGGCATAGCCGGGGGCTGAGGCCATCAGACTGAGGGAAGAGGAGGAACCGGACTGCGGCTCCGTGGGGGTGTGGCTGAGGCCAGACGACACAACACACACAGTCCCAATACCAGCAACACATTCAGTTCATCTTTACTGGAAGCTTCTGCGGGTGGTATAGGGCTTGATTGATGGGCTATGTTAGTCATGGGTGCAAAAGTAAATAAATTAAAGGATTACGGATAGATCGGAAGGCACAAATTAGCTGTAATGGAACACAGAATTGTATGGCTATATAGAGCATTAGTTGGACTAAGAGCACAGACGCTTGCAAGCAGTAAGTTAATTAATTTCAAGGCAGAGTCAGAGAAAGACAAGCACGTGAGACCAAGGACCAAGTGTTTGTATGCTTCTGTGAGCATGCATTTGCTTTTGTGTGAGAGAAAGCACACATGACACGTTTGTACACGTGGAACTCTCACCATTGGACATTTGACCCTGCATCATGGATGTGTTTGGGGGTCCCGCCGGAGCCATACTGTCATTGAGGTTGCTCTGGGAGTGAACCCCACTCTGGCCTCCAGGTCCCATCGACATGTTGGGAGTGGGAGGCTGCGGAGGGAAGACATTACTAGATGGCACAATTTATATATAGGTGTCAAAGTAAAGAGATAGATGGTGGAGGTGACGTGTGTGAATAACAGTAGGTTATATAGCCTGATACTTCGTTGTATACGAAAATAGCTGATCTACAAGCTCACGTTGTGAGCACAGTATCCATAAAATACATGACTATACCTGAAACCTGACGAGACAGACTTACCGCAGGTAAAAGTGACTGCATATTTTGATTGGAGTCTGCTATTGTGGCCAGATAAACAAGATTTCTGTGCAGGACCTGCTGATACCTGTCAAAAAGCACAGAGCCGTGAAAATATGATTGCTTTTGTATACACCTTCTGCACACTGACATAATGAAGCCTCAATGTGGAAACACATGACACCTACTGTGTGCATTCTGCTGTCTTGCCTTTGCTTTGGTAATCCATTATGCATTGTATTAAATGATGATTCTCATCCAGCATCTTTGGGGAGAAAACATTACAATACAGAGTATGTTCAATGTATATTCAGTGATTTCACTTAATTCAAATAACTTATTTTTTTATATAATCCTCCCTACTATAGAGTGTGCTGACCATATAAGGAGTTCCTCCCCGTCCCCAGTTAACCCCTGGTTAACTGGGGACGGGGGACTGGTTAAAAAATGCTCGTTTTTGGCTAGGGTTAGCCAGCCTTCATCCAATCAGGATGAGAGGAGCCTTCCTCCAATCATGATTGAGTGGGGGCGGGCCTTGGTGCACGTTGGCCTGTTGTGTCACCCCCCCACCCCACTGTAGAGCGTGTGCATGTGCTCATCTTGTTGTGCACATCTTTCCAAATCACCCAAATCACTGAATGCTCCTTTAAATTGCATTTCAGAAACAAAAAATCAGACCTGTCAGAAGTGAGTGGTGCAACAGCGCCACTTTGTCACCTGTTGGTAACCTAAACATACATTACAATAACATGCATACATTCACACACGCACGCACACACGCACACACACACACACACACACACACACACACACACACACACACACACACACACACACACACACACACACACACACACACACACACACACCTGTCTATTCTCAGAACAATCTGGGTCAGGTGTATTTTAAGTTTCATTTTACCACAGAAGAACAGAACTATATCGAGAGACACTGAACTAGGACGGAGACGGCTGCCCCTCAGGCTTGCTTTATCCTTGGCATCACTGTCATTTCTTACATCAAAGTCAGCAGACAAGCTTTCCTCAGCCTCGGTGAGCTAGTCGATTTCACCGATAGGCAGGCAGGCAGACAGCAGCACATATCCCTTTAAACACATGGCTCGGTCGAGGATAAAAATAAAAAACTGTCTGATTCGGATAGTCCCACGCTTCTCACTTTCCTTCCATCCTTCCAGCACCAGCATTTTCATTGGATGCGCCTCTATTTTGAGTCACAAATCAATGTGGCCTATTAATAGCCTATATATAGGCTATTAATTCATATTTACTTTAAATATATTATAGGCTAAACGGCAACAATATATAGATTCAAAATATAAATTGATATTGGATACCATCTGTTTCACATATCCTACGAAAAATATTAACCTATTATCAAACGCAACGCGATTGATCCCAGACAATAAATAACGGTATTTAGCGTCCATCATAAGCGCTTTGTTTGGCTTGCATGCACCTTCAGATGACTATCATACCAGTTGCCATCGTTTTTGATATATAGGCTACCACCAGCTACTTTCCCCGCACTGATGGTAGGCTATACCCTCGCGCCCATAAAATAATTCAATCTTTAAAAAAAACACCGAACGGCTTTACCTTTTGAATCGTTTGTTGCGTCACCTCCCCTTTACCCCTGGGGCGCGCCGATGAAAATGCCACCGACATTTTGTCATATGGGAAATAAATAGCCTATACGCTCTTTATTCTAATATTTATTATCTGGAACACAGCCCTCTATTAGGCTACATAGTTTCACCATTACTCGGAAATGGGGGTATTCAGGGAATCATGTTCTTTATACAAATTAAGCCCATTCATTAATGCATTTTTTCCCTCAACGAAATTAAATATTATCAAAATGTTCTTGCAACCATGTAATTTATCCTCCATGCAAACAACTCCATAAAAATACAACGTTTTTTCAGGGAGAGAGGAACCCCCGTGCTCTGTTTTGGTATAGTCCACATGAGTAGCCTACCACTTTTCTCACTGAAGTGCGTTCAAAGCCAATAGACCGATTCCGTACCGGTTTCATGGTCGCAGCCTACGTATTTCCTGTAGGCGGACTCGACATAGCTGCGGGAGTAAAACCCTCACCAGGCGCACCTCTTCCACTACAGTGAACGGCAGAGTGACTGATGTTAGTTTGCCTCAAACTTTACTCCTTTACCTGCTTTTTTACTAACACTAACATTACAAAGATGCCCAGAACATCGAGATGAACCTGTGTAGTTTATGGCTGCTCCAACAGTAGTGGCAACATAAAAAAAAAAAAAAAACGGAATGTCTAATATCCACCGCTGTGGCGGAGACCAGAGCCATTGAGTAATGGTTGAGACAAAGCAGTGAAAGATACATAACGCAAGTCTTACCCAATACCAAATCTTTCTGTTTATTAACACAAGGCTGCTGTACTTTATACCTCATACTTTAAATGCTTAGTATGAGGTATAAAATACAGCAGCCTTGTGTTCATAAAACAGAAAGATTGGGTATTGGGAAATTACGTATCTTTCAGGACCCTTCACTGCTTTGTCTCAACCATTACTCAATGGCTCTGGTCTCCGCCACCGAGGTGGATATTAGACATTCCGTTTTTTTTTTTTTTTTTTATGTTGCCACTACTGTTGGAGCAGCCATAAACTACACAGGTTCATCTCGATGTTCTGGGCATTTTTGTAATGTTAGTGTTAGTAAAAAAGCAGGTAAAGGAGTAAAGTTTGAGGCAAACTAACATCAGTCACTCTGCCGTTCACTGTAGTGGAAGAGGTGCGCCTGGTGAGGGTTTTACTCCCGCAGCTATGTCGAGTCCGCCTACAGGAAATACGTAGGCTGCAACCATGAAACCGGTACGGAATCGGTCTATAGGTCTGTAGGTTTGTGTTTGTGCGCACGCACGCACGCACACACACACACACACACACGCACGCACGCACGCACACACACACACACACACACACACACACACACACACACACACACACACACACACACACACACACACACACACACACACACACACACACACACACACACACACACACACACACACACACACACACACACACACACACTTTTGATTGATTGATTGAAATATTTATTAACAGTTTGTAGAATTACAGTAGGCTACATTTCAAGCACAAACTCAATACAAAGACTGTTAACTGTGAGTGGACGACCCAATTAAGCATTACACTTGTTTACAACAGGGTCCACATTGTTCAATTCATCAAAACATTTAGAGACATACAAATAGACACTTCTATGTAGTTAAAGAACAGAACAGGAATTCATCATATAGGAAGCAAAAAGGGGAAAGATACATATAGTGAGGGGAAATGGGGGGGGGGGGGGGGCGGTGGGGGGGAGGCCAGTTTCGAATTGCAGCCATCCGTAGGTGCCCTTTGAGAGCGGTTTTGAAGGAGTCAAGGGATTCACATGTCTTAATGACTGTTGGTAGGGCGTTCCACATTTTGGTGGCATAGGAGCGAGAATAATTTAGTCCCTTGTTTGTGCCGAATCTGGGTTGTACATGGTTTGTACACACACACACACACACACACACACACACACACACACACACACACACACACACACACACACACACACACACACACACACACACACACACACACACACACACACACACGAGAGAGAGAGATAGAGAGAGAGAGATAGAGCGCGCGCATAACTCCTTTTATATGTAAACTTTTTATGTAGCCTACAACTTTTTTAGTAGCCTACCTCTCTTGATTTGGTAGAATCAGAATGCCTTTGAAAATTATATTACGAATTAGAATAGAATATGTGGCCTATTTGCTGACTTTAATATGACTTGATATAATCCAAAATTCCAAACATAATTTGCGTTCTCGAAAGCAAAGGCATATCGATAATGGTAGACTACGCTACGACTATATAATGATCTGAATGAGCTACATCTGTTCCATTTGGCATAATATCTCACACATGATCAGATTGTGGTCGTCATTTATGGGCTATGGCGTCAATATAGAAAATGTCTCCCTCTCTTGGCGGCTGGATTTAACAGCAGGTAGGGCCTAAAACATCTTGAAATAGGCATATATATGCCTAGCCTAATATATAATATAATATAATATGTTAATTATATAATAGGTATATTATAATAATAATGTTATGATAATCAACACTGAAATTTGGCCATATATTCTAGAGCATATATAGTACAGACCTGAGACCTACCATACGAATCGATGGATATCAAGGGCGTGCATTTCCGAACGCACCCCAAATCAAACTCAGGTGCGTGCGTCTATGTAAATTAATTAGCGTTTAGGACTACTACGTCATTCTATAAATTACTTCCCGTCGCTGTTAAGCGCGTGTTATGTCGCCTTTCTTGATTCTTCTTTCATAATAACATCTGAAGAGTTTAGCCTACCTACAAACAACGTGTTTGTCGCACGTCATGAGCACCGCAAAGCCCTACATTGGCTGTAAAATAAGCCTTATTTCAAAAGCTCACAATCGATATGAGGGCATTTTATATACAATTGACACAGTGGACTCTACAGTAGTACTGGCAAAGGGTGAGTTGTTCATTCATCTTGTCTCTCGTCCATCTTGTTGTTTTATGTTTGTTTTTTTCTACTTTTGTGTGAATTGAGGCCTTAGTCTATATTCATTGTGCCATTTCAAGGTTCAAAGTGTTCTTTAGGACTATGTCTTGTGTAGCTCTGGTCCATATAGCTAATGCATGAAGGCATTAGAGCTATGGATCAGAGCTGTCTTGTGTAAATATAGAGTTTGTTATGCTTCCTCAGTCTGGTCTTTTCTTCAGTTCAGTGTTTTGGAACAGAGGGCCGCCCCACGGACAGGCCAACTCCACCCAAAAATGATTTGTACGAGTACATTACTTTCAGAGGAAGTGACATAAAAGACATATCATTATGTGACCATCCAAAATCTCATTACCATGGCCTACCCTCGGATCCAGCCATAGTGCAGGTACAGTACAGAATCTCATGTCTTCCTCCATTGATAATCAAAATGGACAAACACTTAACAATGATGTACTGTACTATCAATTTTCTCCAGTCTTCCTGTGGGGGCTCCCCATGCATATTCCAAGCCCAAGGAGGACCATTCAGTTCCTTAAGAATTCCCTCCTATAACCAACTGGCTGCCAGCTCTGTCCTCAATCATCAGTATGGTGCAGGCCGTGGTAAGTGCATGTGAGCAAAAGTGTCTTCATAGATATTTCACTTTCAAACATGTTTGGGGTCATTTGTGTCTACTCAAGATTTTGTAATCACTAAGTTGCTGATTCAGTGTTTAGATAGACCAAGTACAGGTGTTTTCAATGAATCATGGTTAAAATGGAGTTTGAAGTTATAGCAACAGGGCGTGTCTGATCAAATTAAATATCTAAATACTGAATCAAGCACTGAATCACTTCAAAACTATCTAGGGGGGCTTCCAACTAAATCAGCCGACACTCTTTTATTGTGTTATCTTTCAGCACATGGTTTGAAATGATAAAATATGAACTAAAGGCTTTGGTCTTCATGCAGGGTCTCTTCTTCATGCACCGATTAGAAGGGGTCCGTCTGTGGAGAAGGCTATCCAGACTGTACCCATGGAGACATATACCCAGCAGCGTGGTTTGAATGCACCCCAGGATCAGTGGTGTGACAGGGGAAGACCCCGGATGGATCAGTCGTGTGACAGGGGAAGACCCCAGAGGGATCAGTGGTGTGACAGGGGAAGACCCCAGAGAGATCAGTGGTGTGACAGGGGAAGACCCCAGAGGGGTGCCCAGAGTACAAGACAGAGAGCTCCCCAGCCCAGGAGTAGGAGGCTGTATTATCAATGTATCGTGTTGCACTTGCCTAATTACTCAAATGCAGCAGTTGTGTATACAGTGCTTTTTTAAATATTACCGGTACATCAATTTGTGAATCTGTCACATTCAGAAGAAAATCTAATGTAATCATTTGCATCTTAAAGAAATCGTGTCAACCCCAGATGTGCCTTACACCCAGCGGAGGACATTTCAAGAGGAGAGGAACAGGAATGAGGAGAGGAACAGGAATGGGGACAGGAATGAGGAGAGGAACAGGAATGGGGACAGGAATGAGGAGAGGAACAGGAATGGAGACCGGAATGGAGAGAGGGACAGGAATGGAGAGAGGGACAGGAATGGAGACGACAGACTGCCAACAAGGAGAAGGCAAGGTAAATGTTCATACGGTAACATTGTAACATACTTGATTTGTTTTTATATTTTTACTCTTAATCTCTCTATTGAATGTAATGCCAATTTGGTGGGAAGATTGCACAAAATAATTTCAACCACTCATTTATACCTAGCGTAAACTTGAGTTTACAAGGAAAATAAAGTAATGTCTAGCTGGCTGATTAAAAAAAAAAAGCCCTGCAACATGGTGAGTTATTTTCTTCTGTATACCATAGGACCTCGTAGACGCAGAAACTACAGAAGAGGCCAGCCCATGGTGGAGAGTCCTACGCGTAGTCCCCTAACGTTTGAGACCGACTTCGATTTCGATTCAGCTAATGCACAGTTCATCAAGGAGATGATGGAGAGGGAGATGAATGACAGGTTGACTACCAAAGGTTGGTTACATGCACACATTTGCAAGAAAGACAAAGTTATTTTGAGTCGGCTGATTGCAAACGTGACAATCTCTGGCCCAAATAATTCTACAAGTTTGAAGTTCAAAGATGAGCTTTTTAACAAGATGTCACTTGCAGGTCCCTTCTTGTTCATCCTGCATGTATAAATGTATGTTTTTCTTTTCAGATGGTAATAATGAAGGGGAGGAAAAGGAAGAACCAGGAGATTCACCGACTGAGGATCAAATTTTTGGGCCAAAGTGCTTCTATGACAAAGCAAAGTGCTTTTTTGACAACCTGAGCTTTGATATAAAATCCAGGTAAATCCATTTAAACCCATTGCTGTGGTTCACAAAGAGTTGTCTGGCCGTTCAGGTTTCCTTGAGTCCATTCCAAATAAGCCTTTATGTCAATAACTCTTGAGCGTACAAATTGAACCAAAAGGACCCGTTGGGGCCTGTTGGGGCATATACTGTACACTTTGAGTTTGAGACGGTCCATGATAATATCAATATATTGTCCTTAAAATATGTCATATCTAAACTCTGATTCTTATGAAGTGCCTTCCCTACTCTGTCACATCTATTCCAGAACAACTTGGGCAGAAGAGCGGAAGCGCAATGTTGAGACTTTCGGTGTTCCTGGTAGGTTCCCTAGGGGCCGTGGCTACAGAGGATATCGTGGACGCGGCAGGGCCCCACGTAGCATTTACTGAGAGCCAGATGTGAACAGTGGTGAAGGTCAGAGCTTTGCACAGCCTGCAATATTTGGATTAACCACTTAAGCCCTATACAGTTTACTTGTGTGAGCGTGATAACGGGTGAACATAAATTTTTTCCCCCTTTTTTGTGTTCCCAAAATAGGGATGCCAGTGGTTGATCGACCAGGTCATGGCCTTCGATCATCCGATTAATGACTTGACAAGTCAACCAATCCAGTTGTATAACCTACTGAATGTTTTTATTCAGCCTTTTTGACTTGCATACTGAAAATGTATTGGCAGTTCACTTCCTAGGATGTTGTACAGGCTTCAGAATGGCTTGGTGTACTTTGTGTTCATTGTATATTTTCATTATTTTCATCAGAATCAATTGTTTAATTTACAAATGTTTGGCTCATGGGGAGCATTATTCTTTTGTTTTGTCCTAACTATTTGAAAGGACATGGATATTTACTTTTGTTCTTCAGATGCGTTTTATTTATTTTTTCTAGATTCCTCAAAACATTAAATTTACATTTTTTTCCTTCACTAGGCCTACTTGTACTATTGCATATCTCTGAATAAATAATTGTAACCAGTATTGCATATTTAGTTATTATTTCATTGGAATTGTTAGTTTATCTCAATGTTTGGAACTATAGCCCATAGCACCCCTTTGCAGGGAGATCAAAGCATGTCGCAAGTTGTGTCATTATGGCATCAGCAGCACTGCCAGCTAAGTATTTGCCAGCTAAGCCCCAAGTATTTATTAACAGCTTGCACTTAGTTTGCAGACTGGGCACATTTCACATTAAAGCACAACTCTATACAAAGACTGTAGAACACACACACACACACACACACACACACACACACACACACACACACACACACACACAGAGAGAGATAAAGCATTACACTTGTTTACAACAGGGTCTACCCTTTTCAATTAATCAGAAAACGACATCATTCTGATCATCAAACTAAACATCAGAAGACAGGGATCCATCCCTTCTTAGGTCCCTCACGCCGTGGGCCCGGTCTGCAGATGGATGCAGCACAGGCATAGATGCAGCCTCGCAACCATTTTTTTTATTTCTCGAAAGCGACCAATCGGAGCGCCGGGCGCGCGGGGACCCATCCAATCGGCGCATGCGTCTCGCGGATGTAGCGTAAACAGGGGTCAAAGATGGCGGCGGGCTCCGATTTGCTGGACGATGTTTTCTTCAACACCGAGGTGGACGAAAAAGTAGTTAGCGATCTAGTCGGATCCCTGGAGTCCGAGCTGACTGGAGCTGCGGGTCACGGCGGAGGCGCCACCGTGGTCAGGGCCGTCCAGTCCGCGGCAAATCACACCGGCAACACGGCTGGAGGTGGTGGGAATAATCCCGATGTCCAGGGCACCAAGATGGGACTTCTTTCACAAGAGATCGCCAATGCAGGTAATGCCTGATTTATACTTGTTTGCGTGCCATGTACTGCACTAAACAACGCGTCGCAGCGGGACGCGCTGTGCGCCTTTAGATCTGCTATGTTCAGTATGTGACTGACACCCGGCACGCAACCAAGTAAGTAATCACCCTTTAAGATTCCCCAGTTAGCTAAACGTTAGCTCTCATGTTTGTCACGCTGTTGCTGATAAAAATCCCCTACGTTGTTATTATTATTGTATTTGCGGTTTGGATGATCCCGCTGCTTGTGTTTTCCCTGTTTTGTTTTTGTAGGGACAGGAGGGGTACAAGGAGGTGTCAACAACACCGCGAGGTCCCACGGTGGTTCAGCCGTGGACGGAGCTCTAGTCGCCGGGACCGCGTCGACGGCGCCACCGCCGGGATCCGTGATGACAGCCGCCGTTCAGAGTCACGCCAAGACGGTGACAGCCGGCAGTGTTGTTTCCGTGGCGCCTAAACCTGGAACGCCCGTTGTTCAAACTTTGAATGGAAGTAACGTGATTCTAAACTCCCATATTATTCCCGGAGGAGGTGACAGCGGCGGTATTGGCAACTCACTGCCCGCTGTCATGGTTGTCAACAACGCCTACAACGGACCCGCCACCACCGGCTCTGTGGCCAAAGGAAACGTGGTTTTAGTCACCACGTCGAACGCTATTATTCAGCCCTCTTCAATGCAGAATGTTATCGCTTCGACCCTGGTGCCGTCTCAGCCTGCTGTGGCGAACAGTGTGTCCACCGCGCTGCCCAGTGTGCCCACGGTCACACTTGTCAGGCCGCCTATGCAAACTGCCACGATTACCTCGCCAAGCAGCGGAAACAACCCCGCCACGATGCTCACAGCTCCGGCTGTCTGTGTCAGCGGCACCACGCTGAACACATTTGAGTCTCCGAAAACCATCATTCAGACTGCGGGGCAAGTCGCAGCTCCCATCCCATCCACGGGCGCAATGGTGGCTGTAAAAAACGCAACTGTCTTGCAAAACGTGAGGACGTCAGTGCCGTCAACCGTTGCGGCCACTGGTGCTGTTGGAATAAGAGCAATTGCTCCTCAAGTGTTGGCCCCTCGATTCACACAGCCTCAGCAGGGCGCTCCCAACATCCAAAACTTTCAGCTCCCTCCAGGTCAGTCATTGCCTCTCATAAATGTTTTCATGAATTAATACGTTTTAATCCGTGGACCACCCTTTAGAAAATATTGCTCCAACAGGAGAGGTGGGGAGAGGGAAACTTGTAATCTGAATAGGCATTCTTACACTGGCGAAATTATACTGGAATTCTATTCCAGTACATTAATTTTGTGCATGGCACAGGCATTAAGCAAAGCAATAAAAGTGGTTATACCTTTGACCACACTTTGAGAACCACTACAGTGCTCCTGGTATCTTACATTTGACAGATGTCAACTCAGGGGGATTCCCTCTGAAGACCTCACTTTGCGAACAATTGGTTTGAAGAATCACTTGGTGTAACTGCAACCAAGCAACACAAACGTTTAGCAGTTGAGTGCAGACATTATGTTGCTACCAAACATAAAAGCTTGTAGTTCACATTTGTCAGCAGGCTGATTGTCTATACTTGTCTAGAAGGGATATGCGCAGACAATGTTTAATTTCATCAGTCATACCAAGGGGGACACTTTTAAACTATTTTAAACATAGTGCTGTTGCAAGCTATTGATTCTTATTGTCCTGTCACAGATAACGGCAATCTGCCTCTTCTCTGTCAACGGGTATTGGGTATATATCAAACGGGTATTAGTTTTACGCTGACAGTGTTTTTATTATCTGCATTGCCTATCAGTGTTTAAAATAATATTAGTAACAATAACTAGCTTGTAATGGTTAGGAGTGACTATTGCTCTCGGGTGCGATGTTGAGCTGTAATATAATATATTTGCATTGAGTTAAGAATACAGAACTTAAACTCAAAATGTAAAAAGGATGATCATTGCAGAATGGCCATGACCCTTAGCCACTCTATGCATGCGTCTGCCCCCCCCCCCCTCCCCTTACAGGGATGGTCCTGGTTCGCAGTGAGAGTGGGCAGCTGTTGATGATCCACCAGCAGGCCTTAGCCCAGACCTTAGCCCAGTCACAGTCCCAAAGTGCCATGACACCACGACCTGCAACACCTACCAGCACTCCACCTGTCCAGATCACCTCTGTACAGGTACTATTGGACATGCCCACCTAAACGGAGACAGACATCAATTGATAACTATTCTAATACAAGTTTCCAGTAGGGTTGGGTGCATATTCAGACTTGTGCATTCTTATTACCTATTTAATAAGCCTACTGACGCACATATATATTTTTGTTATAGTATGTTGTGTATTCCACTCACGTATTGAGCATGCATACAGTGTCACTGCATGAGTTCGAAAAGTGTTATTTGTGCGCATCCCATCCCCTGACGGTTTGGGCCTAAAGCTTTAGAGAAATTCAACAGCTGTGGACTTGATAAAAAGAGAAGGATCCGGGCACACAAAGTAAAAAAATGAGGAACGCCTTTATTGAATTAAAAGGCAACTGCCAACATGTTTCGACCTAACAGGTCTTCATCAGGGCATTCTTACTTAACTTTTTAACTTTGTGTGCCCGGATCCGTCTTTTTATCATGTATTGATCCCGTTTTTTTAACCGTGTGAGCACCTTTTTATCATTATCACATCCTGCTACCTCCATTGAGCACCTGGTTAGTTCCTCTTTTTTCTCTATTAAGCTGTGGACTTTAATTGCTCCACAAGCCCCCACTGAAACAAATGACTTCTGGTCTCACCACTACTCCAACCCGCAGTGGATGTAAATCTGGCTTTACTCTGCCTAACCTCCAGCACATTAAAGCCCTATCTGTCCACCAGGCTCCAGGCATGATTGCTCGTCAGATGAGCCCCAACTGCATCATCAAGCAGGGCTCTGCAGTCCAGACCACTGTGCAAGCCACCACCACGCTGCAGAGGCCCCCTGTCCTTCAGGTACCCTGACACTTGAGGCATGCATATTATTAACCACTTAAAGCCTCTAGGGGTGTTTAATTAGATTAGGCCGGCGGCCACAACTGTAGAATGATTGTGTGTGGGGGGCCGCACAGCGTGCGTGCGAAGCGTGGACATTTGTGGGTTCTCAAAATGCATTTCGTGCTCAAACACGAAGATTTATGTATATTTCTGCACAGTAATGAGCAGGATTATGTCTATACAGGTTATACTACTACCTTAGAATAGAATTTGACAGTGCATAAACATAATATTGCCTTGACAATAACTACTGCCAATGAGCACCAGCTCAGCGCGCACACACACACAGACACACACACACACACACACACACACACACACACACACACACACACACACACACACACACACACACACACACACACACACAGAATACCACTGCTCTAGACTTAGTATGCTGGACCTAGCCTGGAAACCAGATGAATCTGCCACAGGGGGAAAAAATACCTGGGGGTGATATGCAGTGACATTATTCTGGCAATGGTTAAGCTGGACCTGAGTTGGCTCTGTACTTAGGCCGATTTTAGTTCACAACGTGTCTCATTGCGACACATTGTGGGCTTGTAGATCTTGATTTGAATGCTAGTGTGGTTAACCATGAGGTTCCGATGTGTTTAACCACAAATAAAATACTACATCTGACCTGCTTGTATATGTATTAGAGTTGTACCGATACTGGTATCCGTTACTTGGGCCGATACCACCCTCAAGTGTATATATGGATGTTGATGAGGGTGGGAGTAGCGCAAAGGCTTTGGGAAAAAGAACACGCTAAGGTTTGCTGTGATATTCATCCCTTTGTGCATAAGCAAGACATTTAAGGTGGGACCTACTGGCTCAGCCAAGTTGGTGCACTATATTGTGTGTTAGTGACTTTCTATATGCTCAGCTCACTATGCAACTGTTTTTGACTAAGGTATATGCTCTTTGTGAGTTACGGGGACTCGAGTTTGAATCCAACCTATTTTCACGGTACATTTGCATATACTTGGAACAGTGAAGTGTGTATCTTCATTTTACATATCCTAAGGGTACGCTGGTACGCTGCCACTATAATCACCGCCGCCGCAGATTGTGTGTGAGCTCTGCGTGAATCTTTTTTTTACGCTCGTGCTTGCTTTTGCCGCGTGTCAGCTGGTGTTGGGTAGCCGTTCACCTCGCCTTCAGTGGGAAAATACTGTAGACGGACGAATTGTCAGTGCAGCCACCGCGCTGCGTACGGTTCCGTTCGTCCCCAGTGTAATTGAGAACAGTGGGCACTACTGGTGGTTAAGAGTCTTGCTCAGAGACATGTAGACTGGGATGCGAACAGGAGACCTTCTGTTTCACCTCAAGGGAAATACTTTGTCCTGGAGTTGCATCCATTGTCTTTGTGTTCCATTGTCTATTAACTCCCACAGAACACCATCATGCTGGGAGGGACGGCCTCGACTCCCGGACAGCCACTGGGGACTCCTACTGCCATGCAGCCTGGAGCCACAGCGGGAATACAGAGGGGCCCTACTCAAATCAGTGCTGTGAGTAAATGTTTCTAACCATGGCTCGTTGTGTGTGTGTGTGTCTAAAACACTGGGTGCCATTCAGATTCTAAACCTCTTTGGACCAGAGACCTCTCATGGGAGTGTGGTAGAACTCGGCACAAAAATGTGTCGAGTAAAATACCTGTGTTACTGCAAATAGTGGATTGCTTGATAAAGGTATATGAATTGACCCAACATGCCACAACCATACCATATGAAGTTATGGACTGGTTAAACGATCCGACAAACTGCTTCTTTCACCACAGTGTCATGCATGAGTTTTTTCCACCTATATTCAGCTATTAGTGTAGATTTCCATCCTACACAAACATTAATTTCCCATTGACAATGAATGGAGAATTTTATGTCAGTGTCTGAGCAAATGGGCATAGTGTTTATTTTGCGTCATGATGATGTACGTACGATGATAAGAGTGCCCCTCACTTCACACGGGTGTGATTTTTGTTTTACATTTGCAAATGTAGTATAGAAACTTGAATAGATTTTTCTTTCCTGTTTCTTTCTGCAAGCAGGAGACACTGGAAAATGTGAAGAAATGTAAGAACTTCCTGTCCACCCTGATCAAGCTGGCATCGAGTGGGAAACAGTCGTCTGAGACCACTGCCAACGTCAAAGAGCTGGTTAAGAATCTGCTGGTATGTGTCTTCATTTGATGGTTTCACCCCCTCACAAGGAAGTGCGGTGTCCAGTCAGTGTGAAATGGATTGGATAAGTGGTTCTCCATAACCGGCATGCTCGTTAGTGCGGCTACGGCCACTTGTGAACTGTTCATCAGATCCACTCGGCACTTGGTGGGTGTGTTGCTGTAGCCTGGCGCGGCCAGACTCATAGCGAGGGTTCACTGATGTTTCCTCCCTGCATATGAAGAATCTTCAGTGAAATTCCCCGCTATGAGGCTGGCCAAGCCAGGCTAGTGTTGCTGGGGACTGGAGGAAGTGTAGTGGGCAAAGTGTGTTCCCGGATGAAGATTAAACGGTTGTCTCATTTCTCCATTTTGAGAAGCTTATCTCTCTTTTTCTTCAAAGCTTTAACATACAAAGCGGAACAGAAAGCATGGCAATACATCACATACATACTGTAAGAAGTAGTTATCATGAAACATGCGTATGCTAAGAACGTAATAGTGGAATATCTATATAATGGAATTGAAACTATACACACACACGCATGCATACTATAAAGTGCTATAGCTACATAAAATGCAATTTTAGTCCATGTAACATGCTAGAAGTCTGTATAAAAAGCTGTAAGTCTACATCAAATGCTGTCTTAAGGGGCTAGGGCAAGTGCTACAGGCCATGATGGAGTCTGAAAAGGTGGGTTTTCAGACTACGGCGGAAGATTGGGAGTGAGGCTGCAGTTCTGATTGTAAGGGGAAGTGCATTCTATAGTTTTGGAGCCAGATGGGAGAAGAGTTATGGACGTGTGGAGCGTTGTCCTGGCGTTTTTATTTAAGGTACTTCCAGCTTCCCTGCGATGGCTGATCTGAGTGCGCGGGAGGGTTTGTAGGGTTCGATCATACTTGCAAGATATGGGGGAACCATACCTTTGGTTGCTATGGTAGTCACAATGACACTGGATTAATGCTCTCATCTCATTGTATCAAAGTAAAATATAAGTTTCTTTGTCTGTTCTAGCCAAATAATTGGTAGTTAATGTTGCTTGGTTGGTACCATTGACATAATATACAACCAAAACAACCAATGTTGTTTTGCATGAGAATGCTTGTTCCATTACACTGTATATTGAACCTGTTGCACAGACTAAATATATAAATCTTTCCTTAAAAAAAAGAAGATTTTATTTTTATATATTGGACTTTTCTACTTAATTTGGATAGATGGAGAGAGACGGGGTGTGACACAGCAAAGGCTGTTGAGCTCAGGCTGCATTAGTGCCTATATGGTATGCGCCTTAACCACTAGGCCATCAGAGCCCCAGAATATTTTTCATCTCTAATTCTCTCCATTTACTGTGCAACAGGAGGCGAAGATTGAGGCAGAGGACTTCACCAGCAGGTTGTATCGAGAGCTCAACTCGTCACCACAGCCATATCTTGTGCCTTTCCTCAAGGTGAGACCAAACGGCTAGTACCATGTCATTGGTACCGTGTGTGTAGTACTGGATGACATGGACAAAGTCAAATATGACAATATTGCGGTGCGATGTCAGCTCTAAGATTAGCTGTTATAATATAATAAATAATAACTTTTAAGTATATTCTTTGGTTAAAACAAATGTTTTACTTAAAAAAAGAGGTCTCGGCTATTAAACGTGAAATGCATTTTCAGGTGTTGCACCCAGTTTCATCTATTGAGGAGAAGGAGCCCATTATGAGCTTAAATTAAAAAGTGTTCTAATTACAAATATTTCATTTTTTTTGTTTTTGTTTCATCACTAGATTATAAATTATTATAAATCTTGGTCTCTTTATATCTCCTCCCTCGTCTCACCTCTGTCTCGCTCGCTCTCCCGTTTCTCCAGAGAAGTCTCCCTGCACTTCGTCAGCTGACTCCAGACTCGTCAACCTTCATCCAGCAGAGCCTGCTTCCCCTGCCCACCCCTCAGCCTGCCACGGCCGCATCCACAGCCCTGACCGCCGTGGTGCTGCGCCCCCCACTCACAACCAACACCACCACAGCTAGCACCGCTGCCGGAACCAAGTCCCCTGTCATCGGCCTCACCCAGACGCCTCACGGCAAACCTGGCCTGGTAAGAAGCTGGAGCCAGGGTTTCCTCTTTGAAACTTGAATTGACATGTCAAATTATTCATACTTCAATGACCATGCAGCTTTGTGGCGTTCAGTATTAATTCTGGCATTAATCCGTGTGCGTGAACATAGTCATCGTGTTGGACACGGCATATAAAGCACATTTTCACGGTTCCTGGGAACGTCAGTTAATTTGAAAGTGCTATTTCCAGGCCTTCGGATTGTAATAGAAATTTCTATTAAGGATTTGGAAAAGTCAGACTAAAGCTGTTTTATTAATTACACCAAATATATGAAAGTAGTCTTTTAATATATTCTGAAGCCAGGGCTGCAGAATATTTGTGGTGTGTGTTGCTACATGTCAGTCATTTACATAGTTTTCAGTGGCTCCTCTGAGAGAGAGTCTAGTTTTCGACGGCTGCTGGGCGCGCAACTGCACTAATACATTTGGGGTTTGAATGGACAGGTATCCGTCAAAAGGGAGACATCGAAGAGAAATAATGGATGGGAAAGGATCAATATATGGAATGTTAGAACAGGGCAGCTCCATATATGGAGATCTAAGGGTTGGAGTTTTGAGGTCGGATGTAGAGTTGCTGGTCAATATTGATGACATCAGGGATCTCCATATATGGGCTTAATATTGATGACATCAGGGATGCTCCATCCTTGATGATGTCACGTGCCCAGCCAACACACAAACTGACGGGAAATGCGCGATTCCATAGTTAACTGAGACCTTCGGTCGCAATAATCACTATCTATATCAAACTAGTTGATATAAATCCAGCCCTTCCTCGAGTGCAGCCATGTTTTACACTTGTCACGACTCTTCCTTTGTTCTGCGTGGCTCTATGTCCTGTTTGTCTGTGTCACGATGTCTCTATAGGTCCCAGGGACAATGGTGAGGCCCCAGGTGACCCTGGCCCAGTCGCCAATGGTTACGCTCAGAGGGCCGAGCCACAGTCGCATCGTTATGAGTCAGCCTCAGGTGGTCAAGCCGCTACAAACGGGTACGTTTGGATGAATGTTGAGTGTGTAAAAATTTACATTTGCTTTTTAACACAATTTTGGCCTTGGACGTCTATACACTTCTTTTATATCAAAACCATGGGGTGGACGTGTATAGGCGTCTTTAGGTCTTTTTTATTGATATTCATTGAATTTGGTGGAACCTTTCAGATTAAAATCTGCCATAGCTGCTAGCACTCTATTATTATATTTAAGGTCTAGTCCGCAGTTTTTGTAGGCTAGAGGCACTTCCGCGTTGGCCACAGAATCGTGGCGCACAACCCGTGTAGGATTTGGAATGTTGCGATGTGGCACTGTGTTCACTGTGCACAGCACAGTGTGTAACAGCACCACCTTGTGGCTATTAACAAACAATCTCTTGCAAAAAGTAATCTCAATTTCAACCTCTTAAATTCTAAATGCTTATGGGCCTGTCAGGGGTCTATACTCCCTCCTTTTTTCTATTTACATCAAATCTCCTTTCATTCATGTGGCGTATGGTTAAATATATTTTTTCCTCCCAAGTTCTACGTATATTTGGCATATTCCTGCTATGATGCGTTTTTGAGGGGAACCCAATGTCTGGCTTTCGGAAATTGCGTAAATTATGTAATTCGTATTGTATAGAGCGCCGAAGTCTGACGTCACTTTCAGTAGAGGGCGTCAGTCCCCAGGTTCATGTATTTGTTTAGTTGCATTGAAATCACCATAGGAGGAGTTTTAGATTGATTCATATAAGAACTGTGTTTGAAAAATAAACATGTCATCCCGGCCGCTTCACTCACATGGATATGAAGAATCAACTGACTGAGAGAAAACGCTAATGTTACTGCTGCTGAATTAGTTAGATTTTCGCTAGAAGCAGACTGTATCATATATGAGTGACTGACTGTTGCAAACGATACAGAGACACCTCCCTGACAATAACGCCGAGACAGCTTGTTTATTTTTGGACCACAACGCTTATAGTAGACGATATTAAGATCACCCCATGTTATTCTCCATAGAGAAACTACTTCCGTGAACCAGGGGAATCGTCGGGATGAGCGAGTTACGTCAGGACTTCGGTGCTCTATTGGCCAATGAAATAATTGCTATAAATATTCGTCATTACAGGTAGTTGAACAATAAAGTTGTTGTTCTGTATGTCTCATCTGTTGGGTCCATCTCGGTGAGGAAATAATAATAAAAACGCTGGTGGGGCAATTTTCTGACATTAATCTTTATAATCTCACAGTTTTGCCACATTAAACTAGGACATTTCTAAAGTCAGAAATTTGCCAAAGACAATTGCCCCTCCCCCACCAGCATCTTTTTTCCTTCACCGCGATGGCAGTAATGAGCCTTCGTACTAAACTGTTTTCAGGATTTTAATTAAAACAATGGCAAGAGTAACAGATCTACAAGCTCAAAACGCATCGCTTCACACTGCGTTTCGTGCCGCCATGTCTTGTGTGTCTTGGTTCCAGTGGTGAAGCCGTCTTTGGCTCCAGGGTTCAGAGCAGTAACTGGGGTCCAGTCATCTCTCAACGCTGCACAGAAGAACAAACTGAAGGAAGCAGGGGGAGGAGCCTTCAGGTATGACTCCAAATATTTTCTGAATGGATTAAACTGTTTAAATATATATTCGATTTATTTCATGAGTATACGATAAGGTAGCTGGTAAGGTAATGAAGTACAAAATGATGGCAGTTACTACCTCCTGCACCACTGCTGCACTTTTAACTAGAGTGTTTACCCCTAATATATTGTACACTCATTTCATGCTGCTTTTTTAATACCGACATGATGGACGATTAATTGTGCATCCCCATTTACCTAATTGTCTCTGAACATCTGATACACTCAGTGTTTTCAGTGACGATGAGGCATGACAGATTATTATCACAGGTGAATTTACACTCCATCCATCCAGGGGGGATGACGACGACATCAACGATGTGGCCTCCATGGCAGGAGTCAACTTGACAGAGGAGAGCGCCCGTATCTTAGCAACCAACTCTGAACTTGTTGGCACGGTGACCAGATCCTGCAAGGATGAGACTTTCCTGTCCACCTCTTTACTCACCCGGAGAGTTCTTGAGATTGGTGAGCGTGTGAAACAAACACACACACGTTTGTATTACAACAAAGTTAGGACGGCATTGAAAATAGCCGAACAATAGCAGATCTACAAGCTCAAGACGCATCTCAGTGTGTAGCTGTGTGAGCTTAAAGGTCTGACATAAAAAAGGTTTTCTGACCTCAATTGCACCCAATAATCTCTGAACATTCAGTGGATATTTTGTTCTCTGGGGTTTTCTGAATAATTAGGCTCAAACAAGTGCTCTGATCTGCCTGTGGACAGTGATGTCATGGTCGACAAATCCTCTCCTCCCTGCCCCTCCCCTCCCTTATGCTTCCGCACCTTGGGGGGGAGAGGTGGGGGTGGGGGGAAGTGATGATTGACAGGCAAATCGCCAAAATAAGGCTAACAATAAGGTGTTTTTCCATTGAATCTGAAGAAGCTTAGAACACAAAGAGAAAAACACCTGGCATGTCGTATTGTAGTGGATCTTTCTGTTAAAACCTTTTAATACACTTTTGAAGGACCATGACAAAGACTTTAAATGTTAAGATGTTGGTAAAACATAATGTCTTTATACCTTTTATAGATCTGAAATTGTTCCACAACAAAGTATAACCTAACCTGAACCTTTTCCCCAATCTACTAACTACAAAAAAAAGCCATCCCTCTTGTGAGGTCCAGCTCACCAATGTCGCTCAAGTGGAAACTCACACCCTTTGTTCTTTTAAAGCACAAGTAACACAACCAGTGGTGTCATGGTGATTTGTTTGCACTTGTTTGGTACCACGGAACATCACGCTCATGTGTGTGCATGTGCGCATCGCGGCATGCATTCAGAACAGCTGCATAGCCTATATTGTATGAGAGTTTTAGACACACAAACAAGTAGACTTAAAATAGTCGGACAAACACTGCACTTTAGTTTTGCACACTAGCAAAACTAAAAAGTTTGCTTTGGATTAATTAATCTGTTCTTTGATGGAGCAGAACACCACACAGCAGCAGTAGGCTACTGGAGCCATAGCCTATACTGCTGTAAGTGTGCATGCTGCTTACCGTATAGGCTACTGGAGCCATAGCATATACTGCTATACGGCTATGTGCGCTCCGGTATAAACGGTTAAAGCTGTTGTTATGCTAAGTAGTAGTGCACGTCAAAAGATTGTGGTACTGCATTCTACGAGCATGACACCACTGAACACAACTGAACAATGGTTAAAATGTCTCAAACATGTGACCATTGATACTTCTTAAATCTTAGATATTTCAATTTAGGCTTTAGATATTCTATTGTTTAACCCATTTAGACCGTAGGACGTGTGGAAATGTCATAGATAATCAGTTAGGACTGGAGAAAAAAATCTTTTTTGGGGGGGGGGTTGGCCTCTCCTTCTGCACCATACTCCTTGCTCTTCGCGCATGCGCGTTGCCGTTCACTTCCCTGGCTCAGAAAGCATGCCTCATATCTCCTAATCTAGGGAGCTCTCTAGTTTTGACCAGATGGATATACTAAGCTTTTCATATTTTGAACGAGAGGCATGTTGAAGTCAGAAATGAACGCAGGGGATTATTCAGCGACTTTATCGTAATAGAGCACACACACACACACACACACACACACACACACAGTAACGTAAAGGTCACACACCATGTATCTGCTCTGCGTGTGTTGTGACAGGCAAGAAGTTTGGTGTCAGTGATCTGGGCCCAGAAGTGATCAACTTAATTTCCCATGCTACCCAGCACCGGCTGCAAAACGTTCTGGAAAAAGTATCCCAAGTGGCACAGCAGAAAAACATAACCTTCAAGGTGAAAAACCACAGTTTTTCCACATGAAAGTGATGGGGAAAATATTGGACCTCTTGAGTCGCAGTTTGACAATTAAATGTTATTAAGCTCGTTCCCACCTTTTAAATCTATCCACCCTTCAGGAAGATGAGCGGCATGAACAGATCGGAGACGTGCGGGCCCAGCTCAAGTTCTTTGAACAGTTGGACCAGATGGAAAAGCAACGGAAGGAAGAGCAGGAACGAGAGATCCTCATGAAGGCAGCAAAGGTAAGAAACACACAACAGTGCACAGAAAAATCCATCGCCAGCAATGTGATGGATCAAAGTCAGCAGTAGCTCAGGAGTAGAGCGGCCGGACTCCCCCAGAGTAGTGTCGAGGTCTCCTTGAGCAAGACGCTGAACACCTAATTGCTCTCGATGAGCAGGTTGGTTGGTGCCTTGCATGGTTTCCCCCGCCATTGGTGTATGAATGGGTGAATGTAATGCGCAATCTATGTAAAGTGCTATATAAATGCACAATTTGACATTTTACCAGGTCTGAACAAATTAAAAATTCTTGTACCTGTGTTAATTGCAGTCTCGTTCACGGCAAGAGGACCCCGAGCAGCTCAGACTCAAACAGAAAGCCAAAGAGGTAAGTCTGAACCCCTTACTGCCTGACGGTGTGGTGTCTTTATGCATATATTGTTTTTTTTTGTCATCAAAGTTTTGTAATGATTTTAAATAAAGCATACAAAATCCACATGACTTACACAAAAGAAAAAGACAAGAAAAAACAAACAAACAAAACACACCTAGCAGTCAAAAAAAAGAAAACCCCTCCACACTCTGTTGTTGACAATCGTGGTTATATCATATGTAATGTACAAATACAAAATGTTACAACAATCCTTTGATATACAAATAAAAATAGTCCCATATCTCATGGAACTTCCCTTTGACGTTATTCCTCCTGGCAATTGAGTATTCAAAGGATGCCGTTTCAGTCATAAGTTGGGTCCAGTCTGTGATCTCTGGCGTAGCAGAGCTCTTCCAGTTTCTCAGTATCAACCTAGCTGCAGTAATAAGGCCTGCAGTCACCAATGCATGTTGTGCCTTGGTGACCCCCTGTGGCAGCACCGTGCGATCTCCCAAGAGACATGGGCATTTTGGTAGTATTAGCCCCATCCAGTCTCCAAGTTTCCCCAGTACCTCTTTCCAGAAAGGCACAACCACAGGACATTCCCAAAAGGCATGTAAAAATGTACCATCTTCCCCTTTACATTTCCAACACCGTTTGTCTTCCACCAAGCCCATCCTAAACAGTTTCACAGGGGTATAGTAGAATCTATGTATCATTTTGTAATGTGTAAATTTGCTTTTAATATCCCTAGTGGCCCACCCAACTTTGGAAATTATATTTGACCATTTCTCTTCACTTATTTCACATCCTAAATCCCTTTGCCATATTAATCTAAGATTTTCAGTCTTTGCACTTTGTAATTCCATTATATTTTTGTAAATTATTGAAGCCCTATGCATTGTCGGTGGCCAGTCAAAAATAGTTTTCAACATATTGGGTTCCTCTATACCCCTGTTAAGGTTGAACACACTTCCAACACTACTTATTAGTTGAAGATATTTCCAAAATTCACCCCTACCCATCACATTAAATTGATTCTCCAACTCCTGATATGACTTTATGCATATATTGTGTGTCAATGAATGAAATGTGATCCTTGACTGTATTTATTTCAGATGCAGCAACATGAGTTGAACCAGATCAGACAGAGGGAAGCCAACCTTACTGCACTGGCGGCCATCGGCCCAAGGAGGAAACGCAAAACGGATTCTCCCGCTAGCAGTGCCAGCACAGAGGTGCTGAACATGTTATTTATTTTTACAGCATGAGCAAAGTCTGTATGAATGTCTGTATGTATGGCCTCTCAAAAATAGACCAGTCAAATCACAGCTCACGGCATCACTACATGCTTCATGTCACAAAACCAGGAAATTAGGAAGAGAAACTTGCCATGTTTGCATTATAGTTTATCATCTATGTCTGTAAAAACGTTCTCAGTTGATCGTTGATAGTTAAACCAACATTGCTCTTCTGAAGCAGTTTCGTACTATAAACCAACATTGCTCTTCTGAAGCAGTTTCGTACTATAATAGGTGAAGTATAGATCGCCATTTCCATTTGACCAAATATTATGGGAATATGGGAACGATACTATCCCGATTTTCCATGTATAGTGGAGCTTTACCGTAATGTGATTTGTTCACAACTTGCTAATTGAGCAGGCAGACCATGGTCAATGGCACACTGGGCCGACAGTGCTCTGTGCCGTTTTCTGCTAGTCCAGTGAAGAGTCTAACAAAATATCCTATCGGATTCAAAACATCACTGTGGATGACACGTTCCACATGTGGTTGTGTTAGCAATATTCTCTGACAATGTGCACATTTGAATAACTAGAAGTCCGGATAATTGTGCCGATCGCCGTCCTAACGGAACATAGACAGACCAAAAGTGTTGCCAGGTATCATACCAATTACCAGGTGACATGTGGGCAACCAACATTAGCCCCCCCTTACTTCTCATGCTTCTTGCGTCCCACCCCATCCAGGGCTTAGGGTCCAGCTCGTCCCAGTCAGGAGGCTCCGGCGTTGGGGGTTCCAGACAGTTCACCCGCCAGCGCATCACCAGAGTCAACCTCAGAGACCTGCTGTTCTGCTTGGAGAACGAGAGGGGGACCAGTCACTCGCACCTTCTCTATAGAGGCTTCCTCAAACTACCGTGACCAGCCCAAACTGGATCGATAAAGGAGCGAGCCGACACGCAAACTCAAGAAGCCTCTTTTTGGCTACATTTACTCTGATTACTCAATGCCGAGTGACAACAAGGAGAGTCTTGAGGAAAATAGTGCCATCTGGAACAAATGGATTACCAACAGATGATACAGTGTTTCTCAAAGTGAGGTCCAGGGACCCCCAGGGGTCTTTGAGGAAAAGTTTGAACATTTATGCCTTACTCGTCTCTTCTGGGGATTCCTGGCACAAAGTCTTTTCAAATGGGTTCCCCGGCCAAATTCAATACATATCAATTTAGCGTGGCTTGACATGAACATGTTTGAGAGTCGCTGTCCAAAAGCACATGCCTCTGGCAGTTGCAATGGATAGAGGCGGTGTGACACAACATGTTGCACAACGGTGTATGATGGTGTGACGTAGCATGTCTAGTGGAGGTACTTTAACTGTATGCATAGACATAAAAAGGCCTCTTCCGGCTCTGGGGCGCGTGTCTCTGTTGAAGGCAATAATTTCCCTAGATTCCTTGTGAAGAATGCGTAACAGAAGGGCACGTTGGGTAGGCCAATCAGAGGCAATGTAAACGTTTTCTCATGACAATAGAATCCCGGAAAAACATGCTGTGATTGGCCAGTAATCACTTGAGTGGCAGCGAGAGTCGCATGAGTGACTTCACTTGGGCAGTGACGCAGCGTGCCTTCAGCACTTCCGCTTGACTTCCTGCCTTCAATCAAGGAAGCTCTTAGAAGGAAGTGAAGTGGTCACGTGACTGGGCTGCGCCATGACACTTTCATGGACACTTTCATGGACACTTTCATGGGAGCCAAACTCACACCGGTAGTGCAATGAATACATGGCAGTGAATGGAGCCGGCTGGACCAGCTCATAACAAACATTATACATGAACAATTGCGAGCTTTGTCATATAATTGGTTCAGGAATATGAAAGAAGACATAAGTGATATCACACGTTTTTTCCGAGTGGTTGTTTTTCGACTTAATAACTATTTATTTTTATTGAGGTATTTATAGAAGAGCACATAGTAAGTTTTCTGCCTGGGCTGCTCTCTGCTCTTTGAAAAAATAAATCGCATTAAGTAGTATGCACATAAAAAAAAAAGACAGCCTAAAATAACGTGTTATATATATTATTTTATTTTCCAGAAGCGATCACTTTACAAAAGGTCTCAGTCATTCATAAATAATGTTTCTTCATGAGCTGGTCACTGAGCTCTCATTGACTCCAATGCATTCTGCCGAACTTCCGGGTGTAGTTTGGCTCCCGTGAAAGTGTCCATGAAAGTGTCATGGCGCAGCCCAGTCACGTGACCACTTCACTTCCTTCTAAGAGCTTCCTTGCCTTCAATGGAGACACGTCACTCCAATGAACTGCAGTGGCCAATGAGGCATCTATTTTTAAATGTCTATGGTGGTATGACTTGGCATGTCACATAAACTCGTGCTTCCAGCACGCCTCCCAGCCCCGTTTCCCCCTACAGAGGTTGACGATTCTGTATCACTGCACCTCACCCTCATACACTGCCCCCTGCTGCCCTGGAGGCAAAAGGTTTTTAGCAGAGTTGACAAGTAAACGTCTGGAAACATCGACATGGTTGCCGCAGCGGGGCGTCGTCCTTTCAGGCAGCAACTCGATGTGCAACGCACACGTTTTAGTTGACATTTCTGATGACTGTGCAATGTTCAGGTATTAAGTGGTTGATTTTTACACTTCCACAATTACGCTAGGTTGTTTAATCAGTCAGACATTTCTGTGTGAAACACACTAATACAGACTTTTAGTTCTGGATGCTATTTAAAATTTCCATTTGCATCATAGTATATTTTTGCGCTTTTTTAAATGCCTGTGGATTGTTTTAACCAGAGAGATTAAGCATTCGGACATCTGCTGAGTTGCCTTCTTCCAAAGTAAAGCCATATAAATCATAACTGTCTAACTTGACGATTCTGTTCAAAATAACTTAACACTCCTGTCAGTCCTCTTCTGTGTTTTAAGATGCATCTTGTGTTTTATTGTCTTTTCTTTGTTTTGATGTTTGATTGAAGCAAATTATTTATGTCAAATTGTCAACATTGTGTTGGTAATATAGTGTAAAATGTAATCTGCATTGTATTGGTTATTTCACATCTCGGCCCACTGTATCACGCTTATGCCTAATGTGTGCTCCGTTGTATGACGGTGTTGTGTGACGAAAACGGGAGATTTACAAGCTCACAATGTGTCACGGAGGCTAATAAATCTTCTGTTCACAGCAGAGCAACCATGTATGTATAATCGGGCTTTACTGTGATGGTTTCTGAGACAGCTGTCAATCATGAGCAGAGCAGGATGAAGGAATGGTTAAACATGTTGACGGAGAATAGTTTTGGAGAAATGAAAAGGAATCAGTCACAAGTCATCACTGATTGCAGTCTTCTTTAAAAAAAGTATCTGCAGGTGATTGTCCACATTTTGATATTTATGAATGGAGAGAGTCCATAATGGGTAACCATGTAAATTAGTAATCTGCACTGCTCTCTTGATGGATCAGCTGGTCGTACCCACTTTATATCTCTTTATATTTCGTAGAACACATACTAATTTTGTTGTTTATACCTTTTTGTCAATTTATGAGAGAATGTCTTATTGGAAATTTTATGATTGTATATACTTTTGTTTTAACTTTTGTAGATTTGTCAGTTGACAGTATTTTCACATCGAGCAAATTTGTCTTAAATAATTATCTTTATTTCTCTGCTTGTCAATCAGTATTGATATAATTTCTCAGTTCACTGTTACACATTGACTCTGAATTAGTTCATCTTTATTTTAGATAATGTACAATGTGGAGAGATGAAAATAGATAATGTACAATGTGGAGACATGAAAATATGTACCAAGTATTGTAGATTTTGCACAACCACTTGTTGATATGTACATATTCTAATTAAAAAGGTTTCTAATTGCTATTGTTTTATAGAGGATTGAGAGACTGATCTCCATTAAAAACAACCCAATCATTCTCTTTTGTTGTTCAAATCCCATGTTCATTTGTAAATGTTGTAAATGTTGGCATAAGAATAGAAAATAACAGATGGTATTGTTCAGGTACTGCAGAGCTTCAGTGTTTTGTCAGCCATGTGGCACTGGCAGTGATGGAAAAGCAGCACAAATAATATCCAAATGTCATGCTGTGTGCTAGGATACCATAGACTGAAAGGCACATAATGTATGAATTAACTTAATTCCTTACAGGTCAATCGTGCCAGTCCTTTGTTTTTTACAAGTAGTTCTTCAAACTGAAGGGATTGTCTTGAAGAGATTCATCTCTAGTCCTGCATGTCATTGTCTGTGCAGATTGTTCCCAGATGAGGGCACTGTTGTACCACTTTAATAGACTTGAAGTCATTTTATTTAAAGCAATTCACATCTGAGTGTTCTCTGGTATTGTCAGAGTTGTCTGTTTTATGACTGACTATATGCTGCAAAAACACAAATCTTTACCTCAGCAAGTAACCCCCCCCCGGCCCCCACACACACCCCTTGCTCACAAGCACACACCTCACTCAGACAGACCTGCCTGCAGTGCACATGCACACACACACACACGGACATCTCAGAGTTCACCATAAATCTAAAATCACTGCTTCATATTACTTCAGAGCCAGCGGATTTGAGGCTTACAAAGTTGTTTATTTTGTTACCCCTGCAGACAAGGCATCTCATGCCAGTAGTTGAGTAGATCCATGTCTTCATCTTGTTGATCTGCTCTGCAGAGGCAGAGACTTCTAAGTCCTCTCCTGTATGACTTGTCAGGCTGTATTTGCTGATGTTACAATGGGACACTGAACTCAATTCTGCTTGTTTGATTTTGCATAATGAAGGTTTGCTGCCACAGTCAGGATGATGCTGAGTGACAGCTATATATATACAGATGGGTTCATCAAATCTTCACATTTTGATATGTGAAGATAAAATATATACAATGTTATAAAACATGCCAAACTATAAGACAGCTGTCTGTGCTCATACAGTATGTAGCACAAGTTAACCAGAGTTAACACAAGTTAATGCCAGACCATACAGTGTAGAGTTCCAGAGGCCCCCCTCCTGTTTTCACTCCACACTATTATTTTCACTGGAAATTTGCCCCAGAATAGGGACGCTGTTATGATGATGTTATCCCTGTTAAACTTACATGGTTTGCTAAAGGGATAGCAAACCAAGTAAGTTATAATGATTAGCTGTCAAGCTAAAAAAGAAAAAAATATGATAGTTTTACCTCAGACCTCTACATTGAAATTGGACACCTTGTTATCATTTTATGATGATGATGATATCCTATTACACAGTGCATTGCCAGCATTTCTGTTTGCCAGCTCAAACCAAAGCTCTCTGCATGACACCCCCTGCTCAGTTAATGTTCACGGTGAATCGGTGATACATTTTAAAGAATTAATTTACACCAGAAAATAATGAGCACTGAATCTTTATATGCTGCTAAAACCTTGTATAAAAACTGCAATCAATCTGAAATATATTAGTAAACCAACTGTTTGTTTTTTAGTGGACATCACTGTTTGTCCAATCAGATTATAGCTTGCTGCTGGCTATGGACCTGGCTGTTTGCGTCGAGCATTTCAATTTTGACGTTTTTCTTCAGTAGCTCAGGCTTTTATTTTTGTTCGCATTTAGTTTTTCAGAAATCTCTCAAGAACAGATTCTGAGCTTCGCACAGCAGAGGGCGCTGTTTTTTACTTTTTCCTGATTTTTTTGCCGATGGGAGTGGGTTTGTCAGTTTGGGGTTTGTAACGTTAGTTGGTCATTGACCGTCATTCAGCCGACCCAGCAGCAGGAGGTTCCATACCAAAAAAACAACAACAATATGGAGCCAAAGGTGACCAAAACGCTCGCCCCCAAACAGAAACGTTGGAAGTAGACATATCCGGCGGTATGAGAGCATTATTGATTGTTGTGACTTGTGGTGGTGTTGTTATTCTTGGCGGGAGGCATACTTTGCTTTACACCTGAACGTCGATGGTAGTGGACGACGCTAAAACAAGATTCACAGATAAAGGTACATTTCACACACACACACACACACACACACACACACACACACACACACACACACACACACACACACACACACACACACACACACACACACACTTGTTTCTCTTCACAGATTAACCAAGTGCTATTATTGTCTACCCACTATTCCAGTGCCCACTCTGTTTTTAACTTTTGATGGCCAGATTTACCTACCCACAATGTTTTGTGCCCAACCCATGTACTCTTCTTTTAGGCCTCACTTACACCTATAGCCTACAACAATGTTGCAACCTGAACGTCGATGGTAGTGGACGACGTTAAGACAAGATTCGCAGATAAAGGTACAATACACACACACACACACACACACACACACACACACACACACACACACACACACACACACACACACACACACACACACACACACACACACACACACACACACACACACACACACACACACACACACTATTCCAGTGCCCACTCTGTTTTGAACTTTTGATGGCCAGATTTACCTACCCACAATGTTTTGTGCCCAACCCATGTACTCTTCTTTTAGGCCTCACTTACACCTATAGCCTGCCCTACAACAATGTTGATGCAAGATGTAAGTGTCCCAATGCATTTCCAATGGAAGTCACAATTGGTTGCTTACATCTTGCATGCAACATTGTTGTATAGGTACAAGATGTAAGCAAGTTGTAAGTGTCATGGTGAAGCCAAGGCTTCACTCACACAATGTGTGAGCTCAGGGTCAAGAGCTCAGGGGCAAGATGTAAACAAACCCTTTGCTTACATCTAGCATGCATCAATGTTGTATGCTAGATGCGAAGGTGTGAGTCAGGCCTTAGGCTTGACAACAGATTGATGTATAGCTGTTGCATGAGACTTATTTACTGATGCAAGCTCGCAATGCATTTCCAATGGGAGTCACAAACAATGGTTTGACGCAACATTGTTGTTGTACGGCTAGCCGCTTTCGGCTGTGTTTCGACTGCCCCCCTCCCCCTCATACAACAAAAATATCTTGTCAAACCATGTGACTTCCATTGGAAATGCATTGCGAGCTTGCATCAGTAAACAAGACTCATGCAGCTAGACATCAATCTGTTGTGACCGTGTGAGCCAGGCCCTAGGCTTCACTCACACCTTTCGATCTAGCATACAACATTGATCAGTGGCGTGCACAGATAGACACTAGGGGGTGCTAGAGCACCACCTGCCCTTGCTCTGGACAGCAATGTGCCCTTTTGAAAAAACAAAACACTTTTTTTTTTATTTTTTACACGGACCATGGTGACATTGATCAATTCTTGATTAAAAAAACCCACAATTTGCCCTTTTTTCACTTGAGCACCTGCCCCTCTAAATGTCTGTGCACGCCACTGACATTGATGCATGCTAGATGTAAACAAAGGGTAAGTGTCATGGCAGTCGGGGGGGCAGTCGAAACACATACAACATACATACATCAGCTTGTAGGCAAAAATGTTGCATCAAACCATGTGACTTCCATTGCATTGGGGCGGCCATGAAATGAATTTATAATGGGATGAATTTAGAGTTGCAATACCCTCCATTGACTTTGACGCTTCCAAACTCCAACACTTGAAAAAGAATAACCTGCACAGAATGTCTTGACAGAAAGAAGCTCATATATGTCTACGGTGGAATTTTTATGAAACAAACGCTTTGCAGATTGAAAGAGGATAATTCAAGGTTGGCCTACAGCTGCAATATTGGTGAGTTTAACATCGTTTAATACACAAGCAGATCGCAGTTGCAATTTGGAAGTCAATGGAGGGTATTGCAACTGTAGAGTTGCAAATTGCGGCTAGTGTGCCACATGTATGACACATGGTTGGCCCCGCTACAGGAAGTCAACTGAATTATGGCAGCTTGCTTGCTTTCTACTGATTTATCTTTGATCGGTCGGAGTCAGGTTAGGTGATGAACTCTTTGAACAGTGAGTGATGTCATAGTGGAATAGGTTTATCCCTGCATTCTGCTGCAGATCCATCAGACCTGGCTGGACATCAACTTTGCCAAGATGTGCACAATCTACTGTGAATTGCTTGAGACATTGCAGGCACTTTATTTGCAGTCAACGTTCCAAAATATTTTGTGGCATTTGGGATCTTTCTAACTTTTCTAGTGACAAACTGCCAAATTGAGCAGACATTTAACCTTTTTTTTTTTTTTTTTTAAGATATTTTTTTTGCGGCTTACGCCTTTTATTGATTTTTGAAGGGACAGACAGTAGGCTGACAGGAAACGGGAGAGAGATGGGGGGATGACATGCAGTAAAGGCCGTGTCGGGTCCGGGAGTCGAACCCGCGGCACACTGCGACTGGATTACCAGTCCGGTGCCCAGACCGTTACGCTACGGCCTGGGCCAACATTTAACCTTTTGAGGTAGAATACAAAAATTAGTAGCATATGCCAAACACGTCTCAGCTCATTGGCATTTACGTACTGTAAATAGAGTCAGAGCTTTTCAGACACAAAATATTTGACGAGCTAGTGCAGTGGTTCTCAAATATTTTCATGTCAAGGACCCCCAAATTATTATGATTCTGTATAAAATATTAAAAAAAAAATAGATCTACAAGCTCACAACACGTCAGATCAGCAAGTGTTTCAACTGAATCATCTTTATTGTCATATTACAGTTTTTTAAGTAAAAAAGTGGGTGAAATTATTTTTTGTGCATAGTTCCCCTCGTGTTATTTTTCCAAGACAATAAAGAAAGGGAAGAAGAGGGAGCGGTGCGTAAGTAGCTTGTTCCACAAACGGCACACTCGTAGGGTCTCTCTTAGCTTATTTACAGGCTGTACAGCTGTACAACCAACAAATTATACAGTACCTGAGATAGTGTATGTGTTTGTGTATGTGTATGTATATATATATATATTGCATAGCACCGTCACGCACCCTCTGTGTACTGTGCATTATTCAAGGTGCAGGACGTTATTCAGGTGCAATAGTCCTGCCCTTCATAGAGATCCTCAGGGCAGAGCAGCAACACAGTTCATATTCCATACAGTGCATCTGCAGAAGAACAGAATGTTCAAGCATAGAAGGCAAATCGGACTGACTTCATGGCTATGTGTTGTAATTCACTATTCAGTCTCAGTTATTCATTTATTGCCACCATCTGACTACCGTCTCAATCTACCCTGTTTTTCTTATATATTTTTTTATATATATATTTTTTTAATCCATTTTTCACCCCTGTGTCAATTATGTAATGTGATCCTGGGCTCTACACACCCTCCGCCAACCTGCTAGTCCCCATAATATATGGGGGACAAGGGGAGAGCAACGGACTTGAACTCATGCTTCCTTCATGCCTGAGTGTCCAAGTTGCTCCTTTACACCTGACAGGGGGGAGTTTACCTTGTGGAACACGTTATTCCAACCAGTTCCTTTCCCCTCCATCAGGCGCCCCGACTTCGTCAAGCTGAGGACAGGACGTGTTTAGATTATCTGATTGGATCAGGGATGTCAGTTTGAGAAAAACAAATCTGACGTGACATTACTTATCTTTTAGACATCTGAGACATTTTGAATTAGATTTATAATTGCATTTTTCTTTTTCTATTTAGCACGGCCGCATTGTGTGTGCATTGTGTGTGTGTGTGTGTGTGTGTGTGTGTGTGTGTGTGTGTGTGTGTGTGTGTGTGTGTGTGTGTGTGTGTGTGTGTGTGTGTGTGTGTGTGTGTGTGTGTGTGTGTGTGTGTGTGTGTGTGTGTGTGTGTGTGTGTGTGTGTGTGTGTGTGTGTGTTTTCATGATTTGTTGTAGAACTCAATTCTGATGAAAGGACCAGTAGGTTACATACCCCTTGCCTGTACTATAACTGTATGTATATATACTGTATACAAAATGTATATTTTGTTGTTGTGTATTCTACTATTCTTCAACACACTTAGGACTGAAGTGGTTTCCTTTTGGTTTGAAAAGCATTATGCAAATGTTGTTGGCCATATGGCAAAAGCTCCGCAATAGTCACATAATGGTCACATAGAGAGCATCGGCTGTATAAAGGCACTTGCCTTGTGAGATGGCATTTCCCATCACTATCATGAAGATGGAGAGTCGATTATCACTGAAATTCAATAGGCCACCAGTGATTTAGCATTGACGGCACGTTTTCAATGAAAACCTTGCAATTTGAAAGCGCAATTACAGAGTGACCATCACTTGTCCTTTATTTTATTATACCTTGTAAAGCCTGTGGGTTGTTCGGGTTCTGCACAGAAGCAAGAAAGGGGAGACGGTGTGTGTGTGTGTGTGTGTGTGTGTGGGGGGGGGGGGTATAATTGAACAAATTAACCATGAGCAGCTGTTACCTGTTGAAATGACCCGCTTTCATTATATTGCCATGGACAAGAGGTCTGATAGCATCTGCATGCTACAGCTGTCAGCAATTCTGATTAGCTTCCCCATTCCTGCTTTCGGTATATCATGACAAACATAATTACATCGACATCTTTTTATGGATTCTACAAATTGCCAGGAGCACACAGCATGCCAAGTGTCTAATCATTAGACTACAGCAGCTGCAGACTGCAATGGTAGGTAGTGTCCATAGATACTTGTGTAGACTTCCTCAAAACAAATCTGTGAATGAAACTAGCATTGTATGAGTTTTCAAGGAAGGCTGCAGAAATGTAAAACTCTTTGATGGCCAACAGCCCCATCTAGTGGTTGGCTCAGAATGCCACCCATAGACCACCATTGGATAAGCCCTTACCTTGAAGAGCCACCAGCTGATTTGCTGAACCGGTAGACGGTAGTACCAATCAATCATTTCCGGGGCACTCGCTAGATACTTGTGTTTTCATCACAAGCGCTGATATGGTACTGTGATGTCGCAGGGATTTTTATTGAGCTACTAAGACATGGATGTTCTGTATGATCACCTCAATCTGAGCTTCAATTCCACATAAACGCAGCTAAATATCATCGCTAAGATTACTGTGGATAGAGGCAAAATATTAACTGGAAGCAAAGCATTGCCCGGCGTAGGAGACGCCAAGAACCGTTAAAAAACGACACTAGCGATGCTGGATGGCATTATAACGTTCTATGTCGTTCTAGGCGATCTGTGACTATTGAAAAATGTCGTCCAATGTCGCCCTAGACATAGAAGGAGTTTTAAAAAGGGTGGTTTGTGGGAGTATTTAAAAATAATAGTAGTATTTAAAAATAAGGAACCTAGGCTAAAATTATTATAAATGATCATATCATTTTATTGCGTTACTGCTATAGTATACCTCCCAGGTATACTATAGCATTGATTGATTAATAATTTTATTCACAGTATGCAAACGAAAGTCTATACAAAAACTGTTACTGTGGACGACACCATGATTAAACATTACACTTGTTTACAACAGGGTCCACCATTTTCAATTAATCGGAAAACATTTAGAGACGTACAATACACTTCTATAAAAATCACACCGTGTGAAGTGAGGGGCTCTCTTATCATTATACATCAGATTCATACATCATCTCATGAACAACTGAATTTATGTGATTGGTTATCCGATTTGCTCGTCTACATATGACGTAAATTTTCCCTTCATTGTCAATGGCATTTAATGTTTGTGTTGTCACAAATTTACTTGACCTTTTATTTGACCTAATTTGTGTCCTTGAGCAAGACACCAAACCCATTACTGCTCCCGATTAGGAGGTTGGTGCCTTGCATGGTTTCCTCCGCCATCGTTGTTTGAATGTAATGCACATTGTGAAGTGCTTTGGATAAAGGCGCTATATAAATGCACCATTTACCATTGACACCTTGTGCTATAGGGGTGAAACGGTTCATCAAATCTAGCGATTAAAATCACACCTGTGTGAAGTGAGGCACTCTTATCGTACATCATCATTGCCGACTTCTTACTTGTTATGCAATGTTTGTGCTTACACTATGCAGTCAAATTGTCTATGTATTGTCAATGTGAATGTAATGTTTACTTGTAGTGGCAGCAAAGTGTTTCTGTTTTTTTGCCGGTGCTACAAGTTGAAGCCGTGCACTATAGTGTCATTTCCAAAAACCCAGAAGAGACGCCTGGTCTAGGCGTTTTCTTGACGCTCTTGAGCTGGGCATAATATCAAAATCTCTTAAATTCATAAAAATATATTCTGGGGCAAACAATTTAAAAAGAAAATAGCAGATGTACAAGCTCACAATGCTCTGAAATGTTGTGAGCTTGTACAGTAGAGTTATTTTTGGTGAATAGATTTGGTGTACCTGTAGATGGTAATACCAGTGGGTCTTGTCTTGAGCCCTGGCCTACTGATTTATTTTTATTTTTAGAGGAAATAAATAGAATGAATTACCACACCAAAATACATGCCTAAACTAACATAACCAGCTGCAAGCTATAGCCATTTGATAGATTGGAACTGTGTCCCTAACCAATCAAATGACATGCATGCAAAGCTCCAGGTCTGATAGCTATTTACAAATTCTTCTTCACCACTTGGAGGCAGTAATGCACCACGATTCATACAGCGTGTGTCCAGTCAGCTCTGAGACGGTGACAATGTTGTTTTGTTGTTGTGACTTTGGCTCTTTGCTGCTGCTTCCTCACGGCAAAATAGCTGATACTGTTCCAACAATATGTGGAATGTTTTAGAATTAATTTCAGCAGGAGGCTTGCGTAAAACAAGCAAGTTAACTTGTAGCACATTACAAACTGTAGAATAATAAAACACTTGATTTAAATCAATACCTGTGTACTTGGGACTGTGTGTAAGTAACATTTTGTTTACACAGAATAGAGCAAATGCAATTCAATACTGCTTGCTCGGGGGCCAAATTCAAATGGATACTGCATACTAATGTCTCACATTTGCTTCAAAAAGTCCGAACATGTTGTTATCACTGTCAGGCCAGAACTGGCACGATTAGCCCTGGACCAAATTAGCGTGACATTTTTCAGATCAGCCTGTTATAGTTCCACCATTTTGGCCTGCAACACTGTCGTATGGTGAAGCTATTAATTAGGCTTTACAGGTGATACAGGTAGAGCATCCTTAGACAACACAATATGCTGAGGAGAGGAGTGGAGCATCTTTAGGCAACACGGAGGAGAGGAGTGGAGCATCTTTAGGCAACACGGAGGAGAGGAGTGGAGCATCTTTAGGCAACACAGAGGAGAGGAGTGGAGCATATTTAGGCAACACGGAGGAGAGGAGTGGAGCATCCGTAGGAAACACGGAGGAGAGGAGTGGAGCATCCGTAGGAAACACGGAGGAGAGGAGTGGAGCATCTTTAGGCAACACGGAGGGGGGAGTGGAGCATCTTTAGGCAACACGGAGGAGAGGAGTGGAGCATCCGTAGGAAACACGGAGGAGAGGAGTGGAGCATCTTTAGGCAACACAGAGGAGAGGAGTGGAGCATCTTTAGGCAACACGGAGGAGAGGAGTGGAGCATCTTTAGGCAACACGGAGGAGAGGAGTGGAGCATCTTTAGGCAACACGGAGGAGAGGAGTGGAGCATCTTTAGGCAACACGGAGGAGAGGAGTGGAGCATCTTTAGGCAACACGGAGGAGAGGAGTGGAGCATCTTTAGGCAACACGGAGGAGAGGAGTGGAGCATCTTTAGGCAACACGGAGGAGAGGAGTGGAGCATCTTTAGGCAACACGGAGGAGAGGAGTGGAGCATCTTTAGGCAACACGGAGGAGAGGAGTGGAGCATCTTTAGGCAACACAGAGGAGAGGAGTGGAGCATCCGTAGGAAACACGGAGGAGAGGAGTGGAGCATCTTTAGGCAACACAGAGGAGAGGAGTGGAGCATCTTTAGGCAACACGGAGGAGAGGAGTGGAGCATCTTTTGGCAACACGGAGGAGAGGAGTGGAGCATCCGTAGGAAACACGGAGGAGAGGAGTGGAGCATCTTTAGGCAACACGGAGGAGAGGAGTGGAGCATCCATAGGCAACACAGAGGAGAGGAGTGGAGCATCTTTAGGCAACACGGAGGAGAGGAGTGGAGCATCTTTTGGCAACACGGAGGAGAGGAGTGGAGCATCCGTAGGAAACACGGAGGAGAGGAGTGGAGCATCTTTAGGCAACACGGAGGAGAGGAGTGGAGCATCCATAGGCAACACAGTGTCCTAGCGAGACGAGGAGAGGGGCAGGGCATCTTTACAGGAGATACAGGCTCCTGCATGGGGAGGACAGCATCCTTACAGCTGACACCGGCACCTGGGGAGAAGAGGAGAGGACTTGCCATGCATGTGTAACACCCAGGGTTTGAACCTGGCCTGGGTTTCTTCACACGTGCAAAACCAAACATCTACCTCTCATCCAAAGGGGAATCCCCCCTAGCCAGGGGCTGATACTCTGTTACATTCACTCCCCATTTGACCTCAGGCAGGGCTACTCTGTTACACATGCTCCCACCCACATACATCACCACAACTTCTTAGTCCATTGATTCCTTCTGCTCCCCTCTTCTGTCCAGCTCCTCGCTATGGTCTCCAAGCAATTAGCCTGCTAGCGTTCCAGTGAGCGCACAGCAAGACACCACTAATCTCACTCCTTTTTCACTCCCACTCTTTTCATTCATCGATTTTTTTTTTAGCTCACTCTGGGCAGTTTTTCCCCCCAGAGCTCTGACACAGGAGGTGTGACAGGTTTTAAAGGCCATACACGAATACATTTTATTTGCTTGTAAATGTCTGTTGTGGTAATGGATTTGTGTATCTGTCTATATTTGTGTGTGTGTGTGTGTGTGTGAGAGAGAGAAAGAGAGCCTTTTCTTTACTGCATGGTCATAAAAACAGATATTAATCATCCACGAGAGAGCAACCATCTCTATTCCCATGGCAAAGGGGTTTCTGTGCCCTTCTGCCGAGTGCCGATATGACAGCAGTTTGTAATCGGCCTCGGAGGAGCTTGTTTGTGTGATTGTGAGAGAGAGAGATAATCTGCACACGTGTATGGTACATTTAGCCCTGAATGGTCATGTATATACATGTGTGTGGTGCATTTAGCCCTGAATGGCCACTTATGGGTATAGTGAAGATTAATGTGTCTCGAGGGAAATGATTATATTCCTTGTAAAATGGTCTATTGTAAGGTCAAGGCAAGTCAGTGGTTACAGTAAAAGTGGGTAAATGAGTGTATATGTCACAGTGATTTGTCTTTGTACATGGAATGCAACGAGGTCTCTGACTTGTCTTTTGTGAGATCCAGGACTGTAGCCTACATGGCTCCCTTATGGATGTAGTATATAGAAGATAGCCTAAATACCTTGCAGTGTGTTGAATGACTCACTGTTTGTTCTCTCCTTGAATTATTCAAGTAGGACAGTCTCCACGTAGCAGGAACACCATATTTTAGAGAGTTACAATGTGATGCATTGTGAGCTTGAAGAAACAGTTTGAAAGATTTCTAGACATGCCCAACATTTTCAACGTCAGGTTGAAAGTGGTTAAGTGCATGTCTGTGGGTTTTATAAAGAACAGCTTGCAACTAAATAATACCTACATTGTATTCAATAGAACACGGGTTCTTTTTAACATTTGCTGAAACAGTTTTGGACATACAAGCTTTCTACCCGACAGTGACGATGCATTATATAGGCCAAAAGGCTTAACCCGTTCTGAACGGGAACCCCTTTTGGTGTTTTAACTAAGCAATATGTTATAAGGCTTAATGACAGTTCATCCATCCAACAGTAGAGTTAACATGACTGAGGCTCCCTGCAGCATGTGGTGACCTGGGAATGAAGGAGCACGACTCTGTGTCTCTGCACCACACAGAGAGAGACTGCCTCGTCACAGTGCCAGCCATCCCACTAGTTCAGACACAATATGGCCATCTTGGCTGTGTATTGGAAAATACACAGGGGGAGCAATGCTTGCCGGTCAACTTTCTCTGTACTGTACTTATTGTGAGCTTGATCCGTCACTCTTCTCTTCACTGTCACCATAGCAGCTAATGGCTTCAGAGGAATACTATGTCCTGGCAAATGCAGAATTCAGCTCCTCTGTCACCTCTTCATCAAACTGTGTTGCACTTTAATGATAACTGACTGTACATTATAGAATGACAAAGTCTTTCAGCCACCACCATCAAAACAATGAGTATTATGCTGTATGTGTTTCAGGGATGTTGTGCCTCTTTGATTGGTTGAGACACACTGGAGACCTGATTAGCTGGAACACACTGCAGCTTAATTATTGGTTGGGGCACACTGTCTGATTGGCCGGAACCCCCTGGAGACGTTTTATTGGCAGGAACACACTGGAGACATCTGATTGGATGGAGACGCTCATCTCTCAGGCAGCAAGAAGTGTGAAGGTAAGGACTGAAATAAATGTAAAGACAGACGAGGCATGAGTTATGACGGTTCAAATTGCCTGTTATCGCTGCTTGCAGCTATATATTTTGTACACATTTTCACGTACAAACTTCTCTTCAACTGGGATTTCAGATAGATTGTGTGTAGAACATTTCACTGCTTTTAGCAGTTTTCAAATTGCTCAAGATGGCGAGAGTGGAGCTTAAATGGTGCATTTATATACACACGTGTACAGTTTATCTCTCTTACAATCAAACAAACAAGCTCTGCTCTCCTCCGAGGACGATTACAGACTGCTGTCATATCGGCACTCGGCAGAAGGGGCCAGAAACCCCTTTGCCATGGGAATAGAGATGGTTGCTCTCTCGTGGATGATTAATGTCTGTTTTTTATGACCATGCTGTAAAGAAAAGGCTTGCGTTCACACACACACACACACACACACACACACACACACACACACACACACTGAAATGTATTCAGAGAGAGAATATATGTGCGTCTAAATCAGGGGGGCAGTCAGACAGATATTTTGTGAAGCCATAAGGAAATCGGGATTTCCTGAAAATTCATATAATGGCCTGTTGTGGCGCTGTCATTGGGCTCAAAAAACCCCATAGCTCCATGTATTTGGGCCCAACTTCACCTAGACTGTATTATCTTAATAAACATGGTCATGAATACTTTCTGCTTCCAGTCACTAGTTTAAGGTCTCATTTCTAATGTCATAATATTCTTTTGGGAAAAGTATGGTCCCATGTATTAAAAGAATTACCATAAAGTCGCGTATGTTCTGAGGGGCGTGGCTACCGTTACAGTCTATGAACGGGATCCCCCACCCACTCGAGTCAAAATAAAAACCAACGAAGAAGAAGGGGGGAAGTCCCGCCTCGTTGTCTGGGCCAGCCAATGGCTCAGCTGGGCCCAAACGGATCTAGAAAGATGGCGACTCCCATTGCAAGGAATTTTAGGCTTCATTTTACGTTCATGTTAGACCCGGGGAACGCTTTGTCCATATTTTTTACAGTCTATGGTCTAAATGTGATATAATAAGCAACACAAGTTCAGATGTTCATTTGAAATGACCGCAGGGAGCCAGCTATATCTCCTATATGGGCGCCATTCTATTACCGTCAATACGGCCCAATACAACGAGTAGAGGCGCAAAAACCTTTTTTCACAACAAGCGGTGACATGGCTGGCGCGATGCGATGAGTATTTTTCTGAGAAAACAAGCAACAAAAACGACAATCAGTGGATCCTTATGGGAGCATTGTTCCTCACGATGGGAAGATAGGTGCTGTCTAGCAGCCTGGGCAGCACGGAAGGTTAGTGTTGAGCTTCGGCTGTTTGGTATTGATATGATGTGACCCTTACTATACGCCATTTGACGGGTATGGCGACCTCCGGGGTTAAATCTTAACCCGTTTTGGCGTGCATCGTGTTAAGGGCCCCTACCCCTCACCCATATTCTTTCTTCTTTGATACTGATGATGGTAGATATTTTAGTATTCCATGATACCAATTTTACTATCTGTATTTCAAAGAGCATGCTTGAAAGATGTCTGCATCGTGCCACTATAAAAGCGTTTTCAGAGTTTATCAATTTCAGCCACCTCTTCTTGTATCCTGGCTACCTAAGTATCATCTGATGAAACTTCAAGCAAGTGCTAAAGCTTGCTAATGGGGACGCAGAGAACCAGGGGGTTCTCAGGAAATAGGGAAGCTGATGAAACAAAGCTACCACCATAGGATAGAAAAAACACTGCACACAAATCTAGCAACATTTAACACAGTGTTTACCAGCAGCCTGTTAAAATAGCTCCCTGTTTGACAGCCAGTGAGTGCCTCAGAGGAGATAGGCCGCAAGCCAGGCCCAGTCAAATTTGACAAGAGTTGAGTTCATGACTCCTACAAAACAAAAAATATTGTTGCACAGTGAATCCAACAGAGATCATAACGAGATGCTAACGTAGATGAGTTGTGTCAGAGTAGTAGGCACTAGGCACTCAGTCAGTATTCAGTTAGAAAGCAGCTTTGTCGGAACTTCCTGCTGTTAAAACAAAATATTCCGTCAGTTTAACAGTTTGACTCCATAAAACGCGCTATCCGCTATTTAATCAAATATTCTACGCTGCCGAGATAGTTTTATTACCTTTAGAGCATACACTGAAGTATTTGCAGGTTTCAACGACGAAAATCCGGCGAGAAATGGTCCGTCGGCATGTTATGATCATCAGCAGCCATTACAATGCGCTACAGGATCCGCCTCCATGAGGCATTGTAGTCCAAACAAACCCCCCGTCCACTTACATTGAGCTCAATTTCCCAGAAGTCCTAGCAGCCCAGATGACGACTTGATTTTCGGTTTCGTCATCATAACGCGACGGCCTCGTCATCAGGTCCCGGATAAATCCGCTGTTTCTTTTTAATTATTTTAAAACGGCGAACTAAACGCATTAAACAAAGGTCGGGTATAGCGTTTTACACACGGTGGAACACTGGATTAAACAATTAGCGGCCGTCAAACTACTGCTTCAGTGTATTTGTTTGAACTCACCTCCTGTCCATGTGTTCCTGACATTGATGTTGAAACATATCCCCTGCATTGGGCTTGCTATTGAACATTCAGTGGTAATTGAACAGTAATGAACTGTTATGTGACCTGTGGTGTGTAAGTAATTGATTGTGAAGGCAGTGTTTGTGGGCACAATGTGTGTGCTGATTGGTTGAGCAGACACTGTGCAAGAGAGAGCAGCTGTTATCCTTTTCAGGCCTGGCTGCTGTTACCACTGCGGCCTACAGATGGCGGTAAATATCTAACCCACTCGTTTTCAAGAAAGTCTTTTGACATATTTTTCTATATATTTATTGATTTAGAATGGTCTTGCTGATATCCACCGTCTAGCAGCGTCCCCATCGATGGGTAACGATCGGCTCACCTTTTTCCTGTCTTGAATCGCTGCGTTTCGTGAATCTGTTCTGTCACTTCGCTACTCCGTCTGGAAAGGGTCCTATCTCCAAGGTAGGCGGGGCATGTAAAAGGGGGAAATCGACCTGTGGTCCACGGTGTGACCCCCACCAGTTTGACGTATCAATGCGCACTGTGGCTTCGCAGCTATACTGCACTGCACTGCTGTTGCCCTGCAACGTACGTATCATTCACTAAACTCACCCCACACATGTGAGTTTGTACTACTGAATTTGACATAGTGAAGTACTGAATCAAATGAGTGTTTGCTTTTTACCGTTTTTAACGCAGCAAATCAGGCTGGAACCCAGGCTAGATGGCTCATTTCTAAATCGTCACTACCTCAATATTAACACTTCTGATGACATTTAAAGATACCATCGCCAGATTAACTTTAGGCGATTTTGCTTCCGTTTCATTTTGGGGTGAATTTTGGGGTCTTCAAAAAATAGACACCGCTGCATCCGGTGGCAAATAAGTTGCAGCACTGCCGCTCGAGTCAATGGTGGCAGCCAATGAGTTTTAATAAGTGCTACAAACTCAATGGCAGTCCAAAGCTGCCAGTCACAGTAGTTCAGTTTGACCTAATTGTGTGGGGACTCTAGACTAGTGTTGGCTGAATAAATCAGTAGAGAGGTTAATGTGTCTCTAAATGCAGGTTAGTCGAGTGACCACTGTGCTAGCCATTGTCATAGATTTTCAATTATGAAAAGAAAGAGAAACCGAGGCAAAACTGCTAAGTAATTTCTTACTTAGCAGTGCCCATGTAACGCACTCCTTCAACTTGTGCACTCTCATGCTCAGCGAGGAGTGCATGGTCACAGGCATTCACTGATCTCTCCTCCCAGGTTCAGTCAGACCTTTACTGTAGTGGCCAACGTGAGGCTTTGCTTTGAGCACAGATGGTGAGCAACGTGAAGCTATGGAGACCATCCTGCAGGCCTGTCGCCAACCGCTGCTATGTGCGTGGGCAGGTGAACGTGATGCATGATGACAGCCCAGTAAGATGTGAGGAGGAGCACAACATCCACATTGATGCTCCCTGGAGGATGAACCGTCTGTGTGAGCCGGTTACATTACGTTGCCTCTAGCGCCACACTCAAGCTAAACGTTTTGCTTGACTTAAAATATAATGGCATATTGCAGGGTGAACGCTGAATGTACCGTGCCCTCCGTTTACTTTATTTTTCATCTCCACTGGTGAGCCTGTCGGTCTGTAAAAGATTAGTAAAGAACAGTGTGTGTGTTGGTCCAATTTGGTCTGATAACGTTTAAAGCACAGCACAGCCTCTAGGGGTCTCTAGCGGGGCTTTTAGAATTTAGTCTTGTTAAAGAAGAAAACCAGTGAGCAGGCAACTAATATCTAGCAGATAGACTGTAGCTTGATCCATGACACCTACATACATTTAGAGGGTTAGGGGTTAGATTGCCATTCATTTCAGTCAGGACAACTCAAGAATGGATGGAATATATATTTATTGAATATAAGACTGACTGAACTTGCTCTGCGCATGTCTACGACAGGCACAAATGCTCATTTTGATCCGTACATAACAAGATTTATATTAAGGGCCTCTGTCACATTTGAGTTATTAAAACCGGCATTTCCGATGAAGGTTGGGAGCAGTATGAGTGACATGAGGTTGACTGTCAGGAGAACTGATAATTGATTCAATGCTACAGGATGCTAGGATTCTTGGCAAACTGTTAATAAAGTATTCAATTAATCAAAAACACACTCTTATATAGACTCACTCTTGTCCCTCCTGGCTCCCAACTGTGGACTAATCTCCCCATTGATTGCAGTTAGAACTATTCAGACTCTACCTACGTACCTCACTCCCTAGCAGTAGCACTTCCCTCACTCTCCTATGCCCAGCTTTGTGTGTCTGTGTGTACACCATAGTGATGATTTGATTGGCTGAGGGTTTAGAAAGTGAAAAGTGACGCCAAAAGTGATTGGCCGGAATGTGATGATGTATGATGATAAGACCTCCCCTCACTTCACATGATTTTTATTTTCTTCCAAACCTCAAATGTCAAGAATGTTACCGTGTTTACATACAGTAGCATGTTGTTAGATGCCAGGTTCATTGTTTACCAAAGGCTTTTTAGCCAAGGTAATGTTATCAAATGCACAGGGTTAGATTATGTTGATAGAATAGGAACACAGTTGTATAAAAAAGAAAAGATAGTTTTAAGGGTGATTTTACACATTTTCTTGGTACTTCCAAGATGACGCTTTTCTTGGTTGAAGGCCACTTTGGGGAGTTCAGTGCCAATCACATTTCCCACATCAAGATGAGAGTGATGAAGCAGATTGGTGGATGCAAAACGTCTGAACATGTGTAGACGGAAATTGCAATTACTTGCAATAACTTCCTTTTTTATTCTTCAGTTATTTGATAAAGCCAGAACATCAACATCAAGCCAGGTTACTGCTGTGCAGTATCAATGTATGATATGAAGCTAAAGAGATGTTGGATAACTTTGTCTGACACTGGATTGTGATCTAATACTAATACTAATCTAATTATGAATGATGAAAGAGCAGGTATGCTGTCAACAGGACAATAGACAGACTTATAATATGCAGCTAATTTTCAGGAGCACGCAGTCCCTCAGGATAACTCCCATCTCTCATACAAAAATGCAGCTTAAGATGCTGCTGTGCATGACCTCGCCCTGCTGCTCCAATCAGCAGATGGACTTGCATGGGGAAACAGGACAATATTAACACGGCAGCATGATCCACAACCCTCAGATAGGCCTGATGTACTGTAACTTGTCTTAAAGTACCTTTCTCACTATGGCTCATACACCCTACATCCATCCATCTTCAACCGCTTATCCGTAGTCGCATTGCGGTTACAGCTCCACCAGAGTGTTCCAGACTTCCCTCTCCAGAGCAACATTAGTGACTTCCTCCTGGGGGATCCCGAGACGTTCCAAGGCCAGTGAGTCGATGTGTTTCCTCCAACTGCGCCTTGGTCTGCCCCAGGGTCTCCTCCCAGTGGGACGTGCCTTGATGACCTCCCTAGGGAGATGCCCGAGAGGCATCCTAACCAGATGCCCGAACCACCTAAGCTGGCTCCTTTCCAGGCGAAGAAGCAGCGACTCTACTCCAAGTCTCTCTTGTGTGACTGAACTTCTCACCCTATCTCTAAGGGAGATGCCAGCCACCCTTCGAAGAAAACTCTTTTCGGCCACTTGTATTCGCAACCTTATTCTTTCGGTCATGACCCACACCATAGGTAAGAGTAGGAACGAAGATTGCTCGGTAGACAAAGAGCTTTGCCATCTGGCTCAACTCTCTTTTCATCACAACAGTGCGGTACAGACATTCTAAATTCCCTATCTGGGTCTCTCTTGATGGAATTTAAAAATGTTTTATTCAGTCCCGACTGAATAAAAAGCAGTCCTAGCTTTGTCTGAGTCTTATGTCAGGTTTCAAACTTTTAACGCTGTGTGGGGTGGGCCCGGGGGTATACAAGATCTGTGATGTTGATGCTTTGTTCACTGACATAAATGTGACAAACTGTAACAAAAGGTCTTGTCTGTGTCCTATATTAATGTGAAAGAAAGGCTAAAGTATTCAGGGGTTCAGCGGAGGTGAAGTGAGTCAGAGGAAGTGAGCAAGAGCAAGTGAGTCATTAGAGACGTCAGAACATCCAACTCAGTGTGATTCTTAGGCAATGTCACTGCGTACTCTGAGTCTTTCATATTCATTTATTTTGCTCTCACTCTCTTGTCATCTATGAGGCACCTTCTTTCTCTGTGTTTCCCCCCCTTTGGTATCATTAGGGAGAGACACATGACAGTGTACAGACTTAAACTAGTGCCAGTGTAGACAGGAGGCTGGAGAGTTAAAGACTTGAGGAGCGTCAGGGATAAATAATCATATTTCTATGCACCCACCATGCTGGAAAAGCACCATCTGGGACATGCTCTGGATTTGCATTACAATATAAATGAGAAGTTGCTGGAGCCGAAAGGGTGATTGGAATTAATCCCCCCCACAACACACACACACGCGCACACACACACACACACACACACACACACACACACACACACACACACCCTGACAAGTCACATCTCCACCTCTCCCCTCCGTCTTGGCACCATACAGTATAGCTCCCTTGAAGAAGCAGGCAGCTGCTTTGTTAGCGTGCTGCGTGCGGTGCGCTGGCACAGCTCTGCTGCCCCCCGCCCACACCATCCCTTTACATGTTTCCCCTTCTCTCTAACAGATTGATTTGTGTTTTTAAATGCCACATTTCCACATGCATGGCACAGCATGCTGCGTGATGGCATACAGTATATCTCTGCTGTTGGTAAGAAACCACCTTACTCCAAAACGTTCATTTATCAGGAAATGAAAAATATAATTTTTTTTCAGGAAATTAAGAAAACCATATATTTCGAAAGCAAAGCAATTCTGCCTTATCAGAGTTGGTTTTGTGACTTTATATATTGTGAATGACTTGCATGAGACTGGGGGAGAGGTGGTGGAGTTAGTTGCTTTAGCAGACAGTCCAATGCAGTTAAGAGGTTTTGTCCAAAGCGTTTTTTTACTACTTTCTATTGGTTCAATATTTTCGAAACAACAACAAACAGACGTAAAGGGTGTTCAATAGCACTGATGTATGGGTAGAGTTAGGTTTCCTCCAGACAGCAACGATAGCTTAAAACCCATTCTGACCGGGCACCCATTTTGGTGTCAGCATCATGTTATGCTTTAGCTATTTAAAAATAGCAGATCTACAAGCTCATATCGCGCCACCGAGTGGCGCGATACGAGCTTGTAGGTCTGCTATTTTAGAAAAATCGAAGAGCGACTGACATTTTTAGAATCTGATCTCAGGTCAGAATGGGTTCATCAGACCAGTGTGTGTCCGGCGGAAACCTCGTATGAATCTGATCTCAGGTCAGAATGGGTTAACGGAACCCCCCATAGTCAGTGCAAGTAGGTATAGGTGCCCAGCAGATAGGGAGGTGTACAGAAATATAGTGTAAGGGCCTGGGGATGCAGCAATGATTACACGAGATGTGTACATAGTAGGCTGTATATGAGTACAGGATGTCACTTACACTTATACATGAAATGTGTCCACTCACTGAAAGAACATATTGGTTGCATCATTCTTGACATAATATAGTTTTATTGGTAGTTTTATCAATGAATAACATTTGACATTTTCAGACCACTGGACTTACAGTAAGCGGCAGCCGGCAGCATCTACTGCCAGGCATCAATATCTGTAATTGGGTTTTAACAAATGACATTTTGAGAGCTAGCAACTTTGGAGAAAAAAAATACCAACCCCCCCTCTCTCTGTCACACACACACACACACACACACACACACACACACACACACACACACACACACACACACACACACACACACACACACACACACACACAAACAGCCTTGCGAACAGAGCTGATTTACGGATGGTTGAAGAGCAAATCAATGCCACACAAAGTCAAACGCGTTGAGTTTTAAAATCAGACACACACTCAGTTTGCATGCCTAAATATCACACAGTGAGGTTTCTGATTTGCACTGTACAAACTGTTTGGGAATAGTTTATGCAGATTTCTAACACTTTTCATGACAGAGCCGTGATAACAGATCTTTTGATTGATTGAGATTTTGTGCAAGTGTGTGCTACATCGTGGGGACGGGGATGGCTGGTAATTAATGCATTAAAACAAGCAATACAAAAAAAACTAATATTTTATCAATACATATTTGTCAAAGACACTCCATAATAGCTCAATAATATAAACAACTAATACAGAAAATACCAAAACTTGCCACTCGCTTGTGATGGAAGACATGTAGTCCAGCTGCTACTCAGCCTGCTCTGTAGTGAGGCCTTAAAGTTAACCATTGAGCTAATGGACTTATTTATGGCTTGCAGGTAGGCGGTAGCCCATTCCACATACAGCTGCTGAGTATAAAAACAAGTTCTGACCCCTTTGAATCAGCAAGGTACAATGTCAGTGGAGCTTCCTTTGGTTGCCTCGCTGACCTCTGAAAAGTAATTGCAGGAGTACCATCAGAGGTACCATCAGCTGCGAATGGATTTAGTTTCAGATGACTGATTCCACTTTAGCCCTCTTGTGAGGAAGGACTGAGACCAACTGAAAATGTACTTGAAGTGGTGTGCCATAACAGATGTATTGAAGCGATAATTACGATATGTTTGTTGAGTGGGTCTTTCATCTCTTTGATCCACTTTTTGGCAAAAGTCAAAGACACGTCCTAGCGCATTTTCATTGATCAAACCAGAGAAAAATATTCTGATCACCATACTCCTTGCTGTTCGCGCATGTGCGCTGCCATTCACTTCCCTGTCAGAATGAAAGGCCAGACCAGATGGATATACTAAGCTCTTAATTTCTGACTTCAACATGCCTCTCGTTTAAAATATGAACGGGAGGGATTATCGAGCGACTTTATCGTAATCATAGCGAGGTAAGCAAGCAACATTATTTCTCCCGGTTTTTGTACAGACCGGAAGGGGTGGCCTTTCAGAGTAAAAGCTGCCATATCTGCACGGCACCCTGAGCTGCTATTTTGAAAGAAATCCCGGTGCTGATTGCAATTTACTGAACTGATTGCATTTTGCAATTCTTTAACCACTTACAGTGGCTAAACGATATGATTTTATTATCGTGCCGAATCACAAGTTGTCTCAGGACACTTTACATAATAGATCAGAGACACAACACAGGGAGGCACCAAATGTTTGTGTGATAATAACCTTTTCATTTACTTTTCTACATTCACAGAAAATAGACGATCTATAAGCTGCACGTTGTGAGCTTTTATATCGGCTATTTTCGTCAAAGGTCAAGTTTACTAAGTAACTACACGTTAACATGAATCCAACATTATATAAAAGATAAGCGCTGCCTTCTCTTATGCCTAAACCATTGTTTACCATTTTGAAAATCATTTTAAATAGTTTAAATAGCTGATCTACAAGCAAACAACACGTTGATGATTGGCTATTTTCACAATTTTAAAATGTTTTTCAAAATGGTAAACAATGGCCAAAAAGTTTAGTCATAAGGGGTAAGGCGCGGGCAAGATGGGGCCAAATGTGTAAACAAACAAACACAACCACGGTAACAACGTTTTTAGACACATTGGTGTATAAACTTTACTTTGCCAACTGTGATTAAATCTTAAATCCACAGAGCAACACACACACACACACACACACACACACACACACACACAGGAGCAGTGACTTCTTCCATTCTATTCACGGTGTGTCTGCCGTTGAGCAGACCTTTCTGTGGACGGATGCTTTGTCTTCTGCAGCCAATCCCAGGGCGCCGTTCCTCCTGGAGAAAAGAGAGAAGAAGAATAGAGGCTTTTGTTGGACACTTTTCTTTTTAAATCTTTTTTAAACTATCCTGTATTAATGGATGCCATTTTAAAATGTGCAGTTGTAGTTTAGTTTTGAATAAAAGTGATAGACCCAGAATGGAGAGATAAAACGTATTAAAACGCACTGAGGGATAATGCGTGCATTCATTGTCCTTTATGCAAAAGGGAAAAAGGAAGAAAGGGGAGGAACAACATAGAAATGGAGGACGGAATATAAAGGAGGAAGTGGAAATGTAAAATGAAATGATGACCCAAGAGAACGTCCTCTTATTATCTATTGGCATAGAAGATAATTCGTCATAATGAGGGAGCTGATTGGAGCAGGTGTGATACGCTGTGGTTACTTTGTTGTCTGCGCTTTTTCAATAATTAAACTTATATTCTTGACAGTAAGTGGGGGTTTCAACAGCTGAAATAAAATCTTTAGAATTTGCCAAATAATTCAAATGAGGATAAAAAATATATCTTTCCTGCCGCTTAATGGCCTCTGAAAATATTGATACAGGCCCACTGTACTATTGAACCATGGATAATATCCACACAGACTGCATTAGAGCGTATGAAGCTTTAATTGTTTCCTCTCTATAAGCTTTTTTTTTCTCATTGTTTAGGGAGGACTATCAGTCTTACCGTCTATGAATAAGATTTTTATGTGTTTTGTCTGGTTTTATGCGTGCTGATGGTGTTGATGTTCAGAACCATATTAATTGTTAATGTTCTGTTCGTACTGCTTCATTTAAAAGGTCTTTCAGCGATTTAATGGGTCATAGAATGGGTGCTTCAAAGCGCTGCTGGGTGCAAAAAACTACAGGCCGTCATCACGCAGCTAAAAATACTTTAATGGACGAGCTGCTTTTTCATGTTCTTTGCTGCTTCAGGGTGATATAATATATCATATATCATTTGGAATCTGCATATTATGCATTTATTCGAAATTGTTCATAAGTAAATGAAGACTAAAATTTACAATGTTCCACACTACCAGTACCAATTTAAATTTGAGAAAGCTCTGTTGCCCAATTAATAATACCCACCACAGCTTTTGCTGTTGACTGAAGAGAGGCAACATGATAGAACTCTGAAGGAGGCTAGGCGTCTATACACTTTCATTTACAGTCTGTACATTGGAAGTGCTGAAAATGCGTAGGAAATAAAGCAGATGTCCTGCTAGCGCTACTTCTGTTTCACCACACTAACCCTATAACCATGGCAACCTGTCAGCCATTAGTTAGTAAATGAGAAGCAAACTAAATACCTGTAGTCACATAGCCTTCAGTTGGAATATCAACAAACCCATCACTTAGTTATTAACCACTTAATCCCTAATATAGTGTACTTAGTTGGCCAGCTTTCTTACGAGGCCCCCCTCCTGTTTTCTGTCATTTTTGAACAATGTACTGGAGCAATTTCTGCCTATGTTCACATGAAACCACAGGAGGATTCTTTATTTATTTATCAATCATTTCTCCCTGTTCTGAGACATGAACAATGCAGTGCAGTGAGTGGACCCATTGACTTCTACTACTGCATGATATCATACATGATAATACATAATATTATTCATGTCATATGTTCTTTAGAGACTTACAGTAGACAAGGGCCAGCTCTTGGTGAACTCAGTCTCTCTCTCTTTGTCCTTTTTATTATGTTTTATACGGTTTGAAACTTCATTCACTTTAAACAGTAATAGGGCTCTGCTTAGGCTGAAACCTTGGTCAAATGTGGAGTTGTACGTATGTCACACAAATGTCATAGACGACTTATGTCATAGAATCTATCTATGACATAGATATGATATGATATGATATGATATAGTACTTTATTGTCAGTTCACACTGAAATTTGTCTTGCGACACAGCAGCCAAGTATGCAGAAACACATATACAAAACACAAATAACAAGACAATTTACATACATAAAGACATGAGCAATATCCACCGCTTAGATTATCCTGTGGCTACTACATCTCCTGATTAAGCCTCAAGGTCGACTGGTGGACAAAGGACCTCTTTAGTCTGACCTTATTGTATGCTGGTACACCATATCTCCTTCCTGAAGGTAGCAACCTATATTCTCCATACAACACATGCTTAGTATTAGAGGTGATATTCTTTGCTAACCTTAGGATGCTGTTATCATTTGATGAATGATGTAACAGTCTGGACACGATTGATTGATTTATTGATTGAATAATACTTTCAAAAAAGAAAACCATGCTAAAAGGCTAACACAAAAAGCCTGGGGCATGGCGTCTGAAAGCCTAGATGCCAAGTTCCACGTGATTCGATTTCTGCTATGTTTTTTTCCCCCCCAGTTCTTTTAATTATTTTTTATGTATTATGTAAATGTATGTCAGGAATGGAAGAAAAAGCTATTCAGATAAAGGAAGACGCCATATACACATGTGAATAAGACAAGCCTGTTATCAACATGACAGCCAAATCATCACAGAAGCGGCTGCCATTTCCCATCTTCTTCTCTACTTCGTCCTCTTCCTGCAGCTCTCTGATTATCTCTCATTTTGAATGCAGCTTCTCGTTGAAACACACTCTGCTGTCTTCAGACCACAAAGTCGTTAAACCCTGACAATGATGGCACATCCACAGCCCTTCATGGAAACTTGTGACACTTTCTCTTTATGTCTTTGATCCATGCACACACGTTTGATCTTTCGTCGCCGTCTACAAAAATAATAGAAGTGCCACACTAATGTAAAAAGTTTGTGTGCTCTCTGTACAGTGTTTCGGATAAGACTAACTAGCCTGTGGCGGAAGGATACATTTGGTGAGGCTGCAGCTGATTTTTTTCTAAAAATCATTTTACATAGCACTGACAGTCTGTGATGGTGCAGACTCTGAAGGCAACAGCAATATTCAACATAACAAGTACACGCATGCATATTAATGATTCACACCAAGACAATGGAATGCCTTGGTGTAAATCCAAGCATGTCACTTGATGAACAATTTACGGTAATTGTCAAATATCTTTCACACGACATTGAGAAGATCATTTTTCCTATACAAAATTACCCAACCTGCATTTAGGTTACATCAGAACGGAATGCTTTTCTGGGGCTCTCTTGAGAAGCACTGTACTGTATATCTTTCATGGTTTTAACACAGTGCAGAGAGGGACAACTCGGAGCACAGGTCTCTGTGGGCCAGCACAGTTTATATTGCAATCACAGATGGAAATGGACGTGGCTTATTTGCATAATCCGAGGGCCACCATGAGGCCGATTAAAAAAAAAAATGTATAGGGTCACATTTCTTCCTTGGCCTGGTGACCAAGGAAGCTGTGAAAGTTTCACAGCAATCGGACACTGCCTTTATGGTATTGATGATATGATTATTACTATTGATAAGATTGCACAGTGGGACCACATGCAATTGACCCTTTAAGTCCTGTGCGTGGCCACTGTTCCGCCCCTCCTCGTGCCCATTGGCTGCTTTCAGTTGCCTCATATTTAAGGATGTCTCGATCACATTATTTTGCTCCCGATCCGATTTCGATCATTTGATTTTGAGTATTTGCTGATTCCGATCTTCCCGAATCCGATATTTACAGAACCCTACTCATATTGACGTTGAATCCAATTCTTATTTTAAACCTCTGTATAAATGAACATCCCGTTTTCGGTACTGGGCATATCAGTCCTTTTCACCTTTAGAATAGGGCCTACTTTTGCTGCGCTGTTAATAAATGAATCTACTGTAGCATTAGATGATGATTTTAAAGTACAGTATGACATGTAAGATACATATACTTTGTTTTTCTTTAAATTGTTCACAGTAAACTCAGTACATTTCACAATTGGATGCACTAGAAAATGCGGACAAGGTGTAGTCAAGATTGCATCAAATCCACTTACACTGGAGCCATACCTGGACCAAAGACATCCGGAAGAATGAAGAAAAAGGGCAATTTTCAGCATTCTGAATGTGGAACAGAAAGTTCTGCTCTGCTTCCAGTTTGTCATTTACCTGTGAAGCTGTTCACTTGAGGCGAGAGAAAGGCGGAGATGGAAATGACTGTGATGCCTCCAGCTTCACAGGCTGGAGGAGACATCTGGACCATAATGGGGCGAGATTGAGCGGATGCGAAGGGTGGGGGATTGGAAACTGAACGGTGGCTGAGCAGAGATATTTTGCAGCTCTTATTGCCGTCCCCTCGCCTTCCCTCCCGGTTCTTCTTTCATTCTTCAATCTCTTCAGCCGCCTCTGTCGTCTTCCCTATAGTTCAGTGACTCAGGTTCATCCACCCTTCTCCTACTTTCAGCCGCATAAACAAAAACAAATATGAAAGAGGAGTGGAGGTGGGAGGATGATGATGAAAGGGTTGTGGTCAGAGAGGATTCACAGAGTGTGAGGTAGAGATGAGGTACTTTTCACCAACTGTGTGTTTAATGACTGGGGTTTCAGTAGGCAGGCTGGCCCAGGGAAGCACATGGAGCGATAAAAGGACAGGTGCTCAGTCCAACGGAAGGGCAGCCTTCTGCTCATCAAATGCTTTCCAAAAATGCCAAGATAGTGATTTTGCAAATGTAATGATACAGGTAGGTGGCATAGTTTGGCACTACATTTTTCATGTAGGGTATATTGAACTATTCAGTATGTGTTGTCACTCTTACAACAGAACCCACCAACTGACCAACCCACCGACATTACCATCCTTACTTAAACCTTCTGCCATGGCCTTCGGCCTTTGTGCCCTCAAAATGTATTAACACCACCACAGACAACACAGAGGTCAAGTGGCCCTGCCCCTAAACTGATGAAATTTCAGGCTGACCAAACACTCCAGGACTGATAACTATTTAATGAGGCGTGTGTGAGCGCATGAGAGAGAGAAATGCAGAGAAAGAGAGAGAGGTGGACATAATATCGGAGAGGAAATGTGTATATTCAGCAAAAGGGGTGTATGATTTAGCCACGTTTACATCATACCCCCCCCTCATCCCTAATGATAATCTCTCTCTCTCTCTCTCTCTCTCTCTCTCTCTGTCTCTCTCTCTCTCTCTCTCTCTCTCTCTCTCTCTCTCTCTCCCCCCCTCTCCCTCTCCAAATAACCTTTGACAACAGTTTCACCATCTAATGATTAGACAATAGACAACCAGCTACCATTTTATAACAATGGTAATGTTTTGACATTTGGACCGCCCTGCCTCACATCATAGGTTCAGTAAACAATGTAAGCTGTGTGTATTGCTTGAACCCTCTCACCCACACCGAAGACACTCACCACCTTCTCAATTCTCATTTATTCTAGTTTTACAATGAACTGTATCTGTATCTGTATGCAATCTGCCATTAGTGAGACTCTTCAATATTTGCATCTAGGTCAATTTGATCGGTTCACAGTGTGAATCAGCCTATCTCTTTGATTACTTTACAAATTACTTTGTTTTGAAAGTAAAATGAACTCGAGGTGAGTCCATGGTTTTAGAATGCAGAATGGGGAGCGTATAATCAGTGTGCATGGTGCATTTTTATGATGTATTTCTTGAATAAATCTGGTAACCGACACGCCTCTCACTGTACTTTTCTATTCCATTCTCACATCCTCTGTTGTGCATTTAAACACGACACTCTTACACAGTTTTTGTAAGAGTCTTGACCTTTGTTGTCTGGTAATGATCTTGATGACACAAATCGGTTGCCAGTTTCTATGGAGACAATAACACTATAATGTTCTGTGTAATGTACTGACCCCAAATGTCTAGACAGCAAATACATGAAGGAATAAATGTTGTGAAATCTTCCGCTGCCAATTAGACCATGTCTGCACCTCCAGGTACAGCAAACAATTACAATGATAAGAACCTTGTTTATTGAGCATTTACCCTGCAGGTACATGCTAGACAGCAGTAGTGAATTCCAACAGCAAGAATAACATTGTTCCTGATAGGCTTGAAACAGTGGTCGATACCATCGTCCAACGGTTGACAGCCAGCTTCGCGATTCTTTTGCAACTATAAATCTATAAATGTGTAACAATAAATCACACATTTCTTCCGTTCTCAATCTCGTTTGTATTGCGCTCTCAAGCGAGAGAGTAACTGCGGTTTGAAACTATCTATTGTACAGTTGAAATGAATCAACTTTGAGCTTATTTTATGGTTTTTAATACTGCTCGTGCTCACATCTGGCCTAGACACTCCCTACTATATCCGGTAATTTGCACGCAGCCACGCTCACAATACACATGCACAGAGGCCGTTTCTGAATCCGCCTCTATCCCATCTGGAGATATAACCCCCCCATCAGGACCTTAGTCTGCCCAATGGTCTCTTCCCAGCTGGCCTTACCTGGAAAACCTCCCTAGGCAGGCGTTATGCCTCAACCACCTGAACTGGCTAGCGGTCCGCCACGCATGACTGAGCTTCTCACCCTAAGGGAGAGAAAGCTCATCTCCCAGGAGGGTGGTAAAAACAGTGTTCTTTCGGTCATCCGACTCATGATCCACATTTCACCAGCACAGGTATGCATAAAAATAAATAAAAAGCCATTAGTTGAATTGAACAGTAATAAGTTATTGCTGATTGCATAGGCAGCACAACTTTTTAAAACTGTTTTTAAGTGAACCCAACGGCTCCGACACCGAAAAACATTTACAATTTAGCTGTAGAGCAACATACTAGAACGGTCCACGCAGTGGAGATCAGTGAATCACTTGTATTCGTTTCAGAGACATGGTCGGTCATCTCCCTCCTGTTGTTCAGCCACAGCCACTGTGCAATGAGTCATCTAGCCATAATACGAACCCATTAACCTCTGCTTAAATTGGCCAATCGGAGCTTTGTCAAGCCTGAAATTGTAGTAATTAGACGCAAAAGCTCAATCAAGGTGGCGCATAATAAATTTTCTCTAGTATTCTGCTATGGGCAGACAGGAAGAGGTTATAATAAATTACCCTAGCAAGTATCTCCTAACATCTCTCAGCTACTTACTATTTTAATATTTTTTAACAATTTTACTGTTCCAGCCACTGGAAAGTTCAAGTCAGTTTGTTCTCATTAGGGTAGGCTGGTCATTATTATACAAATGATTTGAAGTGACTTCATACTTATTGTTACCTCTGTTTGAAGACATTTTGGCTCAGGACCAACCTAAACACTTTGTCTCGCCCAAAATACTGCAGAATTTCAGAAAAATCGCAAGAATCAAGTGGGTTATTTGTTCTCACTCATACAGGTAAAAGCAATGAGATTATGTTGGGACCAGGAGGGCAGTCAGACAGATATTTTGTGAAGCCACTAAGGAAATCGGGACTTCCTGAAAGTTCATATAATGGCCTGTTGTGGCGCTGTCATTGGGCCCAAAAAACCCCAGCTCCATAGAGGTCCATGTATTTGGGCCCAACTTCACCTAGACTGTATTACCTTAATAAACATGGTCATGAATACTTTCTGCTTCCAGTCACGAGTTTAAAGTCTCATTTCTCATGTCATAATATTGTTTTTGAAAAAAATTATGTTCCCATTTATTCGAAAAATGACCATAAAGTCGAGTATGTTCTGCGGGGCGTGGCTACCGTTACAGTCTATGATCGGGATCCACCCCCCATTAGAGTCAAAATAAAAACCAACGAAGAAGAAGGTGGGAAGTCCCGCCTCGTTGTCTGGGCCAGCCAATGGCCAGCTGGGCCCAAACGGATCTAGAAAGATGGCTATTTACAATTCAAGGACTGACAGGCTGCATTTTACATCCATATCAGACCCGGAGAACGCTTTGTCCATATTTTTTTTTACAGTCTATGGTTGGGACACGCACGCGCGCACACACACACACACACACACACACACACACACACACACACACACACACACACACACACACACACACACACACACACACACACACACACACACACACACACACTGTGTGTTGACACACCTCTGTGTCCATTCCCTGTGTATGTGTGTGCACATGCATTAGGTGTGTGTACACATGTGTGTCCATTCCCAGAGGCCTCATTAACTGTCCTGATGGGAAGTCTCACAGCACCCTGAGATGATGCTGAGCCTGTTCGCTGTGCAAACAAAAGCGTCAAAGTGGCCTATCAGTACACAGGCATTCGTATGCAGAGGACATATTGTACGCACGCACACACCCACGCACACACACACCCACGCACACACACACCCACGCACTAATTGAAGCCTTGTCTGAAATAACTGACTACATTATGTTGCTCGTTACTTACATCTGTGTTCTCAACAGGCTGAGTTTCTATAGAATCATGACTTTTATTGTGGCAATGTCCATGTGCTAATACGCTATTCATATTATGCTATGAAACAAATGTATTGAGAGGGGAAAGAGATTTAGAAATCCAATAATTCTACCTGAGCATTATCAATCTCACACATCACGGTTTCCATGGAATTAGATATGTATCTGAATAGTCCAATCTGTTTCTATCCAGGCCTGCCGCTTAAATGATGTTTCTGCCTGAGGGACTGCTTACTAAAGGAATGTATTTTCTAATTAGATACATTTGCTGGCTGCTAAGCCTGGCAGTTAGAGAAACCTCACAAAGCCATATTGAGATGCTATGCTGCCAATCCATCTGTCACCCAACGCTCAAAAACACATGGCCAACAAGACTAACTTGTGTTTGTGTGTGTGCGTGTTTGTTTATCTGTGTAAACGTCTGGGAAGATGCTGAAAACAGAGTGTGTTCATGATCCACTAGCAAATCTTGATTAACCAACATCGTCGTCTATGCAAACAAATCAAACTCAAGTATGTTGAATTTATTGGCTCATGTGTGTCTTTGTTTCCCACATATACACAATCTAATGTCAACAAATAGGCCTACTCTTTTTCAGTTTGTCTTCAAATTAGTACTTTTTTAAACCATACTGATGGATTCTGTACATTGAATATGCAATGGTAGAGAAATACAATTGTCAATTGTAAAATGCACAAGAAACAGACCCAGATTTATTGACATCCAAATTATGAATTTAAATGAGGTGGGTTACACGTGTGTGTGTGTGTGTGTGTGTGTGTGTGTGTGTGTGTGTTAAATCGGAGACACCACAGTTATGTTTTATATAGCCAGAATCCCACATGTCTGTGTGTGTAACTGTATTGCACAATGCACACACATCCACCCAATTGCAATAATGTGCACACACATACAGTAAAAAAGAGTGCACTGCACACAGTAACACACAGTCACTTGTGTGACTTGTGTTCGCTCCTGCAAACATGTTCACCCTCCGTTTTCTTCATTTCCGTTGAAATTGAAGCGAGTATCTGAAATGTGAAACAATATCACACATGGACAGACACTCTTAATTAGGAGTGAGATGGAGTTTACCTGTGGTAGATTGAATTTAGCTGTACAAGAAGGGAGAATATACCAGCCATGGCATGGGTGGATAATTAAGATGCTAATGGTACTTGGGGCCTGCAGCCACATGCTCACACACCAAATCCAAGACACTGCCTTTGCTCTTTTGTCTCTCAAATGGTACAGTACTAATGTGGTGACCTTGAATAGAGACGCTTTAAAAGTCGGCAATGCATCACTCAGGAGCAGACTTTACAACAAATTACAGTATAGTATACAGACCTGTATAGGCCTATTAATTGTGTATCAGTAAATCTGCGGTGAATTAGGGCCAGAGCATGTGAGCGGAGCGGAGCGAGGGGATTTTGACGTGAGCGCGGAGCGGGTTTTTAAATGGGTCAGATTGACTTCCGGAGCGAGAACTGTCCTCCGCTCCGAGCCGCTCCGAGCCGCTCAGTGCACACGGCACGGCACTGTGCAAGCTTGGCTAGCAGTTTACATCAATCATTGCCTCTCAAGCAGGCCCGGCACCACGGGGGGTTAAAGGGGATGTTTGCACCCTTAAATCAACATCTTTGCCTTTGTGCCCCCTCAAAAATCTCAATTGCCCTCTCAGTCATTTCATCCTGGCGCCGGGCCTGCTCTCAGACTGAAGCCCAGCCCCATACGCGTAATCTGCTTCACGGACTGTCCATGAGAATAGACATACAAATCACCAATGCACCGCTCATGGCGTGTCGACAGTTTACATATCTGTTCTTTTGGATTTAGACACATGACGATGGGCTACAACAGAGCATGTGAGCGTGAGTGCGAGCGGAGCGAGGAGCGGAGCGTGTGGATTTTGAAGTGAGCGCGGAGCGAGCGTAGAGCGGCGTGGGGGGAGATGAACGTGAGCGCGGAGCGAGCGTAACAAAAGCCGTCGAGAGCGAAGAGCGGAATTATCGTCCGCTCCGCTCCGCTCACATGCTCTGATTAGGGCTAAGCAATATATCTATAGATCTGCATATATGGAGCCGGCCAGCAACTCTACATCTGACCTCAAACCCTCAGATCTCCATATATGGAGCTGACCTGTTCTGACATTCCATATGTTGATCCTACCCCACCCGTCCTTCCTGTTCTGACATTCCATATGTTGATCTGACCTCATCAAACCCTGTACACTCAAGACACGCTCCATATAATATGGCCAGTACAGAATTCATTCCATATGTTGATCTGACCCCCCCCATGCCAAAGCGCCAGCACTCGCCCAGCCATCACCCAGGCGGTTGCGTGCATTCGCGCCCTCAGGGCGTCTTACTTTATACTTTATATTACCTTAATTAAGCTATACCTTCATTTTCTATTTGTTTTTACCAGTAGGTTTTCTGTTGGCAGTCAGGGATAAACGTGCAATTATTAAATTCAGACTGCATGCATTTTCAAGGTGAGTTTTGTGTCTGCTGCCTAACGTCGCCGAGCCACTGGACGTGTTCTAGACTGCATAACAGGACACCTGTATAGAACTGAACCAACCTGTGAGCTAAACCTCTACTACTGTGATGGTGTTGAGAGATGAGTGGTAAGAAGGTTCTGTTTACCTCTGTGACTGCTGCTTCTCTGGGTCACAGCTTCCTTCTCTGACTCACACATAATTATAAGTTATTTACAGTAATATTTCCACTCTACTGCTGTATTTGCAAGTAAAGGCTACTAAAAGCCAATTCCACAAAGTGTTGTCAGGGATTCTAATGACTTGGATTACTGCCAGGGATTTTCTCTCGGTTGATGCCATTTCAGCATAGATGGTTTTTAATGAGTGTCATAATTATGCACCCCAAACATAATCTTAGAATAAAATACAAAAATGGGGAGTGGGGTGAGACGCTCATGCTTCAGCTGCTGCTGCGAGGCTGAATTTGAAATTTTAGATCAAAATCCTTTCTTTTAGAAAAACTCTCCATTATGCTCTATCTAGCAGTGATAAAGTAAAATGCAAGTCTAATAGTTTTCATTTATTAATATCATATCATGACACTGAAAGAGGATTACAAAATCAAGCAACCATATCTCATTAATATCTATGAGCAGCTATTTGTTATGCATAAACCATGAATTGGCTCATTAGACTGTGGAAGAAAACTGCGTTAAAGGTTGGAAAGTGAAAACTTAAGCCGCCACCTGTCCGTGTGCGCAATTATGCTTTTAATTCCACACAATCTGCATGCTCGTGAACAGATTAATTTCGATAAAACTCGCTGTAAGCACAGGATGCCGTGCCTCCAGGGACCGTAGCTGGAGTATGCTTGCACCTCATTTAGTTGTTGCAGGCGATGATGCATTGGAACGCTGTGAGGAATTAAAAACCAACCGCATCTCCGCTGCCTTTGTTTCATCAACCTGCTGTGGATAAGAGTGCTGATATTTGTTCGAGTTAAACCAAATTTCCACTTTCTTAACAAATACGCCCTGAGCAGCTGAACAACCCCCCCACGCCCCCCTCCCAACTCCTGTGTAGTGCATTGTAAGCTTCAGGGGGCTGGTTGTGGGTACGTGTGTGTGTGTGTGTGTGTGGGGGGTGGGACGGGACGACGACGACTTTGTTTTCCAAATGACTGCAGTGAGTAGGATGACAGCCATTATGTTCTCTTTGAAGCACATGGATTCAGTGGCGCGTGTAGCACCCAGCCAAGAACCGGACCAAAACAGCCCTGCCAATCGGGCTCAGCCCTCTTGTGCTTCAGTCTGGTGAGTGGGAGACTGAGGTTCCATCCCCGCTCCTGCGCATCACTACGATCTGGCATAGTTGGCAGGATTTGGAGTGCGGGGATCCTTGCGTGAGGGACATGAGGGACGTTCGTGTGCGGTGGTCCGTTGCGTGAGGACTCACTCCAAAGACTGGGGGTGTGATTGTAGCATCCAGCCCACAACAGCACTGGGCTCAGCCCTATATTGGCACGACAGGTTGTGCATCAGTCTGGCAAGTGGGAGACTGGGGTTCAATCCCTGCTCCTGCCCATCACTACACGCACATATTAGAATCTGGTTTAATTACGACCACCAGACCAGTTCAACATCAACTGTGATGTGTTTGGAGAGTGGGGACAGCGGACTAGCCGACACCAACTCAAGGATTCCTGGATTTCTACTACCCCTCACTCCCTCCTGTCCAGTGTCAGTGTCCGGAGCTCTGCGGTGTTTCTCCGCGGTCACCGTATGTCACTATGGCGGTGGTGAGCCTCTTTCCCTTCCTGGCCGTGTCCTGGGTTGGCTCCCACTGTGTCAGTGGGCTTGCCATCAGTTTTGGGTACCAGACACAGTGCCCAGACAGCCTCATTCTTCTCTCCATGACCCTGTCCGTGACCCGCGGGAGGCCAACATAGAGGTCCACATTATTATGTGGAGCTTGTTGTGACATCAAGTGCCATTCATAGCTTTGTTGTGTAGACTTCATCCAGGGCCTTGTCCTGCTGTGCTGTGATTGTCCATGTCTCGGCCCCATACAACAATACTTTTATATATGTATTATATATACGCCTTTATTGATAGGTAGACAGTAGTGTGACAGGAAATGGGGAGAGAGATGGGGGGGGGGGGGGGTGACAGGCAGCAAAGGTTATCGGAATCAGGACTGTACCAGTATGGGTGCCTGGACCGCTAGGCCAGCCCGGGCCAACAGTACTTATTCTACTGTCAGCCACGAACGGGTGCCTCTTGAGTCATCTCCCATATCCGTGTTCAACACTCTCCTCATCCCATACAAGGCATTCCACAAAGTTACCTGTGGATTTTCAGATCCTGTTCTTTTGAGACAGTCCTCATACCTCGTTTGATAAGCTACAAATTGGCATATAAAAATAAATTAACTGTGGTGGTAGTAGTTAGTGCACTGACCATATCTGATGAGTCAGGAGGACTCGAGTTTGAATCAGACATGTATCATCTGTCCTCTACAGAATACAGTATAAAACACAATGTCCTTTTAAAATGAGGATACCATCTATCTAACAATGGCACCACGCACTGTGAAGAAAGCTTGTGAAGTCAGACAGTATCTGTAAAAAATAAAGAACAGACAAAGGCAACAGCACAGTGCAACCTTCATTTGACTTTTTGCTTTTACAGCCTTTAAAATGTCTAAAGTGGTATAGCGACGATAACACTTTTTCCACTTTTAGTTTTATTGAGCATTTTGTTGAATGGGGACTATAACAAAAGTTTCTGGCATTTGTGTCAGAAACTTTCTGTACACCCCACCACCACCACACACGCACACACGCACGTGCGCACGCACACACACACACACACACACACACACACACACACACACACACACACACACACACACACACACACACACACACACACACACACACACACACACACACACACATTATTGTATAGTGTTGATTATAAGATGCATCACAGTCTATTACAGACAGCTTTTCTAGTCACTGGTTGAGTGTTGGATGAAAATATAATTTCTCATATTGGCATAATCAATAATCCTGCCTCTGTTTCCATCCCTCCGTAGTGTACACGCATGCACGTACGCATGCACGTAGAGGCATAACTTCTTCCACAAGATTACTGGAGGGGTTGCATTAGGAGTCATATGTCTCTTCAATAATTCAGGCTGTGTATTCGTAAACATTGCCATGCATTTGAATGTATTAGAAATAAAAAAGTTTCAGATATCTTGTTTCTGTTGAATTCACTGTTAATTATAAATTGCCTTTCAGAGTTAACGTACGTAATTGCATTTTTTGGAATCCATATCATACTGTAGGTTAGAGATAGATAGAATACTGTAGAACAAAATAATTTAATGATTTGCTTTCAGATTAAATGTATGTAATGTTCATTTCTTTGTCATGGAGCAAACGTACAAAATCAGCAAGGGAACAAATAATGTTTTTTTTTCCCCACAATAAATACACATTTTTGTATTTATTGCAAAAGAAAGTCAAGGTTCTTTCCAGTACTGGACATGCTTTCAGGTGCATGGATGTAAACAGAAGTAAACGAGGGTGTGTGTGTGTGTGTGTGTGTGTGTGTGTGTGTGTGTGTGTGTGTGTGTGTGTGTGTGTGTGTGTGTGTGTGTGTGTGTGTGTGTGTGTGTGTGTGTGTGTGTGTGTGTCTGTGTGGCTAATGAATGAGAGTACAAGCTAATCGTTGTTCTGAGGAGGAAAACTAGTCATCCTGAATCTTCCAGGTCTAAATGCATAATAATAATAATAAACTTTATTTATATAGCACCTTTCATACATAAATGTAGCTCAAAGTGCTTTACAGAGCAAAACAAAACAAAACAGCATTAAAACAGGCATGCAGTTAAAACAATAGGACAATAACGCAGTGTCAAATCAGGAGAAGGCAGTGGTACAAAGATAAGAACAGATAAACTAAAAAAAACAAGCAGTAATACAATACAGTGAGGACGTGAATAACAAAAAATAAAAGATCATTTAAAAGCAATGTTGTAGAGGTTGTAGAGAATGCATCTCCTGAGCTGCTGGTGGGTGTCATGATGGACTGAGATGCACCTGCAGGCGTTAGCAAAACTTCTCCTGCAACTTCTTGCACGACGCTCCCACTGCCTAATTAGAGAGAGAGAGAGAGAGATCCAGTTAGAAGGCTGAGACCGAACAAGACAGAGCTTACAGGTGAGTTCTGAGGGCTGAGATTTCCCATGATAGAGTGAGGTTCTCACTTCCCTCTATTTTTAAGGATGGAGACACCTTTTGCATATGTCTGTGGAACAGGTACATTCGCATATGAAGCACACTTTTGTGTTAAAGTCTTGTGCATGTGTGAGAGATATTTAACACTCACGAGAAAAAAAGTATTTACAGGTGGCGAAAGAGTGTTCGTGTTTGTGCGTGTGTGCACGTGTGTGTGTGTGTGTGTGCATGCGTGCCTGTGTGTGTGTGTGTGTGTGTGTGTGTGTGTCACTGTGTGCGTGCGTGCGTTTGTTGGACCACATTTCTTTGTAATACCTCAGATGAAATTATTTCAAAGGTTCAAGGCAGTCTTCACAATGTTCAACGTGTGAACACATTTCTTTATTGGTGTCTGACCCCACCTAGTTCTTTTAATTATGACCGCCCACACACATTTTAAAAACACTTTAGCTATTGAATTCAGAACAAAAATGAGACCTGCCTGTACTGGAAAGAAATATAAACGTGTTTTTTTATTATTGCCTCCATTCATAGCAGATCAAACTATCAATTAAGTGTTGACTTGAAGCGTATTCAAGGATACCAAGAAGAATACATTTAAGTCAACAAAGATGTCACTTAAATGGCACTTAACAGAAAACATCTATTCACAAGGCAGTATAACTTCACAGTTCACACAAATGACCTATCATTGCGTTCCACAGAGTGTTGCTGGTTATGTGAAGGTTAAGGTTGTCTGTGAGGAACCTTTAATTACTGTACATTATTAGATGTGCAATTACTCCGCAATATGTCTGTTGAGCTCTTTACGGTATACATTCCTTTCGTCACATACTGTAGGCCTACACATGCACAAAAGACCACAGCAGGTCATCTGTAATCTACCAGCTATGTCTTCGTTTTCCTCTTGCCCTTCGTCTGTCCTGGTCCCGGGCATCGGTTCTGTCCCCATCTTCCGCTGTACTCTGAAAACTTCCCTATCTTCAGACTCTTGATCCTAACCGCGACGACCTTGCAGGTGTATGCAAAGGCTAACATTATGTAATTTAGATAGCATACCGTACCGTTGCTGTCGGGATGAAACCACCTAACTCAATTTTTTTTAACTCAAGTTAATTTTAGTTAAACCCTTAGATCTCCATACTGTATATGGAGCTGACCTGTTCTGACATTCCATTATCTGACCTCAAACCCTCAACCCTGTACAATCAAAACCTACTCCATATGGCCAGACCTCATGGATTAGACGTTGATTAAAGTAAACTATTATAGACAGTCTATATTTTAGCCATTTGCAAACGTCTAAACAACGTTGTTTCAACATCTAATCTAAGCCTAGACAGCAAAATAAAACGTTCCTTTTTAGACCAGTTGTAACCCATTTTTAGATGGCCATTTAGACGTACTTTAGATGTCTAATAGCCTGTGGAAAATGCTCAGTGGGTAAGTGTGTTCGCCTGCTATCGCCTCCATCGCCAGTAGTTGCTGGGTCCCATTGACAAATAATGCACTTCCGGAAAATTCGTCTGGCTGTCGCCTGCCGTTAAAACTTAGTGTCAGGCTCTGAACCTGACCGTCATCAGCGCAATGAGCACATCTGCTCCCAATCTTTCTTAATTGAGCGTGGTGCTGTGCAGGCGTGTACAGTGCGCACACACAGAACTATAGCAGATCTACAAGCTCACAACGCGTTGCAGGGGACGCTTTGTGAGTAGGCTACACTGCTGCAGTGCGAACACAACCCAAACGAGTGAAGTGAACCGGTCCGTCACGTCATGTCACGTATGTGTGTTATATCGTCGTATCTCTCTCTCTCTCTCTCTCTCTCTCTAGACCTGCTCTGCATGGTAGTCCAGTGTCATTTCACAATTTTCAACCACACTTAATGACTGACAGGAATGCGATTATGCAATCCTTAATTTTAATAATGCTGGGTGTTGAAAACTGAAAAGCCGGTCGTTAGGCTACTTTTTGTTTTCATGTTATGAGCTACTTCCTGTCAATACATTCTGTGCAGGTTATTATTTTGTGTCAGAGTTTGGGAGTGCTCGTTGGATAATCACTCAACTGCCCTGCATACCACCTGTTTTGAATTTGCACATATTGTAGGAGGCTGCAGGATTTTGCTTTAAAAACGAGTGCTTCCAAACTCCAATACTACTCACCTGCAAGGAAGTAGCTCATAACAAGTCTATGGTGGATTTTTATGAAACAAAAACTTTACAGATTGAAAGAGGATAATTCAAGCTTTCCATATAATACAGCTGCAATGTTGGTGAGTTTGATGTTATTTAATACAATTAGATAGGACTTTTCTGTTTGGATGAATGGGCTGTCTATGCAAAGTTGCACCTAGTTAGCACCTTGCTGGCAAGATGGCACGAGGTCGGAATATCATCAATTTCATAGAGTAATAAAAGGATAGAGACCAAACCGAAGGGTTAGACCCCCCCCCCCCCCCCGCTATTCATTTTGATGGAAGTTGCTCAGTGGCGTTTTGAAGCATCCGGAAGACTGCCTGAAGTACAATTATAACTCAATGGCTCGAGTGAGCGGAAGTTAAGCCCGGACCTCAAAACCCGGACCTCAAACGTCATACATGAAAGTGTTGCAGTTCCTCTTTTCGCCAGTAGGTAGTGGCAGCTTCAACGTTGCATAGCCTTACTGGGGGCTTGGTCAACTTAGGTCCGAGCATGCGTCAGACCCCCCTATCTCCCACAGGGGGAGCTGCCATTCCTAATCTCTTAATACCTCAGTGTCACCTCCAAGGTGACCCATTCAAAACATAATTCCACCACCAGGACTGATGCACTCACACGCTGGCCAGAAGGAAAAACATATATTATAAATGTGTCTGGGTGCTTAGTTGGCACAGTCAATGCCTCTCAACATGACACTTTGATGAAGGTTTCTCTGTCAGAGGATAAATCTGACTCATAATAATCTGAATGGCTCATTTACACATTTGGTTGGAGTTCACTGACTGTTGCGATGAAATACAACTGTCACCCTTTAATCATTTTTATTTATTTATTTATGTATTTATTTATATATTTGCCTCAATGATAAGTGTAGCAGATGTGTCGGTATGGCCTGGTACAGAGGAGAATGGAGAGGACTATTATTTAGCGCAGCTTCAAAGGTTTTTGACTATGCAAACACACCGTATGCATCCCATTTTAATGTGAACTAAAGGATTCACTTTGATGATAACTGTGCTCTGAGAGGCTCGCTTGTGTCGCCATACTTTCGCACGTTCTCTCAGTGGAGATGTGACCCATCCAAGCATGGAAAATCTGCTTTGTAAACACATCAGTCTTTGACGACAGATAGAAGGTCGGACTGAGGCTGTTTTCGACTCAGAAAAGTAAACTGAAAAAAGATAAACAATTCAAGTTAAGCCCTCAGGAGATAGAAAAATGCAATTTCCATCTGTGATATCAAAAAGGAAAACACTCTTTGTCCCTGATTTCTGCCTCAGTCTGGTAAACATTCTTTCTCTTTCTGTTTGGACTTCAAGTATAGCAAAGTGTACAGTAGCTTTAGCTTTTCTATTTACATACAGTGGAGCATCACCAAACTATCCTGGATTTACTACTCGTGCAATTTGGTCTGACCTTCGTCATTTCCTAGACGTACAGCACATTTGTGGGTTAACCTTTTTACAAGGTGCAGTACACTACGGTAAATGATGCCATTATTCCTCCCTCATACAAAGGTCACTGGGAAGTCCTCTGGCTTCTCTGCAACATCCTGAGTGTTATTTTAAGTCTGTCGTGCAGATTCCCAACCACATGAACGCATTGGGTGATATGATATATTAAAAATACCAGATCTACAAGTCCACAGCGTGCTGCAATGTAATGCCTTGTGAGCTTGTAGATTGGCTATTTTCGGTGACCAAGAATAGACCCCCGGTGGTCCAGGCAAAGTATAGGGTTAACTGGTTAAAGTACCGAATAAACATTTCCATTCATAGCAACGATGGATTGTTGGATATGAAGATGATTATGGTATCCATAAGTATTAATGGAGTCCTTAACCCTAACCCCCAGCAAAGTGGGTGGCTCGCTAAAGTTTCCTTAACGTACAGTCAATAAGACCTTGCCAATTAGGCTATACTACTCACACCCGCGTGAACTGAATGGTGCAACTACCCCCCCCCCCCCCCCCCTCTCTCTCTCTCATTAGCAGGCAACAGTGCAGCACTCTCTCTCTCTCTCTGTTTCTGGCACAACAGCGCCCCTACTGGTACTAATAGTCATACTGATGTTAATGAACCAACACATAGGTGTATGAACCAACACATAGGTGAACACTGACATTGCTGTTCCTTGGAGTGGTTGCACCACTCAAAAACAAAGTTATTTTCTGAACAATACCAAAATGAAGACAATTGATTCACTGTATTTTTCAGCTGACTAGCCATTTACAATGTGAGTGTAGTTATGGGGGCTACAGCCAATCCAGTGTGTGTGATAAGATCATTTTTCAAATGTTTGAATTCAAATGTAGGTTGTTATCCTTATTGCTGATACATCTACTGCACAGTTTTTGTGGTGTAACAAGTTTGAACTGAGCTGAACTGGACTGGAGTGATGCTGCAGCCTCTAAGTCTAATCTAAATCTAAACATCTTGTTTGAATGCATTTTCTGACACTCGTTCAGATAGACATGGCATGCATTTAGAAGATTGGCTCCTGGCACTTCAAAGGATATACGACAGTACTTTTGTGAGTTCAGTTTGATGTTAGTACCAAACATAGATTCTCGTTCCGCTGTCGTATAATGTCAGAACTGGTGAGAGAGAGATAGGGGCAAGATGAATTGGGGCTGTTTTTTCAGTGTGAAACCAATGAGAGAGATAGTGGGGGGGGGTTGTTGGGGGGAGTTTGTGCTTATGCTGTGTGTGTTTACAGTTTATGTTTACATACCCCAATTCTTTAAATAGTTGATAATCCATACAAAACGTGTGTATTTAATCTAGTACTGTAATGGCACTTTAGTGTTCAAGTTGACATCAGTGACCCAACAACTTGCTTTAACCCTTGAATAATTTGTTGTTTTACGATACTAATTAATTTCCCAAGCATATTAATTATTTATTCAGCCTGCATATAAGTGCAAATCCTTAAACCCCCTTTCATTTGAGAATCAGTTTGTCTCAGGATACTGAAAACGACAAACGGCATACACATTAGGGAAGACATTTAGATATAGCTGTAGTTTAAACGGTAACAGATGTTCAGAGATAACAGTCCTGATGCCATCTCGGCCAATTCACCATTCATTAACTGCCAGAGTTTCTCTAGAACACTCTGCCGAGCCCACACCGCCAGCGTTTTTATTAATCTTTCAAGACCCACAGAACATTTCTGTCCCTGACTATGCAAACACCAAACATCCCAAAAGAAAGACGAGAGTCTCGATTCACCCTCATTGGGGAGAAAAAGTATGTCACCATTATTGGCAGTTGAATATACATTAGCTTGTTTTCACCACAAACACTTTTATAAATCCTCTAACATTTGACTGGATCAGGTTGGATTTGCTTAAACCTCTTTCTTTCTTTCTTGGCATTTCTTCCCATGTCTGTGCTTATGATGTTGGGCTGCAGACCCAGCGTTTGTCAGAGAACACCGTTCTCATCCTCACAGTCCCAAACAGTGATGAATAATATGATTAATATCCATCATCATATTACATTCTCCTGACGATGCAGTGATAGGTGCTGATAATCCCCTCTCCCAATTATCACAGAGAAATTTCAATCGCAGCTGATAAAATCTTTCCTCCTGCCCATCGTAATTAATCACTGATATCTGGCAGATTGTAAGTGACATCTATGCCAAGCTGTCAAGTGTTTCTACTTTAAAACATCTCGTCTGCTCATAGGCTCCTGTTCCAATCTATCCCCATGCACTGATCGAGGGAACAATAACTGAGTGCTCAAATAGACAGCAGAGGTCAAAGCATTTCCTATTGTGGTGGGGCTGCTATGACACCTGCATTTCCCCAGTGGGATCAATAAAGGGCAATCTATCTAAATTATTTAGCAGTAAGGGTGGTGCAGGTTATCCCTTAAATCGTTTCAAATTCTCAAACTGGAAAAGACTACAGATCCCCGCCAGGCCAGGTTGCCAGGCCAGTGCCTGCAAATGTTGTATGCTAGTCATAGTCATCATGATCCAAGGGATCATAGAATCAAGCCCTTGTAAAGTTCTCAGTGGTATGTGTGTAAAACATTCTAGAATTTCTTGCATATAAGGGGCCCTATCCTGTTCAACTAGCCGATCTACATCGACACGTTGTTAGCTTGTAGATCGGCTATTTGAACTATTTTAAAAGGCTTTTCAGTTTTCAAATTAGTAAAAATAAGTTTAGGGATAAGGGGTAAGGGGTGGTGCAAGATATAGGCGCGTGTGTTATGTATGTTATGGGAGTGGTTTATTCTAAGTGCCTAAATCTCTGATAACCAAACATGGTTGTTTGATGCCAGCTTCCCTGTGTTAAATAATTCTACCTTCAAGAATGACCTGTTTCCTGACTTTGGACAGGAGGCCACATGGTGTCAGGCTATTTGGAAGACATTTTTAAATCTAGACTTAAAACCCATGTTTTCTCCCTGCATTATGGTTTCCCCTAGTTTCACTGAAATCACTATATTCACAGTGCTCTGCCCCGTGGTTTCAAAACCCTATGCTATTTGAATAGATTTTCTGAACACATTTTTAACTGTGTCCTAACGTATGGTACATATGTCATCCTCATCCATGTGTATTGACACATGACACATCGTATTATGCTTGTTTTTGTGCTATTGTATTTTCTGCTTTTTGCTGTGTATTGTTCTGAAACTGAATATGCTAAAAGATAGAGCTCTGTGATTTGGAATGGTGATAAAAGCTGGCTGTACAACGATCCATTCCTGTATTGATAATACTGTCACATCAATGTCTTGGTTTTCAAAGAGCCTGGGGCACAGCCACTTGTAACAATTTGGACCAATATGTTCAGAGTTACGACCCTGATTGTTTGTGTGAAATGAGTTTGGGGCTTCAGGGCCAATATTCGGAGATGTCGGGGAATGTTGTGAGTTGATGTTATTGAAACATGACTTGATGGGCTGCATGGCCCATAAAATCATGTTTTCTTTTTTGCATGAGGGAGGGGTTGTTGTTGTTGGGTTGACATGCTGAGAGTCATGGCTCCACTATTCTCTGACATGCAAACTAACAGACTGGGGGATACAGTTCCAGGTTTTTGAGGCAGGATGGGAAAGTATTGTTGGCAGTGCAGCAAGGTGAGCAGGAGGATGATTTTTCATCAAGTCTCCTGACTCCTGCGGGCAGCGGCCCACTGTCTCTAGGCCAGAGAACACAGAACACACCAGACGGAGAGCGAGTGAAAGGTGAGTGATGCGCCGCGGCTACAGGCAGCGAGGGACGCTGTAGGCGTAGCGCCGAGGCGAGGCTCTTGTGGGCAAACTTGAAGCAAGCAGCCTATCTTGCACATTTCTTTCGATAAGTTACTGTGTAAGAGGTCTGCTGTTTACTACTGAGCTTTCGGGGGATGATTCCACGTGGCTGAGAACTGCATGCTTACTTTAAGTCTATTAAAAATCTGCAGCATCATGAGTAAACCTTTTCCGACCCCTGAGACTGAGGTCCAATGCAATCTCACTGTTTCGACTGTAAGTGCTTGCACTCTCTTTTTGACAGGAACTGGGCAACTAAATATAAGTATGTGTACAATAAATATATGTGTGTGTGTGTGTGTGTGTGTGTGTGTGTGTGTGTGTGTGTCTTTCTGAATCTACGTACATACAGTATGTGCAGAAGGTCGTTTACATATTGTTTACCTGGGTCCCTGGCTCCCTGCCCAAAATTTGTACCAGCACGGGAAAACAGATTGGCCTTTTGTCCCAGACATTTCCTATCTCATGAGTCCTTTTTTCAAATGGAGCCCCCCCACTGTCACACACTGATCTGTTTTGAATCAAGGACAAACAGTAGGACTTCCTGCCACAGAGATGCCTGTCACATGGATGGGGACAAAACCCACAGCATGCCAAAGAGTTATCCTATAGAGTCTCCCAGCATGCACCTGTCTATCCACATCTCGCACACAGTTTGGCACCTAAAATGACCGGTGACTGTGGAGTGTCTGCTATCTGCCATCACTTCTCTTTCTCAGACATGCTCCCCTTTCCCCCACACACAGGAACAGTTTTGACATAGTAATTTTGGAAATATAATTTCCCCATACTCTCAAGATCGGCCTAGTGGTCCAGGCGCATGCCACATATAGGCTCTGACAGCGTGTCGCGTGTTTGAGTCCCGTTCATGACGACCTTTGTTGCATGTCTCTCCCTTTCTCTCTCTCCCTCTTTCCTATCTATCTTCACTTGATACTATCAATACAGGCAGAAAAGCCAAAAACAAATCTTAAAAAAAAGAAATCGGAATCGGCCGATCGTGAACATTGTGCAGAATAATGCTTTAACTTTAGTAATAGGAGTAAAAACAAAAGAAATGCAACCATGTCAGACTGGACGTATCATAACCATACTTAATCATACTTAAAAAAAAATTGCAAAATGACATACATTTTCCTCTACTGTATAAGAACTATAATTTTTGCTTACATGCAAGTGAGGACTTTTTGCAATACACCAAATATTTCATGTGGCCATTTTGCTCACAAATGCTGTGTGACTGATGATGGCAAACACTGAATGTTTGACATTGAAAACAGACAATTGTATTGTATTGCCTCTGGCTATCTGTCAATTTACAAAAGTTGCCCTCAGGCTGTCTGAGTATCCCAGGTCTATGAAATAAGCATGGAAGTGCTGATTAAACTTGTGTGTGTATGTTGGTCCATGTTCATGGGCGGCAGTGACTCAGGGTCGATCCTGGGCGCTGTTCTATTTACCCTACTATATATGAATAACATTGCTTTGACTCTAGATGGCTGCCAAGCCCATTTCTATATGCAGTTGACACCATTATTTACTGCATTGCTGATTCTGTCCAGCTTGCAACAGATAATTTGCAGCATTCATTCAATGCTCTTCAAGATGCACTCAGAGAGGTAAAGCTTGTACTAAATGTTGGAAAAACTAAATTCATGGTATTCTCCAGGGCAAAAGGAATTGATACTATATAAACGTGCAGGAAGCACATAACGCAGGAAGCAGTAATGCAGGAAGCATGTAATGCTTGCAACCGTCACGCTCTTCATGTAATGCTGCTGCTGCACACACATAACACACGGGGCACACAACACACGAGGGCACACAACGCACAAGGGCACACGCCACACACAACACACGGGCGACACATGTTTTGCCACTACACACTGCCACCGCCCACTCCACAAAGTGTCGCATCACGACTTTTGCTTAGTCCTTCAAAATCTCTGCATATAAAATATAGCTAACTCATCGTTGCATCAATAATTTGTTCTTAGAAAATAGTTGGTTTGTACCTAAGTATTAAGACTATAAAGATCGCTTTGGGCATTTTGACTGCCAGGATATTCCCCATGCTTGCGGTTGTTTGACTCATATGGATCAACTGACTGAGAGAAAGCGCTAATGTTACTGCCGTCCAAATATTCCACATTTCTGAGACAGTTAATTTACAGTTGTGATGACAAAAGACTGACTATATCACTGAGACAGTTTATTAGTGTGGTTGCCCTAACAGCGCAACTAGACTATAGTACTTTACTATAGTAACATTCCATATAGAACATTTTGCCAAAAGATTGCCTTTTTCTACCAGTTTCCCAAATGTTGTATTATGTTGTACTGTATCTCGACGACACTGCAAATGAGAATAAATAAAGGTTTGAATGAATGAAAGTGGGTGGATGAAATGCACATGCATCTATGTAAAGCGCTTTTGATAAAATTACTGTATGGCCTACTGCACTGTTTCCCAAATAGTGGGTCGGGACACATTCGTGGGTCATGGACCGATTTTTATGGGTTACGACTCGAGTAAAAATCCCATTTTCAATTAACAGTTTCCGTGCTTTGAATGGATTACTCCAGGTTAATGTCGCTGCCATATCGGACATACGCGAGTTTTGTCTTATGTGTTTAATCCGCCGTAATGTAAACAAAAAAAAGAAAATCCTTCATCGCCGCGGAGAAAGAGAGTAGGTGCATCTGTTGTGATAAAGAAACCGGAAATCGTCACATGCTGTGGGCTGCTAGGGCTTCTGGGAAATTGAGGCCAATGTAAACGAATGGGGTGCAACGCCTCATTGAGACCAGTCTTGTGTGCGTCTTCCGGGTGCACCAAGATGGTGGATGCTACACTCGGATCATAACAAACCAGGGGAGCTTTTTTTGCTGGATTTTCGCGGATTAAAAGCCCAAATAATTCAGCGTATGCTCTAAAGGTAATACAACAATCTCGGCAGTGAAGGGGGGTTGATTAAAAGTCCGGTAAATCGTTTTCCGCAGTCAAACTGTTAAAATGTTCATCTTTTTATTTTTTTACATAAATTATATATACTGTATATATTTTTTAAACAAACAAAAAAAGTATTTCGTCTTTGCTATCGCATACTACCAGTAGAAGTCTTAAGTTGTAGAACAGTTCTCACTCATATTCAATAATCCCACTATTTTTGGACCCATCATTATGCGTAGTTCTATGAGTTTCCAACTCATTTAATAGCCTGTAACTGTGCTGTGTCTGTCATCTCTACGTCAATTCATGTGCTCTCTCTCAACAGGTAATTGGGGGACTATAGTTAGCAACTCCCTCTCCTTGGCAGAGAATCCCTCTTGTCCTCTCTGACATCAGTGAGGTGGACAGTTAGTCTTATAGACTCATTTCTCCTTTTCCTCTTTCAATTAATTATGACATTGAGAGCTGAGTGGAGCTGAAGTCATCTCTGTTCTGATTCATGCTTCTTGTGTGTGTGTGTGAGTGAGAGAGAGAGAGAGAGAGAGAGAGATGCCTGGGACTGTGTTTAAGGAAGCTGCAGGTTTCAAATCATATTAATATGGTTCTTCTAACCAAACAAAATTTAAATAGGCTCTCCAGCCGTCCTCAAATAAAAATGGCATTACATCAAATCAAAATGAAAAAATGCCTAATAAAAATGACTCACTGATTAGAAATATAGCCAACAGAGCCATCCTCAGTAGATTTTATGGATATATTTTGATTCTTTAATGTTTTATGTTGTATATGTTGTATAATTGTAATAACACTTGAGGATGTGGATTTGTGTGCACATGATTTATGTACGATCAATATGAAAAACTGCAATCTCTGTATGTGGCATTTGAAATACCAGAATAGCAGCATGCCTCTTTCACACTTCTATCGTGCAGCATAAATTGTGCCACAACTCAAATATGAGTCTTGCAATCAGCCTTTACTATGGTTAATTACCACTTTCTCTACAGTAAAATTAAAATGCTCAGACGGAGACAAAAGACAAAATAAAGCACAGTGCGTTCCCACTGCAGAATTGGCACATGAATAATACAGTCTGTTTTGTTTTCCGCAGGGAATGAATTATTGGTTTAATGCGATGAAGTGCAAAAGGAAATAACAGCATGTCATCTTTGACTTTCATACCACCCACTGATACATGAGTTAAGTGAAGCCATATGGAAACATATTATTTTGTCTGTAAAAGCAAAATCAGGAAAAATAGTTGATAAATACAATTGCAGTCCATTAAGCGAAAGACCAAGAATTTATTCTTGGAATTGCAATGCCTGATATGTATAAATGAAACAAACTAGAACGTGTCTTGTAACCATGTCAACATGGATATTATTGGACTAATGGACTCATTCAGTAGAATGGGACAGAAGGATGCACTTTGTGTAAAAAAATAGCACAGCATATTTGTTGCTTGCTGCATTTCTCCATGCAGATGTAATGACGCACATCGTTGTCATATTTCAAACAGGTCTCCAATAGCAACCACAACCAACTGCCACAGAAGGGTACACAGTAGCCTAATATTTTTTGTGTTTTTGTGCAACCACTCCCTTACGGAGCTATGTGTGTGTGTGGGTGGCTGGCTGGCTGGCTGGCTGGCTGGGTGGGTATGAGCACGAAAACAGCATGGTTGTTTTTCACCACCTGTGCGCAACCTAACACACACACACAAACACACACGCACATATTAACTGTATGATGATTTCGAGTGTGCCAGTACAGTACAGTGACAGTACAGTACAGTAGAGGGACCCACAAATGGTATCTCTGTCATTTTTCAACCGGCCCGGCCCCCTGGGCGCGTTCCTGGGGGTCTGGATATTCCGGGGAACCCCGGGGACCCCCATATGGTAACTCTGTCATTTCTCTACCGTGTCGGACGTGGGGCAGCCCTGGGTGCGATCCTGTGGGTCTGGTGTGATTTTTTTTGTAAAGACCCAATCAGCACTCATATTACATTTACCTCTCCACTGGATAAGAAAACATGTTTTAGAAGGTGTTTTGTCAGTCACATTCAAGGGACAGTAGTGTAATACAGTAAGACATTTAGATGTATGAAAGTCTAGTTATAATAATAATAATAATAATAATAATAACTTTTCTGAGTACCCAAATACGCTTTACATGGGGTACATGAGAAAACAATTAAATAAATAAAATCAGCTTTCTCTTCAAAGTTCTTTCTTAAGTTCGTTTTTATAGCGTGTGTACATTTTTGTAAAATATCTATATATTTTTTATACAGTTGAATAACAGAACACCTCTGTTGAACAGATTTATATTTTTATACAGAACATCTCTCTTTGGAATCTTTGGTATTGTTGAGAATACCAAAGCTTTTATGCCTATAAACTTTTTATTTATTTAAATACCATAGTTCTCTTTTTGTTCTGTGAATCCGAATGAAGCTTTAATAATACTGTAGAGAGCAGTGTGTAATAAAACAAATTCCTTTCTCTCACAAAAATAAATAAGGAAAGAAAATACAGTACATTCTCGTGCCACGTACAACAAGCCGAGTCAGTGTGTTATTAGGCTGAGCTAGCTGAATGTGCTTCTCTTGCTTTGGGTATTCTTCACTGCACTCTCCTGGCATATCTTGGCTAGTTTCATTATATAACATGTTTTTGCTACAACAATATGTGGGGTTATTTAATGAAACCATTGTGTCCAAGCTGGTAGGGGATTAGAAATAATCCACAGAGGAACCTTGCTGATAAGTGGAGACATAAAAGCATTAGCAGCAGCCTCTTCTCACAGCAATATTTCATCTTCTCCATAAATGTTCTGTCCAGAGACTCCAGACATTCATTACACAAGTGTAAGCTATTCTTAAGGCCACAATTTTTGTATTTTTCCAGTTTTTCATGTGTCTATGAAGTGACAGTACTTCATTAGACACCCTGGAGTCGTTTTTATGTGCAATGGTGTATTAACTTTGTATTTAGGGTTTCTTCCTGGAGGCATGAACCCTTGACAGTCAAAAGAAATCACGGCACTCCATCTTTAAGCATCGATTCTCTCAGGCAAACTTTTGAATCACAACAGAAGAGAGGAGCACTTACTTGAAGCACTGCAGGAGCAATAATGAATCTCACAATCTCAGCATAGTATTGAAGATATCAGGACACAGGACTCGATCTCATAGTTTCAGGCTCCGTTCTTTATTTCAAATGTCCGGTCAATGTACAGCATAGCAGACAACATCCATGATCACCCCTCTCTCCTCAATCCTCTCTCAATCCTCTCCCCCTCCAGTTCCCAAACCTCCCTTCTTTATTATCACTCACCCACACTCCAAAATAGCATTGACAATCCATAGCAGATGATCTAAGCATTTCCTTTCTAGGATGGGGAGTAAAGGTAACATAGCTACAACATGACAACTGACAGGTGTGGGTTCGACTCTCTTTTGGAATAGCTACAGTAGCCTAATTAGAGCATGGTAGCTGCTGGTCACTTGAGATGATGAGACAGTAACACATCATATGTATATTTAATTGTATAATTGTTTTCCATGTATGACATTCCTAAATTTCCACCACAGTTCCACAGCTTTTCATTTTGGAAATTATGAATAATTTACATAGCCCAGGAAATTTACAGAATGACAAATATTACAGATAGAAAATTCTTTGTTAGATTTATGCATTGGTAACATTGATAGATCATTATTTATCACTATTTGCTTTTACTGATGGATGTTTACATGGGATCTTAAGTCTGAGATAAAGAAGGCTTCATTACTTATTCTTACATTATATATTTTGCACACTTCACATCTAAGGTAAATAATGTTTACTTTATTCTCTTCTTTTTTTTCCCTTTTCCACACTGCACTTCTAAAATAAAATGAACTTGTTCATCACACAAATAACACTTTAAAACGTTAAAACTTAAATTTGAATTGAAATGATTCAAATGGTGATTAAGGTAGGATCTTAAGACTTTTAAAATGGGTTACTTTAGGATAGAATGTAAGTGATTTAATACTTTGAAATGAATGTTCCTATCACTCTGGTTGTACACCCAGATAAAATAGCGACATTCTTTCTCTCACAAACAGACAGACAAGCCTGACAGACAGACAAATTCTCTGCTTGTCAGACATTAGTTTTGTAACAAATTTAACTCCTATTATTTAAAACAAGGTGGGGTTTCTCTTATCAAATAGCATGTGACTGCTATTTTACATTGATATTATTTTTATCAAATCAAATAACATGAGACTGTTATTTTACATTTATTGATAATGTCAGATCAACATTTTCCTTATCATATTACTTAGGATTTTTACGTAAGCTCACTTTATTTCAAATGTTTTCCCCAACCACGTGTACTATGTGGCCAGGTTTTTAATTCAGATCTCACATTTACGTAAGTAATAAATTATTACTTCAGTTAGCCTACAGATGGGACCTATTTAATTTACGTAAGCTCACTTTTTCTTCAGATGTTTTCCCTAACCACGTGTACTATGTGGCCAGGTTTTTTGTCCAGTTCTCACAAATACGTATGTTATAGGTTTAATCCCTCATTTTAATATCAGCGTGGACAAATCGTCATTTGCACTTTTTTCGCGTGAAACTTTTATAAATGACTAAAAATACAGATCTGTAATGGCTATAACTTTGTAAGATTAAAATGATTGATGGACCAAATAATATTTAGAGATTTTAACCCTATTAAACCATCAGGAATAATAGCTTCCACATTATTGATTTAACACCTTGAAACATTAATTGTTGAGTAACTAGGCTACTTAGATTCATTTTCATTTATTTGCAAAACTGTAGGTACCAAAAACCTCTCGGGTTTATTACCACATACACACACCAAAGCCTCTGTCATCCTGTCTCCCCCACACCTATTTTGGGAGTGGAGGAGGCAGGATAATGAAACAGATGCATAGTTTAGTCTGTGTGTGTGGGAACACTTTCCCTCTTTACCCTATTTCAGGGTTTAGATTGAACTTCTTGTTTCCATACACTTTACAAATTTTAGATCGGATTATTAGGTTATATTATCGTAGTCACATATGAATTGTAGGAGCACATATTACGATTGTGGATACATTTTGTACGTGCTTGAATGAAGTAGGCCTAAGACTAATGTAGTTTAAACCACATAGTATTAGATCGAACAAATTCCTTTCGATATCTCAATATTGACATTTAGCCTATATATTACGACATTTCCAAGCTTGCTGTTGAAGAGGACACTCACGCTGCTTATGTCCTGGTCTGAAACAATAGAAACAGCAAATATCATGTCCCAAACTGCGTGCGTAATACCGGTGCCTCTTTCTCCTTTCCTGCCTTATTCTGGCAGCGTCATCTGGCTGGGGCTCATCTCTTTGGCGTTGATGGTGTGGCGCGGCCCGCTGTGACGGTTGAAGGGGACCAAACTGTGGTGGGCGGTGATGTCCCATCCAGAAGGGGATTTTACAAAACAGTGGTGCGGCTGTGGGCATCTGGAGGCGTCGTTGGTAGGGCGCCTGGTTGATGTAATCTGTTCCCGAAGCCGTCCCCAAATCGAGCGACAGTCCCTGGACAGTCCTTGGTAGCCCTCCGTCGTCAGCTGTGGCATACGCGTCGTCATCTGTTGCTTCGTTGTCAGGAATCGTGTTGGTCCCTTGGTCATTTCCGTTGTCATCTTCGTTGTTAGGAATCATGTTGGTTGCATGTGCGTCATCTCCCCGGCCTTCATTGACAGGAACGGTGTAAATTGCCTTCAGTATTGCATCATGACGGTGTTGCTCTGCTAATTGCATCACTGCATGTTCAAGCTCCCGTTGTAGGCGTTTCACATTTTCTCGTGCTCTGTTCATCAACTCCGTCTGGAAGTTGAGCTGCTTTTCACGTATTAAGTCGTGATGTTGCTCGTCAACCCGCTGGTCCGCCATCTGTTGCAGTAGCGTTTTCTCCTGTAGTCGTTGTTCAGTCAAGTCCTGTTTCACTTTCTCTTTGGTTTGTTGTTGATTTTTTAAGTCCTGTTTCAATTTTTCTTTCTTTCTGGTGCTGGATTTCTGCCCCATGTTCTTTGAATGAAGTGTTTGCTGTCAAGTACAACAAAGCATTCATCCCATCCTCGTCGCCAAATTGCAGGAGCAATAATGACTCTCACAATCTCAGCATAGTATTGAAGATATCAGGACACAGGACTCGATCTCATAGTTTCAGGCTCCGTTCTTTATTTCAAATGTCCGGTCAATGTACAGCATAGCAGACAACATCCATGATCACCCCTCTCTCCTCAATCCTCTCTCAATCCTCTCCCCCTCCAGTTCCCAAACCTCCCTTCTTTATTATCACTCACCCACACTCCAAAATAGCATTGACAATCCATAGCAGATGATCTAAGCATTTCCTTTCTAGGATGGGGAGTAAAGGTAACATAGCTACAACATGACAACTGACAGGTGTGGGTTCGACTCTCTTTTGGAATAGCTACAGTAGCCTAATTAGAGCATGGTAGCTGCTGGTCACTTGAGATGATGAGACAGTAACACATCATATGTATATTTAATTGTATAATTGTTTTCCATGTATGACATTCCTAAATTTCCACCACAGCACATGTGCACACGCACGCATGCTCCTGCAAATTAAACTTGCAGCATTTACAGAAAACTTTCCGTTTAAATCTCAGGGATTATGTCATTGTGGGTGTATGTGGTGCTGGTGTGGCCAGGCCACCTTGCAGAAATGAGAGGAAACTGGAAAGTGCATGAAGGACATATAACATTATAATTAAACACAAAACAATACAAAATTGCACAATGCAACACAACAGAGCAAGCCAGTAGAATATAGAACAGAGCACAATACAACCTAAATACGTTTTTCACACTTTTAGACCATATCCGTGGTCATCATAATTGGCATACCTACAGTAGCAATGGATGCCAAAACAATGGGAACATTTCCATTTGTGTGTATTTTTATATCAAAAGTCCATAGAAATCCAAATTGAATTACTTCCTTTGAACGGAAACATGCTGCGTGATGACGCGTCAAGTCCTGCATGAATACAAATTCATCTTGATTTCATTCACCTGTTCAATTCCCATTGTTGTGCGTTCCTCCAAACACAGCTGATTACAGAACTACTCGGTTTTTAATCTCATTCAAGATGACATCCAGACAGTGAATTACTCATTTTAAACGGTATGCTAAAATATGCTCTGTATCTGACTTGTAATGTTTTGTAAACAACAAGCAACTCCAGCGTTTTCCCATAGCCTGAAGGGATGCAACGCTCTGATTGGTTCAGAAGCACACAGCCTTTCGTTTTAGGCTGAAACTTCAAAATAAAATTCCGACGGCAAAATAAAGCTTTTACCATGAGATTGAGGAGAGACTTCCACACACTCGACTTACTAATAAAAGCAGGTGCGTCGGCGACAAAGCAGCAGACTGCAGACACATAGGAGAAGGAGAGAGACCCGCACACTGCCACTGGCTGGTTCAAGAGCTTTTTATTTAAAGGTATATTCAGTGAGTTCACTTCATCCAAATACCACTTATTTTTTCTTCTTCTTTTGGGATAATCCTCCCTACTATCCCTACTATAGAGTGTGCTGACCATGGTTTTCCAAATCACCCAAATCACTGAATGCTCCTTTAATGTCCACAATATGCAACGTTTTGGTCTTTCGACCTTCCTCAGGCATCGTTGGCAAGCCATAAATGTTGCATATTGTGGACATTAAACAATACCATAAGACACAACACAACAATATAAATCACAACAGAACAAGACAGCACAATACAACACAATATAGAACACAACACACAGACCAGAACAACAACGAAGATTGACATAATCTTCGTTGTTGACGACAGTAAATGCTCAACAGCACAGCATGAATTAAGGGACAAGACACAGCGTTAATTGTAAGCATGGCATGGCATAACTCAAACACACTATAACACAAAATGGCACACATGAGAACCTATCTCTGTCTAGCACTGTTATACTGCAATCCCACAGAGAAAACTGTGAAATTGTGGACTAGTGCTTCTGTGTTTTGGTGCCGGTCATATCCATCTAAATAAAATCGCCATCTTATAATGATCATTTCTGAGGACCAATTATATGCAGATAAAGTTGACAATGGGTGAAATGCTCCTTTTAATAGAACTGTATAAACGGTATTCCACAACACCTAATGGAAACATCATCCTTGTTAGCCATTTAAGTCCACAATAATCAATTTTCTGTATTTAATACAGGAAAGATACAGAGAGACGATATGCCCAGTTTATAAAGCCGCTCAGGAGAGCAAAATTTGAAAAGGCTCATGCAAAATCCAAACACGGACTGCTGACTAATGAGAAACAAATGAATTCATCGAGATAAATTGTTCATTAGCGTTTGCTGTTGTAGTTTGTCAGGCATTTGAAAAGTTCAGTGCAATTTGTGTTAACTGAATTAATGGTTTCATCAGTCTAATTCCTCCTCCAGGAGACTTCATTATTTGTGTGCTGTGAGGATACTGTGACAGTCCCATACATCACCAGTCCTCTCTCCCCTGTTACTGCTTAACCAGATTCATCGTTTTCATAAAAGAACAGTCCACATCCAGTCCTAAACAAGCTTTAGTCTGCCAGTACACAGCAAAATCTGGTGCGTTAATGTATCTCTTAAAGTTTCACTACAGATTGTGTATTATACGTTTGACCCACCCACTATTAACATCATAAATTGTGAAAATGCCGTCTGCATTCATGAGGGCTGTTTAAAAGGTGACGCTAATGCCCATGATGTCTGTCCATTATGCCTAATTAATTCTCTGTTGCATGACTGTGTCATGCGCCGAAAATAGCTGTTCTACGATGCTTCACAGATGCGACACATTGTGAGCTTGTAGATCTGCAATATTTGGTGTGCGACATTGACGTATAGGACTTGGTATAAACCAGGCTTTACTTGAAACGCTGCAGCTTTCAGTGAGAGCCCTCTGTGTAACACGCTCAACCTTCAAATGTGTGTTAAGCGGAGGAAAAGATGACAGCTTGACAGCAGAGCTTTCATCTCTTATCCCAAGTATCTCCACAATCGGCTATTAAGAACAAAAGAAGAATTCATTTCAGAAGGTGTTGTGAGAACACGAGGCGATGCTGCTATCTGCTGAGACGCAGCAGCCTCTCAAGGTGTCCTGCTGGTTAAACATAGAACAGTAACCTCTCACATCCCCATTTAGACACCAGTTTGTCACCTGGGAAGAGGTCGTCTTGGTGACAGTGATGAGAGAGCCCCGATGCTAGACATGCTGTCAGCACTCGTTAAAGTCAGCTTGTTAAGGAAATAAATAAATAAGTGAGAGAGAGCAATGCGGTGAAGAGAGATACTTCCGTTTTTTTCTTGCTCTGAAGGAGCAGTCAGTGAGGAATAGCGATTGAGCCGTGAACCCGCGCGACACAGCTGCGCTTTCTGCAGCTAATGATTCCTTACAGGAAGTGGATCAGAGCCGAAGCACTTGTCATGTGTCACTGAGCTGTACAATCCCCCCCACCCCCCCTTGGCAGCCCGCTCCGATGACGGTGCTGCTGATCAGAGGATAGTGAGGTGCGGTGGGCATGAGGAGGGTGATGGGTGTAGGAGTAGGAGGAGGAGCCACTCTAGACACGGCTACAGCTAATGACACTGACATTTCAGATTCATAAACATAACCATTTTGAAGATGAGAGGAGAGACAGGAATTAGAAAGACACTAGACCTGTGCCCGTTGGGCACCGGCCTACTTATGGGAAAGTAGCTACTGCATGTGTGCACATGGGAGAACCTTTTACATGGGAGAGTAACCGTTACTCATGAATGAATGAAAGGTCATCTGATGCTAAGAACAGATTATTCAAGAAGTGCCATAGACTCCCCCAGATACCCCATCCTAGTATGCATTGCAATACCCATTACAGTATATGTGTTGTCATAGCACCTGTTTTAACCGTCTGTCTGCTTTTGTATACCCATACATGGAGATCTCGGTATCTTATTAGGCCTATAGTCTATACCTGTACGTGCCCGTCGGCCACCGGCCTACTTGAGAACGATGCAACTTTGGAACGGATGTGTCGAATTAGAAGTCGGTGGGGCTTCTCGGATTACGTGCATTACAACCATACACACACGCACGCACGCAGACATACTCTGTGTGTGTGCTGAGTATGTACTAAGTACATATAAATACTCAGTGAACACAGTCTTGCGATGGAGAAAGGCCGTCATAGGCAGACCTGTATCCCGAGAGAAGACAGACTATGCACCCACTGCACACAAAATGAAGTAGAAACCAAGCTACACTTCCTAACCATCTGTCAGAGATTTTGAAAACATGACTAATGACAAAAAACTCCCATATCTGCTGGGCGAAGTACAAAAATGTGCAAACACAGCAGCAAGATTTGTGGGCTGCTGTGATAGGAGAAGGATATCAAATGGAACACAACCACCCTAAAGACTGTGTACTCCTGCACTATCTGCATCGATCTATCTGCCCTTTGAATTGAATTGAATTGTGTGTGTGTGTACAGTACATGCGTGTGTGCGTGCGTGCGCGAGTGAGTGAGAGAGACATTTTTCTTTTAAGTTGCACATAGCCTAGTGATATCGGCTGTCAATCATTCACTGCCTTCAGTGCAGCTTGACATGTTTCTGGATGTGCACATGCCCAGCATCCACACCGTGACACCACAACTTTGTTTTCCAATCACTTGAAGACAGATACAGTTTCCCCACTGTTCTCTTCCATGTACATTGTACAGTAGAATGCATAGGACAAATGCCCAAATGACTGCTACTGTAATTATGATACTCTTGCATACTAAGGGATTCAAATTGTCTAAAATCTGCTGTCTGAAGTTTTAGTTGGAAAAAGTTAAAATTCCCTTTCGACGTTGTTGACTAAAATCATTGTTTTCACTTTGATGATGTTCTCATCATCATGGTCTATCTAGCTATGTGGGTGTTTTTTCTTAATTTTGTTTATCTATGGCATAGATGAACAACACTTTATCTGGCAAGCTGTTTGCCATAGACATATGGCATTCTCCACTGGAACAGCTTGTCTTGTCTGCACAAAGTTAAAGTGCATTCAGTTCCACCCATTCATTCACCCCACTCAAACCACACAATCCCATTTCTCCTACAGTGTGACTCACAGCCGAGACATACTAGAAGTCAATAAAGTATGAATTTATGCTTCACTTTGGCAGCTGAGCTGGCACATCGCAGACAAGCAGTTCTAACTCCACTTGTTTATCGCTTGGGTGTATAATTAATTCACCTTGGTCAAAGTTTTCTTCAGTTGCAAGTTGCAACTCTGAAAGATTTATGTTCAGTACTATCTCACACCGTTCAGCACATTAATTCGGCAAATCTTTCTTATTAAGAAACAAGGTAACACTTTCTACGGAGGCCATGTCTATAATGTATTATAACTATCTCAGTACATAATGCCTTATAATCTATAATTAGAGTTGTAAGCACCCATAGATTCTCATAATGTCCATAATAATAATGCATTATAATAATGTAATGATGTATTATTTATAATTCGTTATAGTAGTAGTATGATTAGATGTCACTAACTCACTTATACAGTAAGTCAGGGGTGTCCAAAGTGCAATGAGTATAATTTGTCAGGATTCCTTGTTCCTCATTGTTGTCTCATTCTGAAGGGGTCAAAGAAAGGCTATTTTCTTTTTTTCTTTTCTTTTTTACCTTGGACGTCTGGTTATATTTGGTAATGTAGTTGGCCCTTGGGTGTTTAAATATTTTCTAATATGGCCCCCTTTGAAAAAAGCAGTAAGTTGTCATTGTGTAACGTGGAAAATAATTGCATAAAACATTTTTACTGTCATTTCTTTACTTGGCCACTGATGGTGATTTATATGTATCATAATATATTATAATGTATTAATTTACAACTATAACAAGTAAGACGTGCAAACGCGGGAAGCGAACGCAGCTCGTAAATTGCAATAACAAGTTAACAATTAGAATAAATGACGTACTTTTTTTTTCTTTTTAGTCAGTAATTTTTTTAAGTTTTCTACTGTGTGTGTGTGTGTGTGTGTGTGTGTGTGTGCTACAGCTGCGCCCTCTGGTGGCGGGCAGGTGGTGTCACAATGGGACAGACAGACACACAGACAGACAGACACACACAGACATGATCTGCAGGGTCTCATAGTTAGTGCTCATTGCGTTCGCAATCACTGCGTTCGCAATAATTATATCATCTTGCAAAACAAATGTCAGTGAGTGTCTGTCAGTTATGAAGTATTATTATAACACCTAACCTTGTAAGTCATTATAAAATATATAATAAATAATAGATAATTACACAGTAATTAATAGCTAATTACTATGTACTTATGGTAACTTCCAGATACATTACTCAGTAACAGTTACCTGGTAATTACCGTACCGTAAAGTGAACGGTTACCAAATACTTTATAATGTTATTATTGTAGTGAAGCATTATATGAGTACTTATGAGTGCTAATTAATGTCATTATCCATCCATCCATCTTCAACCGCTTATCCGTTGTCGGGTCGCGGGGGCAACAGCTCCTATAGAGCAACATTAGTGAGATCCTGGGGGATCCGGAGACGTTGCAAGGCCAGAGAGTCGATGCGTTTCCTCCAACTGCGCCTTGGTCTGCCCCGGGGGATGTGATCCTTGGTCTGCCCCGGGGTCACCTCCCAGTGGGACGTGATCCTTGGTCTGCCCTGGGGTCACCTCCCAGTGGGACGTGATCCTTGGTCTGCCCCGGGGTCTCCTCCCAGTGGGACGTGCCTCGAGGACCTCCCTAGGGAGACGCCCGAGAGGCATCCTAACCAGATGCCTGAACCACCTACCTAAACTAGTGTCCTTATACAGTGATAAATGTAGATTATATTGCATTTATAATGCATTATAGACATGGCTTCATAGAAATGTTTACAGAAAACACACGTAGGGGAGGAGATTGGGAGTCTCTCCTACTCCAAACAGAAGCCTTTTGATCTATGAACTGAGAACCCTTAAACCTTTTGGTATGAATTTAGATCTTGATATCAGACCATTCCTTTAATATATCTGCCTGACATGCCACTTTATTATCTGTGTATTTGTCTTAATTTTGTATGCAACATGGATATGTTTTGGTGTATTGTTTATTGTATTTTGAGTGGATCTTCACATACAGCCTACCTATTGGTTTATTAACTGATTGAGTGACGACACCCAGTCTATTCCCACCCATTTAAGGGTTTCAAGGCCATACCCATGTAACTTGAGAAACGTTGTTTATTCGGTTGAAATATAGAGGATAGGAAGCAGACATGTGTCCTCTGGACATTCCATTTTTTTTCTTCTACAGAAAACGCAGTCACAGCAAATGGTTTGGTTGGATGTAATGCCAAATAATAATTTGTAGCCAGCTGTCAAATCATGGATGCTTGTGCACCAGTCAAACTGACATCTGTTTTAATATTTTACCAGATCTCAGGGGGCATGGTTGGTTGAATTGCCGGGCAATAGTCTCACTGGTTTGCTTGCAATAGAAAGTATAGTGTTTTGTTGTCTCCACCAGGCCGAAGGCATGGGGAGAAAGTCTGTCTGTTACCAGCTAATCTCCGGCACCGTTAACCCGGTCTTTGCCAAATTTTGCACGCACACTCCCTGGATGCCAACGATGAACCTCTGCCCCACTTTGTCCAGAAGGGCCTGTTATAGTGCCACCAGGCGCTATAACTGAATCGGCAATACATTTCTTGGGAAAATAATCGGTGTGGTCTGGATCCTTTCGAGTCATCTCAATTACTGAACACCTGAAGTGACCTGGCTCGGCCAATAGAACGACGGGGGGAGGGGGTGGAGCTAGATTTGAATTCTGTTTGGAAACATCACTGACTTCTGTGTACAAACACTGGAACTTTAAAGTGACTGGGTACTATCTTTGGTAACTACTAAAGTTTGGACTTAAAGGGTAAGACAACTTTTTTTAAGGTTTGGGTTGTGTAGTTACTTTGCCATGATGCAACTCCAAATGTGGACAAGAAATAAAAAATAACTGCTCCAGTGATTAGAAATTGATAATTCAAAATTTGCTCCTCATTGACTTACATTGTAGCTAAAACAGCTCTCAAAGTCACTCTTTTAGTACGTAAACAAACACAAACAATGTTGATTCAGACAATATAGAGCATCACCAAAACTCATGCTGTTTTATTTTTTCATAAAAATGTTTTCTTCCTGTTGATTTGTCCATTTTATTGGGAAGAAAACCCGGACTGGATCCGTGGATCTGGATCCAGATCTTCAAATAGTAAAATCAACAGGAAGAAAACATTTTTATGAAAAAATAAAACAGCATGAGTTTTGGTGATGCTCTATATTGTCTGAATCAACATTGTTTGTGTTTGTTTACGTACTAAAAGAGTGACTTTGAGAGCTGTTTTAGATACAATGTAAGTCAATGAGGAGCAAATTTTGAATTATCAATTTCTAATCACTGGAGCAGTTATTTTTTATTTCTTGTCCACATTTGGAGTTGCATCATGGCAAAGTAACTACACAACCCAAACCTCAAAAAAAGTGGTCTTACCCTTTAAAAGATTCCTTTGGGCATTTTTACATTTATTGAGTAATATTTAAAGATGTTGATCATATATTTTTCCATCACTCACCAAGATACCATCCCAAGGTAATGATTTTGAAGTATAGTTTACAGCTATACGTGTCCAGCACAACATAGACAATACAAGAACACAATACATACCTAAAACAATATGCACTGTTAGCAGCGTGAAATAATGACCATAAAGAAACGTCAACTCCTAATGGCTTTCTCTCTCTCTCTGACCTGCCTCTGTCAATATGTCCCAGCAGCCTTCTCTCGTTTTCTCTCGAGAAGGAGACATTCTGTCGATTCTCCCTATGACCAAAGCCTTGTGACAAAACGAGGGGAGAAGGGACAGTGATCAATTTCAGATATGGCCAGAACAGAAGCTCAGGGTTTACCAACACATATAGATTTCATGTGTCGTTAAAGCTATTGAGTGGTCAGTGGATTAGCCCGCACTTCAGATTAACCCAGCAACTCCTCAGATGACGTAATGCGTGGAAAACCTTTCCAACACATGGGCCCACTTATACCCCCACTTAATTGCCACTTAAACGGTGGCATTTAGAAATTGCAGATGCTTAATGCAGGGTAATTCAAACACTACATGTGTCAGACAGCCGCATGTGGCTGAGTTTACTGTCAGGTCACGGATGAAAACACTAGGCAGTACATAGATGGGAATGATAGTGATAACTTCATGTTCATATTATGAAGACAAAAATCAATCCCAAAATGGTGGTGTTTTTAATGGATTAATGGGCCTGAAAATCATGGATTTATTTAAGAACTAGATTACTAGAAGCGTCTAGTCTAGAGAGCACACCACACATCTACAGTATGTGGCAGTGCGACAGACATTACAAAACAGTACAAACAGTACATTTTGAAGAAATTTTGAAGAACCTGCCACTGACATGGGCAGGTTGTGTTGTTGTTGTTCCATGTTGTTGTTGTTTCTCAGTGAATATTGTGTGTCTGTCCGTGTATATTGTTGTAACGGCAGGGTGACGTTATTATGGATCCCACCGCACTTCTAGAAAAGCCCCACTGTGATGTGAAGACCCACAAAGCAGAGGTAAAGTCAGTGACGTATCATGGCCACAAAGCACAGGCCTAAACGGCACTTCCGCGTACTCTGCATACGTCTATGACTTGGCCACCCGAACTGCACACAAAGTTGTACGCAGAGAATTGTGGCCGTGGAATTTAGAGAATTGTAATAATAGATACTGCTTCTATGTTTAGGTGTGTTTCCTATTGTACTTACTACTCACTGGTTTTGTCCCGGTACGTCTGTCTGCATTGTCACGACGACTGGATATGGATTTGACCAAACTGCAACATTTGACATGAGATGATTCCCGCAACGTTGCATGTTGTTGACGTGATGATTGATGATTGTGCTCGGGTTGCACAGTGCTAAAGTTCCACCAGTGCAGAGTCTAGGCTAGGGGTTTGAATCCACCATGGAGCATCCGGCTTTGTCGAGTGTCTATACGGACACAGTTGGCCTGTCTTCGGGTGAGGGAATCCAGGCAGGGAGGGTGACATTATGTATATAACTCCATAGTCCACATACACATACTGGCACCTGGGGGCACCTCACTGGCAGGTAGGATACAAAAGGAGTTAAAACTAAGCACACAACCAGACTTGAGCCTCATGAGTGTGTTCAGACAGCACACGCACACCTCCATTGTTTTAACTTTCTCCTTCTCTTTGAGTAGGGTTTGATTACGGCACTTCCACATTCCAGTGTGGGAGGAATTATCAGGACGTTGTAAAATGATGTGATTGGATTAACCGTCACGTCAACTACCGTCAGATGTTGTCCCATGCATACTCATTGCAAGCATTTGACTGGTTGAAAGAGGAGGTTCACAGCCAAAATGTATGGATGGACCAGCTTATATAGATCCATTTAATTGGATTCTGTCTGGCTGTCTGAGCCCTGCCTACACTTTAAATACATACATCACAAGATGCCCTCTTCTCCAGTAGACATCTCAGAGAGAGAGAGAGAGAAGCTGACGACAGATCAGAAAACATGGAAGAAACAGGCTAAATCTGTTATCGTCCTTTCACACGCACATGCACACAGACATTACTAACAGTATGGCTCATAATGCGCTCAAAATGGTTGATTAGAGCTTAATTTGACTTAGATATGACAAAAACCATTGTGGGGCAGAGGTTCGTCGTTGGCATTCAGGGAGTGCCAACGACGACCGGGCCACTGCATGCACACACACGCACACGTACGTGCCGACACACGCACACGCGTGCGGACGGACGGCAAAACATACTCTCTCTCCCCATACATTCGGCCTGGTGGAGACAATAACATGAATGTTGACAAACTATAATCCTTTAGATTATGTTGTTCCATTCTGAAAGAGAAACAAAACAAAACAAGCCAGGAGAAGAGGAGAGGAGATAAAGGTGATGCTGACTTGCTGAATGACAGTCTTTCAAAGTTTTGTCTTCCCAGCAGCCCTTTGTTTTCTCTGCCGTAGTTTCCAGAGGAACATCAGATCCAGAAAACAATTTGCCACCAGCAAACAAAGCTGACAAATGGCACAGTCACAACTGATTGTAGAGGAGATGAATGACAGTCTGATGTGGGGAGGCCTGCAGTCATGCAACCTGCCCTTAATTAGTATCTCTCTCTCTCTAGCTGTTGCCAGACCTGGGCAGACAGGCGTGGCCGTTTTCCGCTGTCTGCCGGCGTCTCTTCTGGGTTTTTAGACAGCTGGTGGATGGAAATGAAGCTCCACCCACGCAGCAGAATGCCGCTGGGGCAAGGTTTTCCGGGAATCTGGATTCCCCTCATGCTCCCAAAACCCACCCCTGACGTAAAGATTGATTTGAATTAAATTTCCTTTAGCATACTCCTGTCTCAGTGTCTTTGCCTTTGGGGTCCCTGGCACATTTGGCTACTTAACACTTGTAGCGTTACACAATGGTCTGTAATAATAATAATAATAATAATAATAAACTTTATTTATATAGCACCTTTCATACATAAATGTAGCTCAAAGTGCTTTACAGAGCAGAAAAGATAATAAAAACAAAAGCAAAACAAAACAGCATTAAAACAGGCATGTAACAGCGTAAACCCTGACAGAACACCTATTCTCTGAAGGACACACACACACACACACACTGCACAAAGAGCATGGAATACGGATGTGTATATTACAGGAAACTCCCGTTAAACTTTCCAACAAACTCCGGTAAACTCCCGAATTGTACCATCACACCTGTATATTACCGTATATTAACTGTATATGCCCGCTAAACTTGAGGTTTACGGGCAAAATACAGTGCCCATAATTGCACGTTAACTCCTCTTTTCACGCGCACACACACACACACACACACACACACACACACACACACACACACACATTTAACATCTTTATTTGTATTCACATTTTACAAGAAAGTTCTTGAACACAAACAATAGTGGATGCGCAAACTTGAGAAAAGTGCTTCAGATACAGATCACGGGTACAGGGCACACACACACACACACACACACACACACACACACACACACACACACACACACACACACAGAGATGCTGCACTTTTATCACTCTTATCCTCTTGTGTTGTCAATGTGTTGATTGTTTCTCCAGAAGTCATCCATTATTCATACGGTATGAAAGGCCTTGAATCCCCACAAAAAGTTTTGCTGGAATGTTTATTTGCACGTATCATTAACAGAGCTGTGCTGCTGACAGGCCAGAGAAAGAAAACAGCCCCTCGGCTCTCTTAGCAATAGCAGCCTCACTGCCCACACTGATGGCACACTACTGTAATTAACAGTGAGAGGAGAGCCCTCTGGTATAGCGCTCATCAACATGCTTAAAGTCACAGGAGATGTCAGAACAATATGTCTGCCTGCTTGTTTAGGTGCCTCCTTATTACTTTAGCTGTCCCCAAAGCAAGACCACACTTTACTTGTCTGATAAATGTTTCATTGAGAACAGTGCAGTGTGTGATATGCATATCACACCAATTACTGTAAAAGAGACCAGGGTGGATGGATACAAATGCAGCAGCTTACGGTATATGAAGAGCATTGCATACCGTTCATGAATAAACAGGATACATTCGAGTTGGTTTAGCGTCCATTAAAAATGTCCCTCTATACATTTCATCTCTTAGGCATACTATACTGTATGAAATTCAGGCAAATACAGTACAGTACAGTACAGTAAACCTAGTAGTAGGGGAAAGATTTTTTATTTAAAATATTCAAGTGAAACTAATGGCAGGTACAGAATTATTCGTTGAACAGCGAGGTCAGACGGAGGGGAACATACTTGCTGATTCCATGAATTTAAAGAGGCTGCTTTTCAGGGTTAATAAGATAATGCCTCCTCCTTAGCAGGCACATGTTCATGGCACTGTCATGTCAATTTTGTCCTGTTTTACTGGTTTATTGTTTTAGAATTCATAGTGGTCACTGGTCAGACATGCAGCCACGTTTCAGACAGTATCATCTTACTCAGAATGGAATCAGGATGATCAGATGGTGACATAAAATATTAGATATATTAGAGAGATTTTACTTTGGAATCTTAATGTTTTTATTGTATTTTATTACAATTATTCACTGCCTGCAGTGTTGAAACAGCTTTATTGTTGTCAATACCTTGAAATAGTCTTGAACCATCCCACCATACATTATCATGACTCACTCACACAAAGTTTCATCCTTGCTTCAAAAGAAATATGAGCAGAATAGTGTTCATCTTCTGTTTTCAGCATACTGTGACTTCTCTTAGCATCCCTAACTGTGCTTAGAATCTCAATATCACTCCCAGGCTTCTTTTTGTATTCGTAATGGTAGCCTCAGGTCTGAGCCTGGCTTTGAACCGTGTCCCAGGATCTGAGCCCCCTTGTGAATCTTGTGGGATGTGCGAGGGGCTGGGGGAATGTTAGGCTAGACGGGGTCTGCCCGTCTAGCAGAGACTGTCCCCTGGAGGTACCCGCTGGGACTGCTCCAAAGCTAGCCCACTGATTGGCACTCATCCTTTGAATAAGTACTCTGCTCTCTTCCCCCACCATTCCCCCCCGAGACGTAGAGGTTAGGCCCTATTACTGCTAGAGCCAGATAATAGTTTGTCTTAATTCATCTGACAACGTATATAATATATATAACTTATACAAATAATTGCATGAATAATTAAAACCAATTAACCAAACCCTAAAATCATGGCTGAAATCCCAGTTTGTTTTCTTAAGGTGATATTAGTCTGAATTGTAGGGGGCCAAGCATGTTGACCACATGCTATCACAATGGTGTATTGCACTCATTGCTTGGCCCCTGGTATTGCAGCTTGCAACTATTTTGTTTATTTACATTTATTTTCCCCTTTTCCTTTCAGGAAGTCATGGACAGAGAGAGGGAAAGATATGTACTACATACTGTAAATCACCAGCCAGAACTGAACCAACGCTGATGATGTAATCAAGAGGTCATCCATTCAACTACTGGTACGTCTTATTTGTTTACAGTATGTTTGACATGGAAATATGTGATTGTGAGACTAGACAACAGCACACACAGGAGTAGGTGGTCAAAGGCCAAGGTCACTGTGACCTCATTTCTGTCCCTACCTTGTAAATGCGACATCTCGGGAATCCCTGAGATAATTTCCTGCCATCTGGCTCAAACATCCACTTGGACTCAAGGTGCTGAAAGATGAAAGGTCAACGTGACTGCGATCAACAAAAACATACCTGTTCCAGAGGAGATATAGGCAACATTCAGTGTTTGTACGGTACATATAAGTATGAGGTGTTGCAAAACAGATTCAAATCTGACTCCACCCCCCCTCCCAATGTCATTCTATTGGCAGAGCCATGTCACTTCAGGCTATAGGTTGTTGTTGTTGCTGCCCACCCTGGGCGTGGGAAGGACGCATCGCATATTTGCGCTCGTAATGGCTATAATGGCATTAAACATTATTATCATCATCATCATCCTTCGAGTGCCCTCGAGATCTGCGACACAAGCTGCTTCCACTGGTCTCTGTTGCTCATTGCCACACCAAGTTCATTCACAGTCAGTCCTGTGTCCCTACTCGGAACATCTGGAAATGTGAGAGGTCTTGTTCCTCTTGATGTGCAGGGTAGTCTCCACAGAAGAATATCTGTGGGGGGGTGCCTCCATGAGAGGAAAACATTATACATTATCTAGACTAGATAGACTGGTCAGATATGGTCTGTAATTTGTTTTCCGAATTCCTTTACTGATGTACTGTAGGTATAAAGGCAGTGAAACTGATCAAAATAGCCATTCTTGTACTGTACATCATGTTCTGGAGTTGTATGTTCTTGTTTCACCACCCCTGTGGAACCCATCAAAGACCCCGGGTTGGGAACCACTGATTTACGTTGTTTTAATACTTTATTGCAACATTCATTGGTTTATGACCACAGCACATTTTCAGCGTTTGCAATATGTAAAGTGTTTTGGTTTCATGAGTTACAGTACAGAGAGATTATACAATTTAACAATAAATACAAAATGGGAAATAAACCTTTATTTCATCCTTGTTGTTTAGGAGTTACTGTAGTGTGTAATGGATTTAATTTGTAAAGAAACCGTCCTGACGCTGCAAACCTGGCATGGGCTGATAAACAGCTGGCAAACCATTTGGTACAACTTCACTCAATTTGAGATTCTAAATAAATGCAATTTAACACCAGTTTGACAAAGTGTCTCATGGGAACCGGTAAGTGCTCCATTTTGCAATGTAAGCATTATTTTGTGACAAATTTAATAATAATATATGCCTTGTTTGATTTTTTTTTATCCCAAGCAATTTGCAGTTCTGTGAGTTAATATATTTGATAAAATTGAAGTGTGCCAAATCAGACCCGAGGATCATTTGAAAATTGAAATGATTAGATCCAGTTCGAAATGGACGTTGAAAGGCATAACTGTACATTCACAGGCTACATTATGTATTTTCAGCAAGGCTTTGTAAAACAATGCTCATTTCCCATTGTGACTAGCCGTCTGTGACTGTCACCTTCCCCTATGAGCTACAGAGGAGGAGCTCGGTCTCGCTCAGAGACAGAGCTATTGTGAGAGTTGAGACAGCCTGTCTTTCTTGGCTATAATTATGAGTTTTAAGTTTCAGAAGATTAAAGAGTTTAGTAAATTCCTTTCAGAGTAACTTACCCATGCAAGTTATAATAGTAGTTCCGACCCTACCCGAGAGACGAGTCAGTATTTTAGACCTGGACCCGCTCACGTCTTGGGTTTTCGGTAGCAGGTGTACCCGTGCTACCCTCTCCCCTTCCAACAAAGATGGTAGAATTTGTATAATATGGATGACATATTATGCTGATATTATGCTGATACTGTATGATAAACATCTCGTGTAAATATTTACCATACGTTTCATACTTGGCCTGCTCTAATAAGGCTTCTTCTGGAGCAGAAATGTGTGATATTGAATATTTTCATGATCTCATCTGTAGCAGTTGAGCATTCGGAGGCCTACCTGACTGCCAGGTTAGGTAGGCCTTTTCGATGAATGACTATAGAGTATATACTGATTTGCATGATGTTCGGTCTCCTGGTGGAACTATAACAGGCCCATGTGAAAACCTTGGGGCATAGGTTGTGCTCTGGCATCCAGGGATTGTGTGATCGAGCCACCATGGGTGCCGGAGATTAGCATGAGCAACAACAACAACATTATATGCATCACTTAGACTAGAGGCATAATGAAGTGGTATTCATACAAATAAGATGTTGCTTATTCCCTCACTGCTCTTACTCTTATATCCATCTGGTCTGGCATAACTGACCTACATTAACACATGCGCCCCCCCTCAGAAACACAAGCTCTCTCTCTCTCTCTCTCTCTCTCTCTCTCTCTCTCTCTGTCTCTCTCTCTCTCTCTCTCTCTGTCTCTGTCTCTGTCTCTGTCTCCCTCTCTCTCTCTCTCTCTCTCTCTCTCTCTCTCTCTCTCTCTCTGTCTCTGTCTCTCTCTCTCTCTCTCTCTCTCTCTGTCTCTGTCTCTGTCTCTGTCTCTGTCTCTGTCTCTGTCTCTGTCTCTGTCTCTGTCTCTGTCTCTGTCTCTCTCTCTCTCTCTCTCTGTCTCTCTCTCTGTCTCCCTCTCTCTCTCTCTCTCTCTCTCACATACAGTACACGTGCACACTGCCTTTGACACAACCTGTGGCATCAAACCACCCCAGGGCGTTTAGCAGCGTTCAGCCCGTGCAGCTGAACTCGGGTCCACCTCACAGCTTTTCAGGGGGCATTTCCCATGGCTGAGTCTGATCTGCAACATTCCATCTGGGGCTGGGACCCCCCAGGGGTGTGTGTGCGTGTGTGCGTGCGTGCGTGCGTGCGTGCGTGCGTGCGTGCGCGTGTCCGCAGACTAGAACTGGAGTGTGTGAAAACACCACAGTACTGTAGTGCTATTCTTGTTTTACATACAACCCAACATAACGTCAGGCTGCATTCTGCACTCTGCATTGAATGAAAACCTCTCTGTGAAAAGCTGTGTCAGTAATTAAATGGAAACAAAGAGTTCTAAATGAAGTGAGAGTGCTGCCGTATGGTGAGGCCATTTTGGCTCTGCGTGCTCATCAGTGTTGTTGGAGCCATTGTGTTTGTGATGAGCAGCCTCCTGCAGGTAACTAATGACTACATTGTATCTGCAGGCTCTCAGAGACATGGAGGTGCTCTGTTGTTCGCAGGAGCTTCATTGTTAACTCCATGTTAGAGTGAACAACATGAACACGTTCCAGTCCAAAGACCCCACAATGGAGAGAGAGCATATTGGAAAGTCTGTGGTGATGCTATAAACTTTGCAATTAGAGCATTAAAGAGTTGCTGGTCTCTTTGGAGTTGAATTTGTGCTATTGATTATGATGTGAGTTATGATGAGGGAGTGCTGGTGTTTTAGTGGGATATCTCTGGTAATCATCATCGGTCCTGATTTTCTGTCTTTATGAAGAGACAAGGGGATATTCAACCCTTGTCCTTCCTGTGTGTGTGTGTGCGTGTGCGTGCGTGCGTGCGTGCGTGCGTGTCCGTCCGTCCGTCCGTCCGGGTTGGGTATCGTTTGGGTTTTATCCGATACCGGTGCTACATCGGTAGGCTACATTAAAATGGTGCGGTGACCCCCCCATGCCAAAGCACATATCAGTGGGGAGTGTTGGCTGGGAGGAGGAGTAGGACTAAGGCCCTATACGTCCTCTCTGGGGGGGTAACTACCTGTCAGTGGGGAGTGTTGGCTGATTAATGAATATCAACATCCTAATACATCCTAATACTGGGGGGTCAAATTATGACAGGCAATTCCTGACCCCCCCAGTCAAAAAACACTTTGTTTGAAATAGACACTCATGGGGGGGGGGGGGGGGGGGGGTAACTACCTGTCAGTGGCTAGTGTTGGCTGGGAGGAGGAGTAGGACTAAGGCCCTATACGTCCTCTTTGTTTTATATATGCCATGCCAAAGCGCCCGTGCTTGCCCAGCAGTCTGCCACCAGGCGGATAAGGGCGAGGTCGCTTCTTGCCCTCAGGGCGTCTTACTGGTATAGACTGCTTAAGGTCATTAATATAAGCCTTACGCCTTAAAATAAGCCTTAAAATTCAGTCTCACTGATTTACCTATTATGCAATTGTTCAACCTTTACCAAGCTGATTGTTGCTGTATGATGTTTGCATTCTCCCCAATTTTAGTATTCAATTATTTCCTGTAAATGATGTTTCTCTGTTTCTCTCCCACGCTTGGTCTTATGAAGTCAGAATGTAGATGTAAACATTTTATGGATGCAGAATGTATCAAAAGGTTTGGGCTTTTCACAGATATTTCCATCATAAGCAAGCAGCGGCATGTAAAAAATAATCTACCCATGCCTTCTTTGACATTAAATAATTTTGACCTGAGATCAGATTAAAAAAATGTCTTCTACATCCTGACAGTTTTCTGAAAAAGCTATGTCAGTGGTTCTTCCATTTTTCAAAAATAGCAGACCTACAAGCTCATAGCGTGCCACTCGGTGGCGCGCTATGAGCTTGTAGATCTGCTATTTTTCAATAGCTAAAGCATAACATAATGCTAACACCAAAACGGGTTCCCGCCCAAAATGGGTTAAATCAGTGATGTGGGCAGGTCTATTGAAATGTTTGATATAAAACGCAGTGGAGGTAAACGCTTAAAAGATTGTGCGGTTTTTCATTTTTCTCTGTTGTGTCCATTGACTCAGCTCCTCTGCTTGTTCTATCCGTTCAGACTACCATCAGAATATTCCTTTGAGCTCCCCGAGAAGGTCAGAAAAGTAATTAACCCTGTTCTGTGTGCATCAACACGCGCACGCACACACTCACGCAGGCACGCGCACACGCACACACACACACACACGCGCGCACACACGCACACGCACACATACACACAGACAGACAGATGCTGCGAATCAGCATCAGAATCACCAAACCCATCTTGATTGTCACATCACAGGTTTACAGGTTTAAAACAATGCGTGGAATTTGTTTTTGTAGAAAAGAGACATTTGAAAACTGCCATTCTTTTTGATCAAAGTTTTTTTATTAATGTTCACACGAAAATATTATACAACATTTTTTGAACATTTTTTCCCCTCCCCTCCCCCCAGAGTTCCCGCTCTGAAAGAGCCACAACCCCGGTATCTTGCACCATATGAAATAAGAGGCACATACAAATATACATAGACATAATAGAAGACTAATAGAAGTATGCAAACAAATAATAATAATAATAAAAATATATGTATAAAAAAATAAAAAAGACAATAATAATAATAATAAAAATAAATTACAGTAGGGTCAGTATAATAAGTTAAGGATTGTTGATGTCAGCCGCGTTCATCCTCTCAATGTGTGTCAAAAAAGGTTGCCAAATGGTGTAAAATTTTAAAGCACCGGCGTACCCTCTTGTGGAGTAGCGAATCTTCTCCAATGTCAGATGATGTAAAACATCATTAACCCAAGATTTAAAGGTTGGTGGTATTTTCTCCTTCCATTTAAATAGTATTTGCCGCCTAGCCAAAAGAGATGCAAAGGCTATCATATTCTTGTTTTGCCGGCTAAGATGTAGATCTTGGGAAATAACTCCAAACACTGCAACAGTGGCAGAGGGTTCTATGGGCACTTCTTATACATCTGAAAATATTTTAAATATTGATTGCCAAAATGTATATAGCTTTGGACAAAACCAAAAAGCATGCGCAAGGGTAGCCTGATCTTGATTGCAACGATCACATATAGGATCCATGGTAGGAACGAACTTAGATAGTTTTACTTTGGACCAGTGGAGGCGATGTGTAACCTTAAACTGAATAATAGTATGCCTTAGACAGATTGAAGAGGAGTGTATCCTATCCAGCGCTTCTTTCCATACATCATCGGGGGATATCAAATTTCAATCGTATCTGGTCAAATAAAAACGCCTCCGTCAAAAAGATCTCTGATTGAAGTGATGCCTTTTTCAGTCCAAATGTTGAATGCTCCATCCATAATTGAGGGTTTGAAACTATGATTTCTTACTATAGGAGCACAAATTGAGAAGTCAGTAAGTGAGAAGGCACGTCTGAACTGTGCCCAGATCTTAACAGAGTGTTTAATAATTAAATTTGAGGTGTATTTGGACACAGGTTCGGCTAACGGGAGTTTGGAACAGAGGAAAGCATTTAGGGACGTGGGGCCACATGACAGGTTTTCCAATTGCAGCCATTTGGGGACAGGGTCTTGGGACGGCAGCTCCCTCCAACACAACATCACCTTTATGTTGGCAGCCCAATAATAATATAGAAAATTAGGGAGAGATAACCCGCCGTCCTGTCGGTGCCGCTGTAGCATGCTTTTACGTATTCTAGGGTTTTTCTTATTCCATATAAACTCCAATATCAACTTATCAATGGAAGAGAAAAAGGATTTGGATAAGAAGACAGGGATGCATTGGAACAGGTATAGAAATTTGGGCATAACATTCATTTTGATCGTGTTTATTCTGTATGTTCCAACGTTCCATATCTTGTTTCAAACGGAGTTGAAAACTGCCATTCTAAGCATTTTATTTATTAATTTATTTCTAAAAAGCTGTAATCCTATAGCTGGGGGCTATATACTCTGGCCTTTGTCAACCTGGGGAGAGCCCAGAACTGAGCTCATGCTTCTTTCAATGCATGAGGAGTGAGCACGCCGCTTCTTTTTTTTTTTTTTTTTAAGATATTTTTTTTGCGGCTTACGCCTTTTTTTGATTTTTTAAGGGACAGACAGTAGGCTGACAGGAAACGGGAGAGAGATGGGGGGATGACATGCAGTAAAGGCCGTGTCGGGTTCGGGAGTCGAACCCGCGGCACACTGCGACTGGATTACCAGTCCGGTGCCCAGACCGTTACGCCACGGCCTGGGCCAGCACGCCGCTTCTTATCACGTTCATCATCAGGGACCCCCCCCCCCCCCCCCAAGAGAGGACGTATAGGCCCTTTCGCCAACCCCACCTATAGGGTATGGGTGTTGATGACGTGGAGGAGAGAACATGCCCCGAGTGCCCACAGAATCCCCAGGGGGAATCGAACCAGGGACCGACTGCAACACTGTGCATTGTGGCATGCCCTTTCCATTCATCTTCCTCTCGCACAATCTCACTCACCGTATCTCTCAGTCCATGTCTCTCTCTCTCTGCGTCAATCTCTCTCTGTGTCTCTTGCTCCTCCATCATTACATGTCTTTTTTACAACATCTCACCTCCTCACCGGTGTCATTGCTATTTCGTTATTTCATCACTCCTCTGCCCTTTTCCCCCATCCCCACAGTTAGATTATTTAAATGGCAGAAACCATACAGGTGTCTAGAGGTCTGTAATGGCCACAATGTTTCTCTCTTATCAGCCGAGCATGCCGTGGCGTCACTGGCGTGGAGGGAGACATTCACGCTGGCAGAGTGACTTCATGCGGCGGGCGCATGCATATCAATGTGTTATCTCCCTCCCCAGAGTCTGCACCCCCTCGCTCTCCTTACATCACACAACACTCTTGTTCCTTTGCGACTGTGCAAATGTTTAACAAGCGTTTCACTTCCCGTCTTTATTAAGCTGAAAACAAAATGTGTTCCGCCCAGAGACCAGAACGCTGTATACATACATGCATGTTGACTTTTGTAATTTTCATTTATTTATTGAGGCATTAAAACGGTTAGGGTGAAGAATGGCCCTCCATTATTTTCTGTCTCTTCCCGAGGAGGAAGGCTGAGATCATTGCTTATCCCATTTTGGGCGGGAACCCCTTTTGATGTTAGTATTATGTTATGCTTTAGCTATTGAAAAATAGCAGATCTACAAGCTCATAGCGCGCCACCGAGTGGCGCGCTACGAGCTTGTAGGTCTGCTATTTTTGTAAGATCGAAGAACGACTGACATAGAAACAAAGCTTTTTCAGAAAACTGTCAGGATGTAGAAGACATTTTTAGAATCTGATCTCAGGTCAAAATGGCTTATACTACTGTACTGTACTGTACTGTACTTGTCCCGCCCCATATTTGCATACTTGGCCCTGGTTTGGTTGGTTCGTCACCACTTCGGCCGTGAAGTCCTCCCACAATTGAGAGGAGCCAGACTTAATCTCCCTGCCTGGGGCAATATGCATTGCAAAGGCAGATGAAAGCTGGCTATGCGAGGCTAGTACTGTACACCACTTATTTTCAACATTGAGCTACCGGTATGTCATTAACATACCTTAGAGTTGTTCTGTGGAAATAATTTAAAAGAATCACACCCGTGTGAAGTGAGGGGTGCTCTTATCATCGTACATCATCATGACATAAAATAGACACTATGATATAAAATTTCTCCGTTCATTATCAATGAACTGATAATTTTACATCATAGTGTCTATATTACACACACCAAAAGCTGGACATAGGAGGGGCTAGCACCCCTCAAAAAGTCCCCCTTCTGTTTTGCCTAGAACTGGAGGTCTAGAACTTGGGGTCATGTGATCAGTGACATCACGTCGGTGTACTCTGCAGGCCTGTGAATCTGCCTTTTTGTATTTTTTGAGGGGTGCTCCAATGCATGGCTTTTGAAAATTACGTCATATGGCAGCCACGTCTATGGACTTTAATGTTTGATTTAGGGTCTTCAACGCTTTTCAGACCACAGTAAATTGAAACCAGAATATTATTGTTCCCACAAAAGGCTATAAAAATAGACACAAAATAGATAACAGAACTTTTTTGTCGTGTGTGTGTGTGTGTGTGTGACTGTGTGTGACTGTGTGTGTGTGTGTGTGCGTGCGCGCGTGTGCGTGCATGCAAACACAAACTTTGTCCTAACACAAACATTAAATTCCATTGACAATGAATGGACAATTTTGAGTGTTTGACACTCAACATTGCGTAAAACAAACGTTGAAGGTGAGGACGCAAATTCTGATTGGCTGGAATGAGATGATGTACGATGATAAGAGCGCCCCTCACTTCACACGGGTGTCCAATTGTCCATGCTGCCTCTGCTGCCAAGGCAGTAGGCCAGAGTCTTTCCTCTTCTCTTCTCTCCTCTCTTCTCTTCAAGAAAGGAAATCCTTTATCTTTATTTGTTCCATTTTCTATATCTTCTAGTTCTCTCTCCTCCATACCTCTGTCTCTTCTTGCGGAATTCTACAACAACAGTGGAGCAAGCACAAAAAGAAAAAAAAAACATCCGTAAGACTGTGATGTGACAAATAAAACTGACTGTGATTGTGATTCAGCTGTCACTCACCAACGCTGGCACATCAAAAGCATTGCACATTCCACAGAAAGAGGATACTTGTAGAAAACTTCTTGTGTTATAAATCCAATCGATAACTGCTGAGTGGCAACAGTCACTGAAAATCAGAAAGAGCACAACTGCTAGTTGGAAAAAGGTAGAATTGTTCTTTATGAATAGCCAATTCAGTAGGAGGCCTTTAAGAGAAAAAAAAGTCTATACTGCTGCTGTTCAGAAAGACAGGCTGGGGCAGTGGGGATGGTCTCGGGTCGGGGGCGGTGGGTTTGGGGTGAACCTTTCAAGCCTGATCATGCCTCGGTTTTCCTTATTTTTGCACGTTCTCTGGCTCCAGATGTACGTCACAAGCATCGCTTGTACGCCTTGGATGCCTAATGCCGATAATGAAGAACCTTAATCATTGCATCTTCAGCTGTCAGAAGAGATCAGACTCCTGCTCCCCTCGACCTCTCCACAGTTAACCATCCACACAAATGTCCATTTAGTCATCAGTCAGTTCGCCTTATGTTGCAACTTGCAACGTCTTTATTCTGACAAGGAAAGGGAAGAGAGGCCCAGGCCGTAGCGTAACGGTCTGGGCACCGGACTGGTAATCCAGTCGCAGTGTGCCGCGGGTTCGACTCCCGGACCCGACACGGCCTTTACTGCATGTCATCCCCCCATCTCTCTCCCGTTTCCTGTCAGCCTACTGTCTGTCCCTTCAAAAATCAATAAAAGGCGTAAGCCGCAAAAAAAAAAAAAAAAAAAAAAAAAAAAGGAAAGGGAAGAGTATAGTGGTACAGCAGGGTAAAAGGTGCTTTAAAAAACAAGATATAGTTACTATGCCTTTTGGTGAAATCTTGCAGTATGATAATCTTATCGCAAGATTTCACCAATAGGCCGATAGCAGAGGATGGTAAATCTATTCTTAGGATGTATTACGTTAACATTTGCCTTTCTTGCAATGATTACTCTGCGGAAATTACTCAAAAAGGCACCTCATCAGTACATCACTATTTTAAATCAGTGAAGATTGAGACATGTGCCATCAAAGGTAACACAGCCAGCTGTGGATCGGAGCAGGCCTTTCATCATGCTCTAACAACAGACGCACACATTAAACGACATCCGTTAATATGAGCTCTGAGAGAATGGAGGCTTTAATCAGCACCTTGAAACACGACCAGGAATGCAGATCACGTCCTCAACAAACACTGAAGAGCAAAGCTTTGTTTAAAGGGAATGGGCCTGGGATCATGATGTGTACTTTGAAGACAAGGATCACATGCTAATCAAAGTTCTGTTTGTAGTGTTGTTGTTATATACCAGAACAGGGGTTCCCACATGTTTTCAGCTCAAGAGCTAAAAGAGAAATGTGCTGTTTCTCCGGGATCCAAACTAGAGTGCAAAAGAAATCATTATGAATGAAACTCTTAATACAAATAAAGTTTATTATTAAGGCTCATAAATAGTCTGGATTTTCGGTGGTTAGGTGACCACCGAACTACAACATGACGTCACGAGCTGTGGTGAAGAGCAAACCACCGCCACCGCTCCAGCCCTTCTCTCTGTTTTTACTCACCACCGCTCAATGTTATTTCGCGGTGGTCAGCGGTGGTCGCGGTGGTCAACTCACCACCGAAAATCCAGACTATGAATAGGCCTTTAAGCTATTTCAAAAATAGTTTAAACTAGAACTGCACTCTGTCGAGTGCATACTTGCTAGTGCGCAAGCAGAGCGCGCAAGTCCTTTCGACCGCTGTAAACTGTCAAATCTCAGTATCTCTGTGAAGGAACGTTTGAAATGTATAATTTTTAGAACTATTTGCTACCTACCTACTTTATGCATATAAACACCTAGTATTATTAAGTATGATTCAAGTTTCTATCTATATAAGTTTGGGTGAAGAGCTAGTCATACATATACACACCACGTACTCTGGTCCCAGCAGATCAGGCACAACTTGCTATTTTATTTTTACTGATTATGTATATAGTATACGGTATACTGTGGTTACTTTGCGCCAAAAAACGTGACAGCTGTCCCGCCATTTGATGTTTATGCAAGAAAACAGCAAATCTGTGCCTGGTTTGCTGGGACCAAACGACCACAAATGACCATATTTCTTACGTCATCATTAAGAGCTAGTCATACATATACACACCACGTACTCTGGTCCCAGCAGATCAGGCACAATTTGCTATTTTATTTTTACTGATTGTGTATATAGTATACGTATGACTAGCTGTAAATGATGACGTAAGAAATATATATAGTATATATATAGTATATAAGCATATACTATATATACTCTATACTCTATACTGTATAAAGTGTGTAGTTGTAAGTTGATTAGCGGTATACTGTGGTTACTTTGCGCCAAAAACCGTGACAGCTGTCCCGCCATTTGATGTTTATGCAAGAAAACAGCAAATCTGTGCCTGGTTTGCTGGGACCAAATGACCACAAATGACCATATTTCTTACGTCATCATTAAGAGCTAGTCATACATATACACACCACGTACTCTGGTCCCAGCAGATCAGGCACAATTTGCTATTTTATTTTTACTGATTATGTATATAGTATACGTATGACTAGCCCTAAATGATGACGTAAGAAATATGGTCATTTGTGGTCATTTGGTCCCAGCAAAACAGGCACAGATTTGATGTTTTTCTGCATAAACATCGAATGGCGGGACAGCTGTCACGGCGGAAGAGACCGGGCGAAAACATTACTTGCGCGCTCTGCTTGCGCAAGTAATAAATAAATAGCAGATTGTGACCCATAACAACGGGTCAGTGACTGATTTTGACGGAAGCGAATGGGCCTTTCCCACCGGATCGCTGTAACTTAGCAACGACCTCACTGCTTCTCACACGAGTGGACCACTTTAAATAACTCCCACAAGCGTGCAATACCTGGTACTGCATGTGGCATGCAACATTAAGCATTGGACTTTCAAGATTCCCAACGCTCTGGGATCAAATTCTGCTTTATTTATCATAATCTAAAATGATATGATTAAGATTACGGTAAGGTTAGGTTTAGGCATAGTTTTTGACGCCCTTAGTGAAGCGGACCACTCTGCCCACTTGGTGAGAACAAACCATTATATTAAGTTAGGAAGTAGTTTGATAAAAACAAAAACTGTTTAAACTGTTAAACGAGCAATAACAGGCATCACTGAGCAAACCGCAGGCGAGCCCAACGCTCGCTTGAGCAGACTTAACGCCGTTCCGTGCCGTTATGTGCCGATAGGGACAGAATCGTAAATTATCGCCCTAGAGGCGGTGCCAGTGCAGAAGAGAAAAGCTGGGCAGTGCTATCCTCTTATGTGACGCAGTGACTCGGGGCGTCGCCAAGTTACGGCGATCTGTGCGTGTTTGTACAAAATGTATTTAATCCACTGTCCAGCATCTGTTGTGGTGAGTCAGATTCATAATATCAAGCAGACATGAAAGGGCTCTCTAAAACCTTTCAGCCGTATCTTTTCTTACAAAAATCATGAGCGGTGAACACCCATTTGTTTTTATTAATTTGAATAATGAATGTCTCACAACAAAGTACCTAGACATCCCAAAAGCATATATATATATATATATATATATAGGCGTGCGTGCGTGTGTGTGTGCGTGTGTCAAAAAACGAACCGGGGCAATTTTAAAGCAGTCACGCAACGCAACGCATCGTAGGCAGTGGAGCCACCCTTCATTGATTAAAAAGGGAACATTCCCTGACGGTGACAGAGACGCGACGCTGACGCGCCCGGTGGAGCCCCGGCGTAACTCATATGCACCGTTATTACATTGACACAATCAGCACTTCACAGACATTTTTCTACCGCTGTATGAAAAGGGAGACATAAAACAGAGAAATAAATTGAACGACTGATATCGACTGTATTAACTGTGGACCGTCTGAAGCTGCATGGGAAACAATAAAACACTTCATTAATAATAATTGTTCTACCTCCTCTCTAGATTTTGAACGACATCCATTTGTCAGTGCGGGGGATATATATATAATAGTTTGCTTATTTGTTTATTGTCCCCTCTAATCTGTGTATCTGTAATAATATATAAATCTCCACCAGAGCAGAAGGCCCGGGAGGTGGAGATTTAGTTTTCGCCCTTGTTTATGGTTGCATGTCTGTGTGTGTGTGTGTGTGTGTGTGTGCCGCGCAGCTGATCATGGAAACCACTGGACCGATCAGTGTTCTGCCAGTAAGCCAAGGAACACACTGTTCAACTCAGCGTCATTGTGGCGCCATAACATGTCAAATTTACATTTTCCATGGGGGACGTAACGAACGTTCATATACTGTACACATGTGCGTGCTTGTACTGTGTGGCATTTCTTGTCACCTCACTTTAATTTGCCATCCTAGAAAGAAAAAAGAATAACACAGAACATTTCGAGGATGAGATAAAGTCCAGGTCTAATTATTTCCACAGTGGTCGTCATACACATTACAAACAAACAAACAAACACATAAATGACACAAATGACGTAAATTTCATTTTGAAAATATTACACTTAAAATACATTTGCCTTTAGTAACAATGTTGACCTGCAGAGGACAGCCAAATCTGAGAGGCAGCAGCAGGCGCAGAAAGACAAAGAGGGAGACACTGAAAGAGGAACAGGAGAGAGGGATGAAGGTGCCATGGGTCTTCCATTAATTGTAAGAGCAGTGTGTGGAGAGTCATTTCAACGAGGGAGGACTAACCCAATTTGAGCGGGAACCCCTTTTGGTGGTTTCATACATTATGTTATAATTTAGCTATAGAAAAATAGCAGATCTACAAGCTCATAGCTCGCCACCGAGTGGCGCGCTATGAACTTGTAGGTCTGCTATTTTCGAAAAATCGTTCAAATGTGCGTCAAATCTTTCAAAAAACATTCATGATTTAGAAAACTTTTTTTTAAATTTCGACGTCAGGCCTGAAGGGACTAAATGAGGTGTAGGTGGATGGACAGCACTATTCAGTGAACAGAGGAGGAAACCAACCATGTTCAGAGCCTGACAGAACCCAGCGCAGCACAGTTAGTGCCGAGGAGGCAAGCAGCCTCAGAGACAAAACAACGTGGATCCATTACCCTCTCCTTCTCCACGGCTGGAGCCTGTAATCTGACAGCCATGTCAGTAAATCTCATCACCATGCCCATTCTTCACACTGCAAGGGAAGAGAACACAATCTATCTCTGATTTTATCCTCTCCTTTTATCCCGGGAAGCAGGACAAAGTGGCTAGTGAATGGTCTTTTACCACTATATTTAGCTGAGTAGCCTTAACCCATTTAGGCCTGACGTCGAAATATAAAAAAAGTCCTCCGAAAGAATATATATTCAAAGATTTGTGCCGCAGTTTCACGATTAAAAAAAAATCACACCTGTGTGAACTGAGTGGTGCAACTCCCCTCTCTCCCCCCCCCCCCTCCTCTCTCTCTCTCTCTCTCTCTCTCTCTCATTAGCAGGCAGGCAACAGTGCAGCACTATCTCTCTGTTTCTGGCACAACAGCACCCCTACTGGTACTCATAGTCACATAGGTTAACGTCACATAGGTTAACACGGACATTGCTGTTCCTTGGAGTGGTTGCACCACTCAAAAATAGCAGACCTACAAGCTCGTAGCGCGCCACTCGGTGGCATAGCTAAAGTATAACATAATGCTTAGTTAAAACACCAAAAGGCGTTCCCGCCCAGAATGGGTTAATGTTAAATGGTTTAACATACAAATAGAAAATGGAGCATCATTGCTATAATCCTCTTATGCCGCTCAATATCACTTGCAATTGCAAAGCACAGAATTGAACAGGAATATTCCACGTCTAAATCATCGTCTATCAGAGGGAATGAGGCTTGGTGTGGTGCTAAATGTTCCTTTAAGGTCCAATCTTACTCCTCCTTTTCGATGAATTGAGTAGCTACTGTGTGTGAGGACACCAATGGAAACGAGCCGAAAAGCTTTTCTGGTTTCATCCTTTTAGCAGACCTTGTATTGTACTGCCCTGTGCCTGTCCTTGCAAACTGTTTTCAATTATTTAGTATTCAATCAATCAATCATTCAATCAATACTGGAAGGTTATGAATATCACTTTATCTCTTGTGACTTGTGTTCCAAACTGGTATCATGAAGAGCAGATGACAGAAATTTGAGGCAGAAAAATGGCATTGGAATTAAGGACAGGAACTCATCAAAAGCACGCACACATTTAACATCTTTATTTGTATTCACATTTTACAAGAAATTTCTTGAACACAAACAATAGTGGATGCGCAAACTTGAGAAAACTCTACAAGTGCTTCAGATACAGATCACGGGTACAGAAAGCATCGCCTTCTCCATATATGGCGACTGCCAATTATTGCAGGCACTGAACAGAATTTTGCAGATGCCTTAGCTCTCGGCTTGGGCATGCCTGCAATCTGCAGGCCCCTCACGACTGATTTGTGGACATTACAGAGGCTTCCAAATATGAACACAAGTAGTTTACATCTGTAGCCAAGCTGTATAATAGCATCCTTAAGACGCTGGTACTTAAGCACCTTGGTAAGGAATGCCTCTTCCAGATTGTGGTCAAATGTACGTGACACTTCCAAAATGGTATGAGATACGGTGTATTTGCATCGGGAAGGCAAGCTAGCTTCCCCTGTAGTTTTAAACCAGTCCAGTGTTGTTGTTGTTTTTGCTGTTGTAGCATTATAAGGTACCTCTGTGCATTGACTGGTGATACATGGTGTTCCGTATCAATTACAGTATACAGTACTCCTTACTGAGATCAAACAGTTGGTAATAATGTCCTCAGAAACTTCTAAAGATTCAGAGTCAGGTCGAACCCGGCACAGAGATACTCCAGTTCTCACACCGAGGTCATTGAGGTCAGGCCAATCTGACGACACCCCAAACCCAGTAGCATGTGAGTCCATTTTAAGGTTGGGCTTTCTTCTAAACCCCAGGAAACTTGGCTCGCCCTCTGCTGCCAGTGGCACTTTACGCCGTTTCATATCTAGAAACAGAGAAGATCTAGCATGTTATCTTAGCATGTTCATCAAGTGAGCCAGCCTTGTGGCGTTATATATCCACTCCACGTTCGGCACGCCAAACCCACCATCCTGTTTGGACTGGAAAATAATGTCTCCGGTGGTGTGGGTGTTGAGCCCGAACCATTTCCTCACAAAGTGAACTACACTGTCATTTAGATCACTAAGTGTTTTACATGCCAGATGAACGTTGGGGAAGAGGTGTTGTACTCTAGTCAGGGCAACCTGCCTAATAGCCTCCAACTTCATCAGCAGTGGTAGTGGTGAAGCGTCAATCAGGTTCAGCCTAGCTGTAAACTCAGATGTTATGTAATTTCCATTCCCCTGCGATATTAAATCTATGCCCTAGGTAGTTGTATGACTCATGTACAGTCTAGGTCTTAATCCACCCATTGATGGCATGAACAAAGTTACACACACACACACACACACACACACACATACACACACACACACACACACACACACACACACACACACACACACACACACACACACACACACACACACACACACACACACACACACACACTATCCCTTTTGTTGCCAACATCATCAGGATGAAGCAGAATGAAATCAAATGGAAACAGAAGAGTGATGTACCACAAATATAATCATTCCAGGAACTCAGAGGGATGTCCTTCATAGAAAGAGCACTCTAGTTGAACAAAGGGGGAGATTTAGGCAGGGGGTGGCACACAGAGCTGGTCCTCTTGAGCTGGTCAGCACCAGCTCAAGAGGAAGGCGGAGCAGGTAGGGATCCTTGTACTGAGGCCGCACAGAGGTGTGTGAGACAGTAGCAGCACAAATGACCAACATTTTGGGTGGGCACGCAAAAGTGATCGGTGGACGGACACTATAGGCGGACCCACCAAATGAGTTGTCGGTCATATTATGTCCCATTGCGCTGCCACTGCATGGTGTGAGAGGTTGTCTGCAGCAAGTTAACAACACACACTTGCATATCCAGTAGCCACGCACATCGATTGCGATTGCTTTATCCAACCAGATATCTGTAGGTACCTGAGGTTGGCTCCCTGTAGTAGTGGACAAGTGGCATCATCTTACAAACTGTACTTGACATTTTCTATGTGCAATAGTCCACATTATAAGGCACAGACGGGAACAATATCCACAAGTTGCATAAATGTCAATTACTCAGGCTGTCACAATGCTGCTCATATTTATAACGGAAAAGCAGAAACGCAACCAGGCGTCGGTGATTTGTGAAGGAATCATCGTTTGATTAGAAACCCCTCGTGAGGACTGATAATGATGCATCCTTCACATTAATGGGACCATACAGTATAAGTCATATTTGAAAACAAAAAGGTGAATCTAAGCAAGGAACAACCTTGGGCATTGTTCCGTCCACATCTATCAGATGTCACTAATCCACACGATTCACATCAATCTCTGTCATTCTCTAGCCTATTTATCTGTATGCATGAGTGTCAGGCTCCATCATCCTCACTGATCCTACTAGAACTCAGCATCCCTAAACTCACAGACCATAAATCCCCAGATGCAACTAACAGCATTGGGCATTACTCTGAAGAGACATTTGGGTCTTGTACCTTTTATATCCCTTAGTTCAGCCTCCAAGAATGCACCCTGCAGCTGTGGAAAGTAACTAAGTAATTTACTTTGTTAGCACTTTTGTTAAATATTAGTACTGTATTTCCAATTTCCAATACTTTTCCTTCTTCTCCACTACATCTCAGATCCAGATTTGATTATTAACATACATTCACCACTTCAACCCTATACATTTCGGCTGTTCGAAATAGCCGATCTACAAGCTCACAATGTGTCACGATGCGACACATTGTGAGCTTGTAGATCTGCTATTTTACATTTTACATACATTTGAATATGTGAAACATTCTACTTTTGGTACATTAAGTAAATTTGTATGCCAATACTTTTGTACTTTTACTACTTTCTGAATTCCAGAATTTACTTCTTTACGTCTTTACTGCAGTATTGATACTTTTACTAAAGTAAAACATGTGAGTACTGTTTCCACCACTGAACAAGCTGTCTGTTAGATCCCCTCATGTTCTTGAACCCCCAGGAAACAAAGTAGAAGACCACCCCTCAACAATGTTGTTGTATCCCGCGCCCCAATAAACAAGCCCCGACTCAAGCTGCACTGTGTCTTGGCTGCCAAAGAGCCGAAGGGTGACAAGGAACATATTGCTCTCCCCTCACAGGATTAAACATTAACTCACAGGGCTCTGAAACTTTAATATCTAGCCATGCACCAGCTGAGTGAGTTGGGCTCTCTTACTGTACCACCAGTGACCCAGTGTCATTTATTTGAAGCACAAAAACGATTGACGTCTCCTGAAAGAAATTATTTTAATCAAAAACTATAATTATAAAATGTCCTGTGATGTTATGAATGCTCAAGTGTGTCTAAAGACACATAAAAATTGAGAATTGCTTTCTTGGCATCCTGTGTGGTTGTGAGCCAGATGGACTATGAATATTCAATCACAAATGAATATTGAAAAACAAAGTTACTCACATTTTCAAAATCAGTTGTTATTCACAGTGAGATTTGAACTCAAAACCCTCACAATGCTCTTGCATTTATCACAACACGAATTCATTCACTTGCTTTCTCAAGTTTCTCTACATCCTGTGTGGTTGTTAGCCAGCTGGACTATGAATATTCACAAATTAATATTGAAAAACAAATCCAAAAACATCCTGGTTCTCCATACATCTGGCCAGTTGGCTGGTGTTTTGCATCTTTCTTTCTACATCCACATATGCTAGTGTAGGACATCCTCGTGACCGTGTGTTGGTTCCCTCAACACCAATTTGCTGGCTGGCAGCTCTTGATGTCTTTGGCAGTGTCCTGCTATATAGTCTCATTCTCCTAGTTGCTATTTTCTCACTCACCCTTGATATTCCCTCAGACAGATTCTTGTTGGTAACATGCACTTGCTGATGTTAAGTAATGCACGCAACATTGATTCTGGTGTAGCACCCGCCTAGAGACTTCTGCAGGATTGGTTTCAGGGTCCGCAGCATTCACTGCCATAGGAGGAAAACAGACTTACCATTGCATAGAATAAGCAGCTAGTTTGATTTGTCGAGGGAGGTTGGAGTTCGATACACTGGTCATACCGTTCAGGGCCCTCCATGGAATTGTCTTCTCACTTTAAGAGCTTGCTCAGTCGGTTGAGTCGTCTGGTGGTACTTGAAGCCCTTGACGTCCTTCAGAGCAGTGCCTCTTGTTGTTGTCAGAGGTGGATGTTCCGATATAGGTGATAAACTCTGTTTTCTTGGCATTCAGCCGAATGCCAACCTTGGCACTCTGACTCACGCTGTTCAGGAGCTCCTGTGCTTGTTCCACATGGTCGGCGAGCAGGCCGATGTCGACCGCATAGTCCGGACTAGGGATATAACTCGATTATAATGAGAGCGTTATTTGCTGCGCTATCGCGAAAACAACCTGCCTGTAAATCCGTCCGTGTGTTCCATAGTTACAGCCCATTGAAAATGCAATAGCGCGGTTGTGGCAACATTGTAATGATCCAAGATAGAGAAATATGAGGAATAGGAAATAAATCTCTAACATGGAGGCGGATGGGAGGCGATGTTTGCGACCACGTGGTATTTATTTTTCCTCGCTTCACTGGGAGTTGAATGGTGGATCATAGGCTAGCTAAGAGTGGCATCTAGTGGAAAGAAAGACGTCAAAAGATGTGTTTGGCGATGAGTGAGAGTGAGTTAAGAAGACTAACAGGCAGATGAGGTCAGAGATAATGTAGTGATATATAAACCATGTAGTGTTTTAGAAACTAATACAATCGTTAAGTCAATTCTGTACTAAGCAGGTAGCCAGTGACAACAAGAGGCTGTGGAGACAAGTCTTTATAGTAGTACTTTTAAAAGATTAAACTGCCAGTGTCAACGTGGTACTAACACACTACCAGGCTGGGATTGAAAATGATGCAGTGAATAGTATGACTGAATTGGTTGATTGATTGAAATATTTATAAACTGTTTGCAGAATTACAGTACATTTCAAGCACAAACTCAATAAAAAGACTGTTAACTGTGAGTGGATGACCCAATTAAGCATTACACTTGTTTACAAGAGGGTCCACCTTGTTCAATTCATCAAAACATTTAGAGACATACAAATAGACACTTTCTATATAGTCAAAGAACAGAACGGGTAAAACAGAACATATTAAAGGGAGGTAAAAAAGGGAAAAGAAACATATACAGTGAGGGGGAAAAGGGGTGGGCGGAATCAGAATATGGAATGCAGCATTGCGGTGACAAACTATGCATCCTTGTGAAGTTTGTCTGCTAGCCACAGCAAATAGACAATCGCCTCTCGCCGCCACGGTGTCACCTGTGAAAAGAGGTTTTATTTTTCCCAGGGTACCGTGTGAAATAAATAACTGCACAAGATTCAACTCTCATCCATGTGCACTTGTTTCTCCATGTAAATAATACAAATCATAATATTTCTAACCTCTGAGTAGTTCACCCAACTACTTATTTTCTATCAAATACAATTTGTTTTTGTCGCATTCCTAAGTAAAAAAATACAAAACAAAAACAATCTCCATAAATTATATGGCTTCATGGGGTGTGTAATTGATAGAAAATAAAAAAAAATTGGGGGGTGAACTACCTTTAAGCACTAAATGTAATCAATATACTGTTGTTGGAGTTGTGGAGGGATTCATCTTGCTTTATTTTTCAAGACAAGGAGCCCTGGACTACAGTGACTGGGCATGCAGGGGAGAAACTGAATGCGTGAAGTTGCTCCATGGCTCAGCCTGAGCTTTACAATTCACCCCCTTCATCTTTATTGCATGCGTTTGGCTCTCACCTGTCACTCTGTGTCCCGGTCTCCACCGCCTCACGTTCCATCTCTCCACCTCTGGCCTCATCCCGTAATCACTGTTTCTCCACCATAACTGCATAAATGCTTACGCTGAAGAATGACAATTTCCTTGTGGCACGGTTCCTCTTTGTTTTAGTCTGTCTACCCTGCACATGTGACACAATTGTAAATGCATTGCTTGCACTTATTTCCATTTCTCTCTCTGTGTGTGTGTGTGTGTGTGTGTGTGTGTGTGTGTGTGTGTGTGTGTGTGTGTGTGTGCGTGCGTGCGTGCATCTAATGCTGAGAAAATATGAATGATTAGTCCCTCACACAGTCACGCACACACACACACACACACACACACACACACACACACAGACAGCTCCCTGCGGGCTGTGCAGCCATCTCAACTTGATCTATGGACAGGATAGACATTTTTTGGGAAAGTTTCCTTATTGAGTTTTGACAGTGTTCTCCCAATTGACTTCAATAATGCTCCCTGATGACTTTCTTCTATTCCCTCATCAATATTATTGTCCTGAACAAACACTGCATTTCTTAGGGTATTGGTGTGTACGGGAACAGGGAATGGCACCCTACAAGGTGGAGGATGACGAGTCCATTGAACCATTACAAATAACCAATAACATGTACAGGTATGAGGCCTGTATCGGGTGGATTCATCAGACACAAACTTTACTAGCGCATAGCAGCCTATTTAAAATAACCAGTAAGTCTTGGTGGAGTTTAGCATGCAGCCCCTTTCGCATTGCATTTAATGCATTAGCAGTCTGTTCACAAGGTTAAGTGAAGCTCTGGCGAGTTCAGATGATCACGAGGAAACACTGAGGGCTTTGCTTCGCAAGGCTGCACTCACTCCATTAACACATCAACCTCAAGGTGGAAGATACACAGTGTGCTCTCTCCCTTGACTGTGCCACATGGAGAATGTGGGCGCATAACACAAGTAAAATGTCACCATGATAAATCTAACCTTTCCAGGGTGCCCTGTGTTGGCTGTGTACCTGTGTACCTGTGTAGTTGCATTAATAACCAGATCTATCATAGGAGAGTTTTCTGGAGTATGAGTGTTTGGGGAGCAAGTGCTGTCAGTGGGGCCTGGTCATAAATCATGACACCTCAATCACGGGGGCTCCATAAATCACAATTAAAAAGTTCACACATCTGATATGCACTCTCCTGCAGCCCTGCCCACCAATATGGAAACCACTGCAGTGCACGTGGCCTCAGCATTTCTCATAATCGTCCTACGTCCGCTTTCCTTCAGAGCTTGGGTGGTAAGTATAAGGAGCTGTGTTGTTCCCAGGTTTATGGCCCTGGCAAGATAATCAGCATTATCTTGGCTGTCATGTTTGCGGCCCCACGTGACATCACCCCCCCCTATCCTTCTGCGTGGACCAGTCCATATAACCTTATGCTAAAGAGGCAGCCTGTGCCATTTCCCTTGAGGGCAGGCAAAGTAGGCCTGGGGTAGTTGTGATATATCAGTCAAAGGTGCCCGCAGTGTGATGGGGCTTTATGTCTCTGGGGGTACGAGTGAGGGGAGAGGCCTCTGAGACATGCAAGGGGAAAGGAGTGACTTGGACTTAACCTTGGGACGTGTCAAGTCATGGCCTAATAATAATATGATTAATAGACTGTCTGTAAAGCACCTTCCATCAAATAGGAAAAACGTGAAAGATAACCCTGATTTTCTACCCAGGATGTGGAGAGACCAAACATCCAACCCTCATCCAAGTGAAATCCCTGATTGGCCAGAGGAGATATTGTGCTTATCAACTTTGGGCAGTAATACTACAGCTGGATTTTATTCATTATCTTTAAACATCTAAGGCATTACTAAGCATCACATATTCTCTCTCTGGCTGATATTTTGGGTTTATTTACTGTAGCATGCCAGATTTTCAGACTGATATGCAGCCTTCAAACCTAGTCCTGCACTGATAAGAGCAGTGGTCAACATTAAACAAAGTATGGCCATTTGAAGTGCACTGCGATAACACTGCTGCCGAGCAGCAATGCAGCTGCAGCACCCAGGTCCACTTGCAGCACTCAGGTTACCTGCATGTGTGACCTTGTGTCCTCAGACGAGCCCTCAATTGTCGCTTCCAGTCATCCAGGTTCTCCATACATCTGGCCAGTTCCTTGGTACTTTGAGCATTCTTGACTATCTACAGTATAGAAATAACAACACGATGGGAACCAACAGTATGCATGAAAACAAATTTCGCCCACTTTTTTATTGTGATGTGACAATAAAGCTGATTCTGTTCCCAGTCTTTCTCATCTGCGGAGAGAAAAGCCTGGTCACGACCTAATGCAGAGAGTGTCTATAGGGGTGCAACTTCCGTCGTACGTATTTCCCCCAGAAACAATCTTTCAACCAATCACTATATATATATATATGCTCGTTTAGTTCACACAAAGGATGTAAACATATTTGTACGTTAATTTCCTTGGGCTGTACTTCCGACAAATTCCGCTACTTCCGTTTATACACTTAACCGGCTAGGTATTGCCCAGCGTGTCCCTGGTGTGGCTATTCAGTATTTTAAGCATAAGCGCCCCCTCCAGAGATACTTCTGGGTCTTACTTCTGGGTCGCTTTTGTGTCACCATAGAGCTATTCTGTTTCCCTCCGTCGGACTAAATCTGAGACCAAAACGACCATGAAAGTCTAATTTTACCGCCATTTTACCGTCCATTTACTGAGCAAATGGACTTAAATAATGGACCTTCAATAATAATGATAATAGTCTTTATTGTCTCCACATCATATATTTTCTTTGTCATGGACACTAATAATGTCAATAATGTCTACTACTGGAAACATTAAAGGACAACTTTAGTTTTTTTCAACCAAGGTTCATGTTTTAGGTTGTTATTAGAGAAACTAAAAGGTGAGTGTTAATTTTCTTTCATTTGCTGCTTTCTTTCGTTTTAGGGATTTTAGCTCTTTTTGACAGGGGGGCGGGGGCATTCGAGCATGGGGCTAAATATGTATTTTTTTACCAAATTTGATGGTGATGGAAATTACATTTGGCCACAGAGGATCACAGGATCTACTGAATGTGAAGGTAGCCTACTGGGGGAAGGCTTATACTGTGTGTATAGGCTCAATATGTCAGTTTGTCACATTCAGTAGATCCTGTGATCTTTTGTGGCCAGATGTAATTTCTTGGGTTTATTAGAACTATAGTAAATAATAAAATAATAAATCGCCATAATATTTTGTAAAACAATACATATTTTGCCCCATGCTCGAATGCCCCCGCCCCCCTGTCAGAAACTGCTAAAATCCCCAAAACGAAAGAAAGCAGCAAATGAAAGAAAATTAACACTCACCTTTTAGTTTCTCTAATAACAACCTAAAACATGAACCTTGGTTGGAAAAAACTAAAGTTGTCCTTTAAGACCCATTCTAACCCTTAATGACTTGCTTTCTGAAAAATAACATCATTGTAAAAAGATTCACGCGTTTAGATATTGCTATTTACAATGAGAAGCGGATGGGAGCTGGTGCCACTTGAACCCGGACGTAACGTAGGACTACAAAATGACGTCGGATTTAAATACCGAATTCTGATGGCAGACTCCTGACCAGTGTTGGTGCCAAGTTGGGTGTGCATCAGAGTAACAGTGCACCTCACAGGTCTGCATGTTTGTTTTGCTAGCCCCTCCTATGGATACAGGTTTAATGTTTGTTTTTAGTTCAATGTTTGTTTTACACATCATTACATCACCTAATCATAGCAACATGAGTTAGAATTCCCTCCTCGATGTTGTAAGATGATAAGAGCGCCCCTCACTTCACACGGTGTGATTTTTAAGATTAGTTTTTGGCTTTTGGACTTTTTTGATAGATACAAGTGAAGATAGACAGGAAAAGATGGAGGGAGAGAGAAGGGAAGAGACACGCAGCAAAGGTCGTCATGAACGGGAGTCGAACACACGACACACTGCGAGGCCAGAGCTATGTGGCATGCGCCTGGACCAATCAGCAAGCGGGCGTCCCCAGATTGATTGATTAAACAAGCAAATCGGCAACCTATGTCTCGCTTTCTTGGGGTAGTCATAGCTTAGAGTAGAGAGGCCTGATAATCAGAAGGTCACAGCCTTGATTCTCCTCCCCGTTTGTCCATAATAATACATGTTGAAGCCATTTAACATTTCCCACTGAATTAATAATCATCCTTCATTGTCAGCTCAGCTCCCTCTACAGATTGTAAAAACTGTATAGTTTTCACATGTGACTTTTCTGTCTATACTGAACCTTCTCACGCTCCATCCTGTAAGCAGATCGAAGTGTCTCTCCATAGAGGAGAGATGGATGAAGGCTGTCTGCCTGCAGGTGATCTGATTAAGGCACCATTAATAAAACATCATTCATTAAAGCCTGTAACAATCTCCCGTCAACAAGCGGTGCACTCATCAGAGAAAAGTAAACTATTGCTTTGTCCTTGCCATGTAATTCTATCAATCCTACAAGATCACATTTAGATTGATTTTGTTGTGACAAGCCCCACACAAGTTTTACTGTTGAAAGTTGTTTAGGGCATTTGAACAGTAAGTAGCATCCATGGGTAAACATTGATGGTGCTTACTGGTGAATCCTAACGCTCTCTGCTTGCTTTGTTACTGTACTTTCTCTCCCATCCCCTTCATCTGTCCTCTTCCAACCTTGAATGCTTCTCCTGTAGTGGAGTGACAACAATAGCAACAAACGTATAGCCTTTAGCTCCCACAGGGCCTTAATTATGACTCCAGTCCACAGCGTATTATGTAAAGCACTAAAATGCCTAATTACGCTCCCTGTCCATTGCTTATTTTAGTTCCTAAAGCACTGCCATCTTGTGACTGATTGTCCCCGGGGGACTCTTCACTCTGCGTTTGAAGTATGTTTCTCATATCCTCTCCCCGCTTTGCACCGCCCATTATTTCCAGACAGAAACTGGCTAACTGTCGGCAGTGGTGACAGTGTCTGGACTGTGAAAGGACTTGGCTGGGACACCGGACGACCCCAGAGTCTGTTGTAGCAGAGTTGGTGGTAATTGTTCTGGGAATATACCACAGACATTTCCATCTAAAACAACTTTGTACTGTATGTTGACTGCTAGCAGGAAACCGAATATGTAATTGACAAGCTTGACTTTGAAATGCCTAAAAAATTGATTTGAGAAGCATGCAGGCTTTAAGATCTCATGTTAAAATTAAATGCCTAGACGGTGGGCAGCTCATTCCGAGCATGTGTACATAATTAAAACATACCCGGGGGTTAGAAACATAATTATTTCTCAACTTTTCAGGCAAATCGAAGAGGCCATGAAGCTGTTTTCATTGTGATTCATGGTTAGCGACTACATAATGGAATCTCCACACAGAGAGTTGTGTGCATATTGTGTTTATGGAATTAACTCTGCAGAGAAAATATAATTGAATCTTCCCTCCGTCTCCACACTGATTGCATGGAAAGTAGATGGGATAGGATTGTAGGTGTAATTTATGGTGTTTATGGGGGATTTGTTTCAGATTGTACTCAGCCATTTATAAACCACCAAATACAGAATTAATCCTTAATTTGTGTTGCCTCTATATTTGGCACAGACATGCCTGCAGCATATTGTGAGACAGCAGTGATGCACTCTCTCCTGGGAGCTACATACAGTACTGTAGTATTGAGGTCATCCTCATGTTACACTGAGATCAGAGCTAAGGGCAGCGACCGATTACTCTCTCAATAAGAGGCTATGGTGCTGTCCGCTGAGTTCTGTGGGGACACGTGTAGCCTGTCCATAGGCATGAATCTCGTTTGTGTCCGAGCATAGGCATGGCTGAGGCATGGTAACGCCACGCCTGCCTGTGATTGGTCTACTGACACTGCCCGTCTTGACTGTCCTCCGAGACGCGAGGTTACTCCGTGGTGAGATCGAGAAATAAATAATAGGCTACAAGATAATGACAGCTTGGCACACGCGACAGAATGCAGCCTTGTAACTAACTTGTACGTTTTATTTTTGTAGAAGAGGCAAACTAATTTAGTTGTTTATGCCGTTTGCTTTGACTGAGTAATTGATTTAACACGTATGTTGTACTATGATTTGATTTGAGTGTTCTAAATAAAGTGTTTAGTGTTGATTAACATGTATTAATCTAATTATAGTAAACTAATACCATTACACTAAAAAGGATAAAGATGAAGGGACCTTTTTATAGTAGGCTACAGTAATGTTTCAAGTTTACACCATAGACTGTAAAAAATATGGACAAAGCGTTCCCCGGGTCTAACATGAACGTAAAATGAAGCCTGAAATCCCTTGCATTCTAATGCACTGTAAATCGCCATCTTTCTAGATCCGTTTTGGACCAGCTGGCCATTGGCTGGCTCCGTTTGGGTCCAGCTGGCCATTGGCTGCCCAGACAACGAGGCGGGACTTCCCCCCTTCTTCTCCGTTGGTTTTTATTTTGACTCGAGTGGGAGGAGAAGACTCTTGAGTGGGAGGGGAATCCCGATCATAGACGGTAACGGTAGCCACGCCCCTCAGAACATACGCGACTTTATGGTCATTATTTTAATTAATGGGACCATAATTTTCCAAAAAGAATATTATGACATTAGAAATGAGACTTTAAACTAGTGACTGGAAGAATAAAGTATTCATGACCATGTTTATTAAGGTAATACAGTCTAGGTGAAGTTGGGCCAAAATACATGGGCCTCTATGGAGCTATGGGGCTTTTTGGGTCCAGTCCAGCGCCACAACAGGCCATTATATGAACTACCGATTTCAAATGAGGCTTCACGAAATATCTGGCTGACTGCCCCCCTGGTTTACACATACAAACAAATTACACAATAATCAATAATAATCACAATAAACACTTTATTTTAGAACACACCCAAATCAAATATTGTGGCGTGCATGTTCAATCAATTATTCCATCAAAGCAGGAGCGGAGGACAGTCAAGACGGGCAGTGTCGGTAGGCCAATCACAGGCTGGCGGGGCGTTACCATGCCTATGCTTGGACACAAACAGAAAGCAGAGAACCATCTTGTCTGTCCAGCTCCAGCCTTGCAAGGCCCCTCATGGATAAAACTCTCCACTGGTTCTCTGTGGGCTGTGGCAGCCAGAGCAGATGGCTGCCTATTGACATGCAGGGAGGCCTGTCTAATGCCGGCAGTGTAGTCATGTGTTACTGGCGACAGGGGGAAATGCTTAATGGAGTTTAAAGTGAATTATCTTTATGTTTCGTTAGTGTTTATCGCTGCTCTGATAGTCGAGGCTCTAGGAGGTGTTCTGGAGAAAATGGGGCGGTAGAGACGGAAGGGTGGGGGTTGGGGGCAGCAGTGGTTGCTGTTGGTTGTGAATTTCTTTCCCAGAGCTAAATTGGAGCCTTTCAATCTCCCCCTAAGTCTCATAGTAATTGAACTCACACACACGTGTGTACGCACGCACACACGCATGCACGCACACACACACACACACACACACACACACACACACACACACACACACACACACACACACACACACACACACTTCACAGGGGCTCCCCAAGGTTAATCTATGGTTGCTGCTCTGGAGAGTCACAAAATGGACTTGGACACTTGTGTGGATATAGAACGACAATACAAGTGATTATACTGGAGGATAATACATACAGCAACTGTTTCACCCACGCATTCTGCACTGAAAGCCTTTCTGTCTGGACATAATTAATGTCATGAATGGAGGTGTAATGACCCTCACATCAACCTTGTGTGATGGAACTGAATTAAAGATAGTATCTGGGCATGTACTGTAATTGTGTGTGTGTGTGTGTGTGTGTGTGTGTGTGTGTGTGTGTGTGTGTGTGTGTGTGTGTGTGTGTGTGTGTGTGTGTGTGTGTGTGTGTGTGTGTGTGTGTGTGTGTTAGCAGGGATGGCAAGGCTCAGTATCAATGTCATCATCCTGCTGATCAGGCACTGAGAGAGCCCTATGCCCATGCATTAAGAGTGGCCCTTGAGGCAAGTGAAGCTTCCTGGCACCTGCTGACTTCTACCTATAGAGTGTACAGCACACCCAGGGGGGTCTGAACTCTTTACTGGGGCAGCTTACCTTCAGGAGCTGTGAGGTCTGAGTCAGCATGACCCCCCCCCATGGGAAATAATAGTTCATTATCAGTATCATAGCCATTTTCCAACCGATACTATAACCATCAAACATTTGAGGGGGGGGGGTGATATTAATTATAGGTTATTTAATTATATTTAGCCTAGCCCCAGCCCCATGTTAAAAAAAGATGATCTCATCTGGACGAGATGGATATGTCGTCCAGTCGGCTTAATATCTTGTCCGGACGAGATTCTTTTTCTTACCATGGCCACTCTGGGGCTCCAGAATGTTTGTGTTTTTGCCTCTGGGGGAAAAGGAGGTGTCCTTTTCAGTATAGAAACAGGAGCTCCTCTCCTTTCTCTGGGGGAAAAGGAGGTGTCCTTTTCAGTATAGAAACAGGAGCTCCTCTCCTTTCTCTTAGTCCACTTCCTCCCGGATGCTTCTGTGTTTATTCCTACTAACAACACTACAATTTACAATTTAGGCATTTAGCAGACTTTTATTTACAAAAAGCATGGCAATACATCACACACATAAAAAGTAGTTATCTATATATATACAAATGAAAACATGTTCGCAAAAGATAATATATGCATGAAAGATAATATAATGCATGAAATGTGAGCAAAATTCGCCAGGTCTATGACAACAAGCAATGCCATTCAACACGCTACTTACAGCCTACTTACGATATCAACAGCCTTTAATTCTTGGATCCTGGTTACGTATCACTTTTGTTGAGTGTATCGTTTCCTCATTAACGGTGCTGTGAATGGCATATGGATTTTTAAATGGTGAGATATTCCCCATTAAGTGCCTCTTATAGCAGAACCCTCACCCTCAATGATGCTATTGGCCCTGTCCGTGGTAGCTGATAGACCATTTCCAGAACATTAATTGCACAATTACATAGTCATCTGTGCAACGATATGTTAACCACCTTCACTTTCACTAAGAGATCCACATCTCTGTGTGTCTCTCTCTCTCTCTCTCTCTCTCTCTCTCTCTCTCTCTCTCTCTCTCTCTCTCTGGCGGCTGGCCATCTGCCTGGCCGTCTGTCCATCCGACATCCGTCCGTCTATCTCAGCATGGGCTCCACGAGGGTGTGATATTTACAGCATCCACTTGATGCAGCGTTGTTCAACATGATTGACAGGTCTGTGTTACATTATGTCACATAGTTGGAGGTCACAGCTGGACACGTAACCAAAAATGTGGCACATTTCATGGCCTGCTGTCTTGTCGGTGGCAGGTTTTGTTTGCGGGGTTAGCGAGGTGCGTAAAGCTGTGAATGGTGTGTGCGGGCTTGCGTGCATCATAAAGCTACCAGGGCGGCACCCTGGATAGCCCTACTGTCAGCTCACCACTGCAACTTTATTTTTGGGGGGGATGAAGTACTCCTTTAATGTACACACACATCTCTGCATATACTACACATGAGTACACATGTACACACATCGCTGCATATAGTACAACATAATGCAATGACATGCACATCACTGCAGAGAGAGAAGCACACACACACACACACGACACACACAAATTGCACTGTGTCAGGCTGCAGGCTGAGCTATACGGCAGGCTTGCAGAGGGCTGTGATATTGACCACCTCCTGCTTTATTTGACAGCTATTGCCTCTCTCCAGACTGGCCTCATGTCTACCTGCTCTCTGCTCCCCTGCTGTCTGCTTCTCCTCCTGCATTACTCAGAGGTCATTCCTAATACCTGCGGGGGATAGACCCCCCTCAGCATCTCCCCGCATTGATCATCTAACAAGACTCCAGCCGTGGCTTCTGTCCGCTGACTATTCCGCCACAACGTAGCCGGCACAAGAAACAGACATGGAGGAAAAAGAGGTTGTAGTGTGTGTATATATATATAGAAAGCGAAGGAGTGGGATCAGAGGGAGAGAGTTATCGCTTCCATTGAGCGTCGTTTCTTTTCTCCTGTAGCACAGCGGAGATCTCATCGAAAGGCTGTTTCTGTATATCGATCGGCCCTCTGGGGCGGATACGTTGAAGCCTGGGATGGTGGGAGGGGTGGGGGGAGGATGAGATGTGTTGCACGAGTGTAAACAAGTAAAAATGACAGATTTTTAGAAGATTTCTCTATGCCGATGAAACATGTCTATAGAGATGAGTCTTGCTTATTGAGGCCATCTGCAGATATAGGAAGAGGGGAAATAACTGGACATGTGTGTTTACTCACAGGAAATAAGATCATCTGTACTGTTGTATACTGCTCAGCATGTGTAGGCTACTACATGCTAGAGAGAATTAGAGGATGTACTGTATGTTTAAAGGTTTTATGACATTCATTTTCATTTCTTTTTCTTTTTTCTTTTTTCTTTTAGGTTTTATGACCTCAATTACACCCAAAAAACCTGAACTTTGAACATTCAGTGGATTTTCTGTGGTCTGAAGTTTTCTTTGGGGTTTGGAAGCCTTTTGAGCTACAATGAAAACAGGCAAAACAGTGAAAACAGTGACATCTGCAGGCAAATCCCATTGACATGTATGGGATTTGCAGGATCTTACATCACAAACTGCCGGCAAATCAGAGCACCTGTTTGAGCCAGAAAACCCCAGATCACAGAAAATCTACTGAATGTTAAAAGTTCATTTTTGGGTGCAATTGAGATTAGAAAACCTAAAAAAAATAAGAACAATTCCAAAACCTTTTTTTTTATGTCACAATCCCTTTAATCTCTTGTACATAAGATAATGTACGAGAGAGAGAGAGAGAGAGAGAGAGGAGAAGATTGATTCAACTTGGCAGGTATAGACTGATGAATGACATTGGTGCATGAATGTGTGCGCACTACATAATTAAGATCAACCCGTTCAAAAGAAGCATTGTGGCATGTTCATGGGTACTTGTGTTTTCGTACATACAGTATGTGTGTGTCTGTGTCCACGCATACATCCAAACTTGGACGCACGTAGCCAAGTACACATACACGCACGCACGCACGCAAGCACACACGTGCGCACACACACAGAGACAGAGGTACAGTAGCAGGTTTGTGACCGTATGACCTTGTCCATGACATCATGCACTTGCCATATATCCATATTTCCTTACTTCCTCCCATGGGGAATGGAGGGAAGACTAGGGGAACAGATGTACTGATGAAATAGCCAGAGTTTGTCCCCTGATGGATTGAGGACACAGACCCTAATCGCTCTTGGTGTCATGTGGATGACCTCCCAGGATACAGAGCACAGATTCATCACCCAGGCCTGCCCTCCCCTCATTCACCACCACGCCAGTGATTCACTGGTCATAATGTACGCTCTCAACTGCCATAAATAGAAGCTCTTATGGGATGAATTCCTGGATCACACTCTATTCTTAGACTCTTCTGATCTGAGCCGCAAGCTCATGTACTGACCCCTGCTATCAGGTTTTTATCATGTAGCTCTACTCTACTGGAATATTTTAGCCTTTCTTTAAAGTTTCTACCGTGTAATTCCTTGGAATATAATAATAGAATAGAATCATATCGTAATATAGATTCTATGAAGTTCAAGTTGTGATTGAGTGAGTGTGTCTAGATATACAGTAGATAAATATTCCCCCAGACATGCCTGACGTCGCAGCGCAAATCAGCATCGTTAGACAATAGCTTCCGTTGTGTGTGATGTGATGTCATACCAGAGCTCGATCAGCAAAGAGAGAGACAGACAGACAGAAAGAGACCGCGAGGGAGAGAGGGAGGGAGGGATAGAGAGTCCATTTCACCCACACATTAACCGGCCAATGCTGGGCAACAAAACCTGAACACGCTGATTGCCGCGTCGCGTTGTGCAGCACTGACAGCACAATAGCCCCGGGAACAACAGGCAAGTTAATAAGGTTTGCCTTATCAGCTTGGCCCTGCTACTGTCTACTCTCTAAAGTTCAAGTTTTCTGTGTGTGAGTGTACACTGTACAGTATAAGTACCCGTTGTCAGAGTACTCAGTACTTGCAGGCCTGTCTATGGCGTTAGCAAAACGGGATCTCCATATCTGTCTCTGTCTGTAATTTTATGACCATTTTATGTCCATGTCATTTTTACATTCCTGATGTCATCAGTACGCCCATACAGTACAGTACAGCATATGGTTGGTCGGATCGCCGCCACACCAAGTTTGAGGTAGGTCGGTCAGACGGTTCTCGAGATACGCAAAGGAGAAATACACACTCTCACATGCATACAGAGATTTGCATCATTGCATCAAAGGTTATGGACTAATTACTTGCGCAAGCAGAGCGCGCAAGTAAGGTGGTTTATCCAGCTTTTTGATGCGTATGCCGTGGTACATTTGATGATTTGATTTCGAGAGTGACGTAATGAAGATATGTATCAATGCCGGGGTATAACTGGCTCTCGATGGTGACGTAATAAAGATATGTTTCAGTGTCGAGTGGATTAAAGGTATGTACAGTATCTAAACTGATGGGACTGTGTTTCTTTTATAGATAAAAGCTTTTACCATACCGTACTAACTACTTAGCACATAGCTAAACATAACTCAATATTGAAACCAATATTTCACAGAGAGGCTGAGATTTGAAAGTCCGTAGCGGTCGACAGTACTTGCGCCCTCTGCTTGCGCACTAGTAGGCCATTTATGGCCTACTTATGTGCAACACGCAGGTAGGCACTCGACAGAGTGCAGTTCTAGTTGTAATTCAATGATCACTGTAGAAACCACCAGTATAAACATTGATGGTATGGACTTGTTGCAACCGGAGAGGCAGATAACTATATAACCTTAGGTTATATAGGTGACGTGTCACCTAACTCAAATCCCCATCGCTCATCCCAGGCAAGCCCCCAGGTCATCGTGACATCACGTGACATCAGTCCCCTGGTCACCCCAGGCAAGCCCGAGGTGCCCAGGTCATCATGACATCATCGTGACATCACGTGAAAAGGTTCCATACTTGGGCATTCCCAGCTGATAATCCCTGTTATGCCCATATATGGAGATCCCTGACTGTGATCAATATTAAGCCCATATATGGGAATGCCAATTATGATCTTGTGACAGTCTCATGATAACCACTGTGGTTTCCGCAAAGGTCACAGTTAACTATCGAATCATGCATTTCCCGTCAGTCAGTCAGTGTATCACTCAAAATCCCCCCCAAAAAAGCCCAGGTCTCGTGACATCGCATGACATCATCAGGGATGGAGATCCCTGATGTCATAGTAAATGCAACCTGTTTTCACAATTAAGCCCATAATATGGTCAGAGCCCTGATGTCATCAATATTAGTATATGGATATGTCAGAACCTGTTCTCACATTCCATATGTTGATCGTTCCCCATCCATCCTTCCTTTTCGATGTCTCCCTTTTGACTGATACCTGTCCATTTAAACTCGAGATGGGACTGCCCCAAAGTTATTTGTGCAGCCGCGCCCGGCAGCCGGCAAAAACTAGAGTTCTCAATAGGCCCGAAAAATAAGGCCTGGCCCTACCTGGGCCCTCATCAGACCTGTAAATTAAATACACTGCCCCCACTGCCACCCTTAGATCTCCATATGGAGCAGACCTATTCTGACATTCCATATCTTGACCTGACCTCATCACACCCTGTACACTCAAGATACACTCCATATACAGTATGGCAAGTGCACGCGACCTCGCCCTTTAGGTAACCTGGTAACCCTGTTATTCTTTCTAACCTCATCAGTATTCTGCTTGCTTGTTCTGAACATCCAGCTCCATGCTCAGTGGATCTGCTGGTACTCCACGTATCTGTTGGCAGTGTGTCATAGGGGCGACTGAATAACCTCACAGAATTCAATTCCAGATTATTCCAAGAGAATATCATAATAATGCATCTCACCCTGGATGCTGTCACTTGACTTCCCGACTCATTTCCTGGACTGTAATTTCTCAATAACGTCTTTGGCGGAGAGACCATGAAACAGTCACTGAATGAATTTTCCCCATGCTATATAGGAAGAGAGAAAAACCACAGGAAAGTATAATTTTAGATGCATGAAATCCAAAGGTGCTTACACACATATCTGCGGTTGTTATGAATATGAAATGCCTCGGCTGTTCTCATTTTGGTAGTATTCATATATCAGACATACCAGTGTCTGATGGAAGAAGCAAGCTTAAAAATGAAAGCATAGTAGATTATTTTTCCTTTCTGTGTTGTTTTGTTAAATGGTGTTTGGTTGTACAGTAGTGGTAGTCGTTGAAGCCAGTCTTCGTCTTCCACAGGCTTAAACGTTGAACAGAGGTAATGAGATTGAAGGACAATAACAATGATGGATTACTGTACTACACTGTACATTTTCCCTGATTAGTGCTACAAATGTAACACTTGCTAGGCTTCCTGTAAACAGCATTAAGGGAGGTAATCTGTCAGTTGTATAGTTGAATTTTAAGCGAGATATACAACCGCTATATACACACGTCTCTGCACTGCTTTATACAGTATTTGCTGATCATATTGATCTGCCTTAATAGACCCTTCGCTAAGCCCTGCCCCCAATAGCAATCGTCCAATGCCAGCTGAGCAACCATTGGCAGAGGAGCTGCATGGCACATATAATTGGAGTCGACATAAACTAGCCTGTTATAGAGAAGATAATTGGCAACACCAACAATTATCTTCTGAAATTCTCACCCCAAATTCAAGGTTTTAAAAGGAAAAATCTAATACTGTAATAATAAGCAATAATAGTGAAAATAGCAGATTGACAAGCTTGTAGACGTGTAGATTGGATATTTTGACTAGTTGTGGTCTCGGGGAGACATACAATCTCTGTTTTGGGTCTCGAGCTAAACCTTTGGGAACCGCTGCCAGAGCCTAATGGTGAAGCGGTGCTGCTGGTGGACCTGCAAAAGAGATTCCTGAGTGCATTTTTCATCCAGCTCTGACTATAGATGAATAGTTTTATTTTGAATTACATTGTAACCAGCAAAGGATTGTACATTGCGTTAGTGTGAGATGGGAAAATAAGAGTTCTATTTTTATTTTATGACGATCTAGGAATACTGTTCGGATTTCGGGAGATTAACCGAGTATCCGACGGACTCAGCAACCGGCAAGACTTACTGATTACACACATGTTGATAGCAGGGGAGCAATGTATGAAGTAGCTTACCATTTCAATTCCTGTAATGTGTATCGATACGTGTTCTAGGGTTCACACCTAGATATTGGGTTAGCAAAACACCTGTATAATATCTAAGAGTCGACCAGTTTATGCTAGTCTGAAATAGCAGCTAGCCTTACACCACAGGAAGTGTGGTGGAAACAGAACCACCTCTCTCAGGCAGATAAGGAGCAGTCTGGGCTTTCGATTGGCTGATAACTTTGCCAGGGAGGTGTGACCCCAGTCAGGGCCTGCTGTATTCATGTGTGTAAACCAACAGTGGGGTAGATTCAAGGAGAAGATCGTGAGAGCAACAGGCGAGAGGCCAATGGTGAATATACATATTAATGTGCATTTATAATAACATGTTGTGTTGTAATGTGTTAGATTGTAACAGAGTATGTATTGTGCCTCTTGTTTGTCTCCCAAATCAGATTTAAAACCATAGAGGTAACATAGAGAAAATATAGGTAAACATGAGCATAGGTGATGCAAAGGTGGTAGTGTTGAACTAATCTAATACCAACAGCTAAGTTGTACCAGATCGAGAGAGCGAAGAATGGCTCTCAAGTGGCCGGTCTGGGCCAGCTTAGAATGTTTCAATGAGAGCTGAAATCCCAGCCGACAGATAGGATAGGAACAGGCTATTAGGCAAAGATCCGGGGTACTGTATCCACCTGTGTCAGCGGGAGGGGGAAACAAACGGTGTGTATGTATGAGTGTTTATGTGTAATAATGAGTGAATAAAACCTTATAAAAAGCATGCGTTTGTAAAGAGAAGCGATTATTGGAACATTTTAGTTCAGTCTATGCGTGTTGAATCTTAGTTAAAGTCTTGCCGGTTGCTGAGTCCGTCGGATACTCGGTTAATCTCCCGAAATCCGAACAAATACAATATTGCTTTTTTCTTGTAGATAGTAGAGATCAGTCAGAATAAACCACCTTACTCACTCCAAAAGTTGTTCATTCGATTTTCTATTTGATTTATCTTATAAAGTTATAACTTGGTGAATCCATTCGAAGCACAGTGCCGATGTGTATCATGCTGACATGATAATACCATGGGAAAGGCTATTGCACATAACATTGGCTATCAATCAAAACCCCTTGTGTTTGACTTGAATTATCAGATGTTTTATGGCTCCCTATGTGTACCAAATTAACAATAACAACACCACGGCTATATTACATTGATTTATTGGAGTGTGATCTGAAGTATGTCACCCCATTTCCTCTATCTATTTAATGTTCACCACTGAGACTTGTGAAATCAATGTTGAAGTGATTGTCAATGTCTCTGCCTTCATCAAAAGAAACCATCTCTATAGAACAAACATGTGAAAGTGATCACTCTGCCACCAACATGTGGAAAGCATCCTTTAACAAATGTGGATCACTGCATGGTTTCTTTCAAAACAGGCCTGAAATGTGTTGATGAATTGAAACCATTAGACATTAGAGTTATCTTTGTAGCCTAAATGTCTGACTGTACCACGTGCTGTTTACATTTCTGATTAATAAAGTAATCAATCAATCAATCCACACATCATAATTATTGACTTTTCATTTGATTGCCTCCAGTGAAATTTGAGTGGTTTATTCACCTGTCCTGGTAAAAAATGACCATGTTTTTGGCCGAAATTAATGTGTCTCCAGTAGATAAAAATCTCTCTCTCTCTCTCTCTCTCTCTCTCTCTCTCTCTCTCTCTCTCTCTCTCTCTCTCTCTCTCTCGCATGCACGCATGCGCGCACACGCACACACAATATTTGTCATATACCATTAAAATCTAAAGTTTTAGTCTTCCGTGTACCACAGCAGGTGAAATTGCTCAATTAAGGCAGCAAAAACAATGTCCGGAAGCCCTTTCGAGCAGTGGAGGCGCCTCGACATGGCTACTCTGCAGACATATTGGTCACTCGTTCTAATGTCTTGCTTCTTAGATTAGTTTATCTCGTCCACAAATGTTAAGAATGTGATTTATATAGCATGTTAACAATGTGATTTGTGATGGCATGTTATTTAGACAGATGTTAGAGTCATTGTTTACTTGGTTTGCTAGCCGCACTACCATACTGTTCTAGTGCTTTCTATGTACAGTACCTGATTATTTCCCTTGATTATTGTAACTCGATGATGTTACGAATTGTACAGTGACCCATGTATCATGATGATGCCTTGTATGGTGATGTTGGTGCATGGGCACTTTAGATGTACAGTATACCAGCCACCCTCCCTCGAGTCACCCAGTGACCTTTGAGTCACTGGTCAGCTTCCCTACATCAACGCCACCCTGCCACACGTCTGCTATAGTTTAAATGAGGTGTTACTCTCTCCCAGCAGCACTGTTGGAAAATGCAGTGGTGTTCTCCTGATGCACAGAGCGCAGGATCTTTTTAATGTGTCTATTGTTTTTAAATGTGAAGCATCATGAGTCGTGGAGAACGGTATTTTGCTCCCCTGTATGCCCAGTGTATATTGTGGAAGTGACAATAAAATCTGATTGATTGAAATGATGACTTAGCAGTTTCATCAGCGCAGGTTATATAGGAAAGCATAAATGGTCTTCATTTCCATCGAAAGGACATTACAATGCGTGTCACACACTGATTCACACTCATGTTATGTTCACACACTGACAGAGGAGGAAACCATGCACCAACCTGCTCATTGGAAACAGTTAGGGGTTCGCTCAGTGTCTTGCTTATAAGGACACTGGAACACAAAGCGAGGAGGATCTGGGGAATGAACACACGATCACATCTCCAGATGTCCACTGACTGCTCACCCTCTTGTCCAGTCCACACGCCTTGCTTCCCCGTCCACTCTGTCCTGCAGGCAGTCTGTCCACCCGTGTTCACAAGCCCTCTTCTCTCGTCACTCTTGGCCTGCAGGGGACAGCCCGTCATGCACTGTCATGAATGTACGTTGTTGGAATGCTGCCTGGACCTGCTGTCCAGATGCCAACAGCACCACAGGCACACTGGCACTGCTCAGCTGCACACAGCTCCACTCACAACTTCCCACTTCTGCTGTATGGCTGCGGCTGAGGAACTGTATTCCCATGATCACACCACTTATTTCAGGCTGTTCTTTTACTAACACTACTATTAAAATATGTGGGAGGCCCTGACATTCTTCGATTACCGGAACTAAAATGACTTGTGGTGGTGTTAACCACCTGACACTGTGTACAAAGATGATAACGCACACCAAAGTCCTCATAGCGGTGCCGGCCCACGGGAGAGAATTGCAAAAAAACAAGAAGCCAGAGTGCCAATATAGAGGGGACCAAGAACTAAGTACTGTATTTAGTGTTTAGTGTTAAGTGGTTGAATTATTACATTATGGAGTCACTATTGCCGACATCCCTCACCTTTGACACAGGAATCAAGGCTGAGAAAGCCTTGGAATGAGGTTAAGGCCATGATGTCCAGGGGCAGTAGGACATGCTGTAAATCTAGACAATAGAAATAATTAACCATTGCTCTTGTCTAATCAACTGAATGGACAACATGTCCTTGAGGATGGAGCCAAATCCTTGCTTCTGGCAGCTTGGTCAGTGATGGAATCTGAAAGAAACAATACTTGACCCTCATAACACCATCGTCCTGGATTCTGTTCGCTCCAGGAATTTCTCTGCCCATGTGTTCAGCTTCTCAAGGCCTGAGATCAAAGAAGAGAATCTATGCAGAGCCTAATACAGAGCTATCGCATGCCAGACTCAGTCAAATGGCCTCAGCTTCTGCTGACTTAACTAGCCCATTCTTGGCAAAAGTGTGCCTGTTTGTATAGATCCATTGGAGTTACTAAGGTTGAGCTCCACCCCTATTCCTTTCTATAACTGTCGTAAGGAACCAGCTCAGTGACCACCCTAGTGTGCTCAATGTACCATTAAGCCTTGGCAGCGCTGAACACTATTATTCCCATTTTATTCTGGGTTTCTATTGAAATATATTTGCATGGTTGATTTCTTTAGCACACCTCCTGCTGTTAAAGCAGCTCTGTAGTAGCTGAGCATGGAGAGGCGTTTTGTCCTCTCTTCATTAAGGCTAAGTGATTAATTCACTTTATTCCATTCTTATCCCAATGGGGGAATTTATTACAGGGGCACTGTGGTCTCTGTGTCTGGAGGTCAGGGGTCCTGGACTGCTGGTGTGTAATAATTTCCTGTGATCCATTTGAAAGTACCCAAACCTGTAGTTTATGAGACGTGCTGCATACTATTATGTAAATGTGTGGTTCTATGTAATGTTATTGGACTATTGCCACACTTTCATAGGTTTAGCCAGTAATACTGTATATAAAAAGAAGATTGCCCTGCCAAACGTTTTATTTTATTACTGGGCAGCTAACATGTCCAAGTTGACATATTGGCTCTCCATGCACGAGACGGGGGAGGGTCCAACTTGGGTCTCAATGGAGCTTAACTCCAATCCACAGGTTCCCTTGATTTCTGCCCTGAGCTGCCCCTTGCCCTTTGGCTCTGACCTGCAAAATCTGAACCCAGTGGTCAAAAACTCCATACAAATTTGGTTCCAATTTAGAAAACATTTTGGCCTCAAGGAGGCAAACACACTCCTTCCATTGGTTGGTAACCACCTATTCCCCCCATCACAGAACGACGCAGCCTTTAAGGTTTGGCACAGATCTGGTCTGGTCTACTTTGAAGACCTCTTCACTGAGGGCTCATTTGCCTCGTTTGAATTCCTGAAACAAGACAATGACATCCCGAATAACCATTTCTTTAGATACCTGCAGGTGCGCAGTTTCGCTCAAAAACACTTCCCTTTCCCATCCCCGCCGTCTAAGACTGCTATAAACACAATACTTGAACTCCATCCCTTGAGGAAAAAGAATATATCAAAAATGTACGAAGTACTACAAAATATCAAACCCCCTTCATTTGATAACACTAAATTGGCTTGGGAAACAGATCTGGACATCACGTTATCGGACGAGTCTTGGCTTAACTGTCTAAGTAGAATTCACACCACCTCCTTGTGTATAAGACACGGCCTCATCCAATTCAAGGTTGTACATAGGCTCCACTACTCTAATGAAAAACTAGCCAAGATTTACCCTGGTTTTGATGCTGGCTGTCCGAGATGCCAGCACAAGCCTGCTACGCTGGGTCATATGTTTTGGTCATGCCAATCACTAGTCAGGTTTTGGGAGGAAATTTTCGAGGCGGTGTCGTATGTATGTGGTGGAACGGTGGACCCATGCCCGGTGATTGCTGTTTTTGGGGTGTCTCCAATCGAGGAACGGCTCACGGGTCTTCAGGCAAACGCTGTGGCATTCACAACGCTTTTGGCTCGTAGATTGATACTTCGACAATGGAAGTCGGGGAAACCTCCCTCGTTCACACAGTGGGTCAAAGAGGTCCTCTCCATGATTCCCCTAGAGAAACTAAGGTACAACCGTAGTGGTTCTAAAGATAGATTCATTATGACTTGGACCCCTTTCATAGAGTTTGTAGAAAGTATACCTTTCACTTAAACCCATATTCCCTTGTACAATCTGATACCTCACACTAAACCTGACATTGGGCGACCTCTGGTTGGAGGCCCTCAGTAAGTAGACAGTTGGATATAGAGCAATTTACTATTTAAACTGAAAGATGGATACAACGTATGTAACCTAGATACCATACCCTGATGGAAAATGCTGTTTATTTTTTTATTTTTATTTTATTATTATTATTTTTTTCTTCTTACTATGTTCATTAGTACTTTCAAAACTAGTTTACTAATTACTTTTACTGTCTTGTACTGTCTGTCTTTGTTTTATTTGTCTTGTTCTGACCTTGATTGGGGGGGGAGGGGGGGATATTTACATGTCGGATACAACAAAATGTACACATGTTTTTTCATTTATTCATCAATAAAATAAATAAATAAAGTGTAAAAAAAAAAAAAAAGAAGATTGCCACTGATACAGAAAGAAAGACAGAAAGAAAGAAAGAGAGCCCCGCCCAGTTGTGCTTGATTACATCTACCGCAATGTTATGTTTTATTCAAGACACACGTTATGCTATTACACCTAGAGATCAGGCGTATCAGTCAGAGATCATATTCCATTACAATTGGCTATGATTTAAATAAATAAATAAGTTACATGCATGTATACACAGAACACTGAATGTTTATCAGGATAGTAGACATTCCTTTTAGGCAGCCTATACACACCCACTCCAGGGCTACTGGCTGTTTGTTTCATTAAGGAAATAAACATGTCAACATGTTTCGGTATCAATCTAGTGCGCCCTGCAGTCTGTTTAGTGTAAGGTTCACTGCCAAGAACACTCGCCACCATGGCACGCGAGGGATGCCACAGACATCCTCGCTACTCCCAGATAGAATACCGGCTAAGATCGCCAGTCTAGGGAAACCAACATGCGAGAATGAGATTGTGACGTGGAGGCTGTGAATGTTTCGCCAATCTAGTGGATTCATTTCCAAGGGTGGGTAACATATCTGTCTGTCCTGTTCAACTTAAATTAAAGTTAGATTACATTTGGGCTAAAAGTAATCTGTGAATGTAACAATTGTCCAGCCTTCTTCTGAGGCGGACTGAGTCAGCTATGTCACGACAATGTGAAGTGATGTCACATGTCACTACCAGCACATGTCGCAGAGATGACCTGTCAGTTCCCAAACAGTAGAGACGGATTGTGTTTGCTGGGAAGTATGATCTCATAATTATATAGTGTGTTATTACCATGTTATGTTGTGTTGTGTTGTGTTGCGTTGCGTTGTGTTGTGTTGTGTTGTGTTGTGTTGCGTTGTGTTGCGTTGCGTTGCGTTGCGTTGCGTTGCGTTATGTTATGTTATGTTATTACTACCAATGTTTACGTTGCCAGAAACAGATGACTGTTGTTGACTGTGGATTTGATTTGGTCCATCCAAAAAAAAAAAAAAAAAAGAAACTCGAAACAAGCTGTCACTTGCTGTCTGTAATTGGCCTCTCATTACTGCGATTTTTCTCTCCTGGGCTTAGCAGACACGTCAAGGCGAAATCAATCAGCCCAAAACTCCAAACGCTGGCCTAAATCAATCCTCTCAGCACCTTTTGAAAATATCTGCTGAAGCACAAATACAGAAGAATGAGGGAAACTTCCTGTGCTAAGGTGCTTTTGAAGGAATGCTGCTTAAATCCTGAAAGGATAAAACTCCCTGGAGAATCTATCTGTACAAAGCAGACGTAAATAAATAAAGAGATAAATGGAGGTCTAAGCAGGCTGATCATATAGGAAGATGGTGAGCCAGGTCTGCTCTGACGCTGTCAGCAGGGTGTGTGAGTGTCAGCTCTGCATTAAAACAGTGACACACACATACACACATGGGCGCGCGCGCACACAAAGGGGCACGCACACACTGCAGGCGAGCGCACACACACACACGGGCACTCATACACACTGCTCTGCAAAACGCCTCACAAATGAACAGCTTAAGTCCCTGTGATGTGCAAAACAGATAATTTGTTTTCTTTCAACTCAAGACAGAATGTTTTGACCGTGCGTGCGTGCGTGCGTGCGTGCGTGCGTGCGTGCGTGCGTGGGTGGGTGGGTGGGTGCGTGAGTGCGCATGTTGTGTGCTAAAGTTGACTAGTGCCAAGACATAATCAATAGTAAAGCCAGAAGTTGGCCATTTCAGACAAGATGTCTTCTCATTAGTGGCTGCAGGAGGAACCTTCCCCATGGAAAATGCTTGTTTGGCAATATTCTCTGGCGTGAAAGCTGTGTGTGTGTGTGTGTGTGTGTGTGTGTGTGTGTGTGTGTGTGTGTGTGTGTGTGTGTGTGTGTGTGTGTGTGTGTGTGTGTGTGTGTGTGTGTGTGTGTGTGTGTGTGTGTGTGTGTGTGTGTGTGTGTGTGTGTGTGTGTGTGTGAAAGGGAAAGAGAAAGATCGAGCTACATTCTGAATAAGTTGCAGAATATATAACAAAGCTTGCAGCCACAGGCACCATGATGGATGCTATTCTCTGTTTTGCCAATACATGGATATGGCTGTGCTGATCCCATGTTCATACTCTAATATCAACGCATCAATAATGCTGTACATATTTTCAAAATATTGTGGTAGTCAGGTGTTAAACCTAACCCTAACCCACCATCCAGTTAAACCATTCCGTTCATTGACAGGCAAGTACAAAGGGAAGGTGGAAGGGTGGGAAAGTGAACATGCATGAACGGAGCTCATTCTAAAATATAAATGGTTTTCTATTGTAAAAATGAGAGAGTGAAATAAGGACAGAGAAACAAATGATAGACGTTAAAAAAACAACATGTGATTTTCATTTCATTTTAAATATGTCCAATGACACATATACAGTATGTATTGAAAATAAATTATACTATACACTATCATCTGGTTATTTTAAGGCCATAGTTCGTTCATAAGTGCTGTATAATGTATAATTCATCCTAAGTGAGACTGAATGTCAAATGAACTCATATTTCTTCTCTAGGCAGAGGAGGTCAGAGAAGTGAGGTCACTACGGTCCTGTGCATGCTTTAAAGCGCTAGTTATAACCAGCTTTAGCGACATCCCACTTCTTACTGTCTGACCATAATTCATGATTTATCTTTTAATGCCTGTCTTAAAATGCTCACATTCACAAATGATGGAAGACTCTTATGAAATGGAGGATATTGAAGCTGATTAAATCAAATGGGACCAAGTATCTTTAGTGAGATGTACAAAAGCCCATTTTTCATTTTTTAAAGAATACAATGAGGACATAATTAGAGTGTGTCGAATAATAATGGAAGACAGTGTGCGATAAAGGGCTGTTACAGGTAATATGCTACTTCGTAAAAGTTTGTTAAGGAGTTTGTTAAGGAGTTTAATAAAAAGGATATGTGGCTTATACTGAATGACAATTACATGTGAATCAAACTCATATGAAATAAAAAATAAAACAATAAAACATAAATAAAAAAATTATATCAGAACTAACATAACTTTACCAGTTCAAGGATATAAACAGCCAAAGTATGTACAGAGTGTGGGTTATGTGCAGGGATAAAGTCATTCAAAACGCTCAGGAAAATCTCTTCACATCAGCTGACGTCATCGCTGAGACTGTAGTAAGAGCGGACTTGCAGACTGATACTCGGTGTGTTATCAACACAATCTCACCAGGGCTGCCAACAGACACAGACAAAACCGTAGGCCTGCAGAGCCACACGACTACGACTTTGAGTTGGACGCTATAACAGTAAACCAGATGGTTTTCTGCAGAAGGACATCATCAAGGAAGACACTCGCCATCTGATATTGGCCACACCCAAACAACTGGAACTTCTACAGTCTGTAAAACAACTCTTCCTCGTTGGCACATTTAAAGTTGTTAAGGAAACGTTCACACAGCCTTTCAGCTTTCATGGGTTTCTCGAGGACGCTGGCGGCAAGAATGTCAAACAAGTGCCACTGGCATTTGTCCTGATGTCACTACGGACTCGGAGAAAGCGTGATTACGTTGCAGTGTTCAAGGCCATGAGGAAACTAGCTCCCAAGCTGGACAATGTTGTTGACATGGTGACCGATTTTGAGTCCGCGATTTGAGGCGCTGCCAAAAAGGTTTTTCCTGGAGCAAGGATGCATGGCTGTAGTTTCAACTGGACCCAGGCTCTGTGGAGACACGTTCAAGAGCTTGGCTTGGCGATGACCTAGAAAGACACACCAGAGGTCAGACAATACATCAAGAAGTTGTTTGACCCTCAGATGATGAGAATGGCATCTGAAGTGAATATTCCAGTGACCAGAATGGGACACTGTAGCACACTGAATAGAAACATTTAGTGTTGTGCAGCTACGTATGTACTACAATTTTTTCAATTTTTTTGTAAACATTTGCAGCAATGACAACTTTTTTTCCTTCTATTATTGAAGTACTGTTTGTGCAGCTATGTAGGGGAGAGCCGCCAAGGATGTAACATTTTGCACGTTTCATTTTTTTACTCAGAGATCCGTTTATCTATATTTTCAGGCAACGGACCTACACATGTCTGCTACCATAAACCACTTCCACTTTTATTTTTTTGATAAAACAGATCGGGAGTTATAAATGTAACAACGCTAAAAAACACCATTAAACATATCGTTTTCAGCTTAAAGCAGTTATATTTCATTAAAGCAACTCCTTAGCATTGTTTTCATACCATGGATGTGATAAGAAAATGTATCAAAAATAAGGGAAATATTAAATAGTATCGTGTGTACCAGTTTGGGCTTTTTTTTTTTTTTTTGGTCAGTTCAGTGGGGAAATACATTGATTAAACAAACGTTTGATTTATTGAGTTGTACAATGTTATACAACCCTAAACTAATTTTAGAATACACTACACAATACAATACAATTTTAGAACATATAATATTGGCCAATATGTCAAATATGTAAATATTACATATAATGGTATTTAATGGAAAGCGGACCATTTGTAACATGTTACAAATGGCCCACTTTTGCAAGTTGTTCTTTGCCGTTGCTTACAGACCAGAATGAACGTGAATTCCGTCTAAACACGATGCAAACTAATGAAGAACATAAGCATGAAGACATAAATGTGGATTTTTATTCACCAACATCAAAGAAAAAAATTGTAGCACACATATACTCCAGGTGTAAAATTATACGCCTTTTGAAAAAAGTCAGTTTTTCGCCAATAACTCCCCGTAGGATAAAGGTAAACACTTCAAACTTCCTGGGCACGTAGAGTACGTTGCTGTACACATACTGACGCGATGGCGTCATGGTGGCGTTGACCAATCAAGAGATAACGTCCATGTTACAACCGTGAAGCGTTACAATCGTGGCGGCTCTCCCCTACTAGATTTTTTTAAACATTTGCAAACATTTTCCTTCTATTATTATTGTGTTTCGGCAAATAAACTTTTCATTGATTGATTGAAACATTTATTAACAGTTTGCAGAATTACAGTACATTTCAAGCACAACTCAATACAAATACTTAACTGTGAGTGGACGACCCAATAAAGCATTCCACTTGTTTACAAGAGGGTCCACCTTGTTCAATTCATCAAAACATTTAGAGACGTACAAATAGACACTTCTATCTATATAGCCAAAGAACAGAACAGGAATTCATCATAATTCTGCCACGGCATTGTTTCCTCTGCCTCAGCAATGTGTCATAATCCGCGTAGCGGCTGCATGGAGCGGCAGTGGATCGGCAGTGGATCGGCAGTGGATGGCTCATCCAAAGTTGCCACGAAGTAACTTTGTGCTTAGTACCTGCAAGAGTTCCAACGCACATGCACACGTGCGTCCCGTCGCCCATTGCTTGGGGGGCTATAACCATGGTGACCATAGAATGTTTACATAAAAATGCTTATAAAATTTTTAAATATTGGGAAAGTGAAAAAGGGCTTTGCAGTTGGGTGCATAAACTGCATTATGCTAATGGTCAATGCCCGTGTGCAAATCCAGATCAATTGGTCTAGCCAGTGATGAGAAGCAGGGACAGACAGACAGACAGACAGACAGACAGACATTTCATAGAAATTCGTTTTTAACTAGCTTCGTCGTTTTTGTTGTTTTCATAAATATTCTGAATGTTACATAGTGTACATGCACAGCTATACACTGTATTGTATATTCTTAAAAATGTGCCACGATTTTTTCCCACCCTAAAACATGATCATAAGGTATTATTATAATATAAGGAGAAGAACTTTTTCAAAAAAGTGTACAGTATTTGTTAAAATTATGTTTCTATGTGGACACGCCCACCAGTTAATTAAGTATGCATGAGTTTAACCTTAGCACCATTCACCTAATCCAGTCCCTCTGCCTCCTACTTTAAGACCACCCACCTGTCCTAGTCCACCCCCCCCCCCCTCCTACAAAAGGATTGCCCAATTGTTTACATAATGCCAGAGGGATGACAGATTGGTGAGATTCAGCCATATGTTTGAGCCAGATTCTGGTTCAGATGAAGGACAAGGAGGTAATGCCCTCTTCATTGGTGGAGGCCCATCAAATTATGTGTAATAGAGGTGGCCGTAGCCACTCCAACTGTTTTATTGAGGAATTTCACCTGGAGACCTACATTTGACAAATAACTGGTCATCACTTTATGATAGGAATGGAAGAATAGATGTGTATATTGCAGAGATGGCTGCACACATTTGCATCTACTGTAGCATTTCCCCAATTTTGCCTCCTTACAGCACGTCTAATTGTCTGTACCTACTGTACAGCAACACAGCTCTGGACAGACAGGTAATTCCTAAATAGGAATAGGGTATAATTAATATAAAAATAATGGTATAATGGCTTGCAAGACAATGACTATCCATTACATCAGGGAGATCATTCATTTAGCATCACTGCACACATTTTACTACAATGTGTGTGTATTCCTTCAACCTGACATTCCCATTTAACTTAAGCTTAAGCTGAAAAAACACATTGATGGGCTGAAACAACCGGTTAAAACATTCAGTTATTTGGCACACTGTCCCTTAACGCACCTCGGACCAATGCTCCTTCGAACCAATGATATGTCGAACCAAAGTATGCCTCCCGACCAGCACCGCATGTGCACGTTGAATTCAACACAGAGCGGCATAACAACCCGATTAGAAAGTTTTCTTCAACGCACCAATTCATTTCTTCACGCCGTCGTAACAACAGACACACACAGGTTACTGCTCCTACAGTTACTGTACATTTACCATACGATGTTCAGAAGTGATCTTAAAGAGAAAATAAATCCTGCAGCTAAAGGGTGGGTCACAGACAGACGACAAAGCGATACGACGTGCAGTCAAACCTATACTGTTCACCCGCGAGGTGCTGCCTGCTGCTTTCTGGGCATTAACGATCGATAAAGAACGCCCTCTCGTGCAATATTGCTTATTTCATCCATTGATCACGCCTGCTGTCAGATGGTAATGTGTCAAAATCAAATGACTGACAGGCTTCTGTCGCCTGTCAGTTTGGTACAGACACAGACTAAAAATGTACACGTGTATGAGGCAGCTCCGCCCACAGAGGTCGTATAAAAAAAATATACAGTATAATGAGGGGGAGGTGCGTAGGTGCGTGCGATAATTAAAATGTATATGTCACACTATCAGTGTTTATTTCATTGGCCCATTTGACTGTCAAGGGTTCATCCTCCAAGAAGAAACCCTAAATACAAAGGGAATATAGGCCTACCAATGACCATTGCACATAAAAACAACTCCAGGGTGTCTAATGAAGTACTGTCACCTCATAAACACATGAACAACTGGAAGAATTGTGGCACTGACTCCATCTTTAAATAGGATTAGTGAGTGATTTTTTTTGTTGGTGTATTTTAATAGTTCATTAGACCCTACGTTTTTGTGGAAATGAATGAATATGAACTGTGGGAGCAGGAAGAGGTGGTATAGTGGATTGTAAGACAGGACAAAAACAAAATAACCGAAATTTCGAAATTTATAAAATGTCTTCTAAATCCTGACAGTTTTCTGTCGGGATTTGCGCCACATGTTCACGATTTCTTTTTTAATAGCAGACCTACAAGCTCGTAGCGCGCCACTCGGTGGCTCGCTATGAGCTTGTAGATCTGCTATTTTTCAATAGCTAAATTATAACATAATGTTTAAAACACCAAAATGGGATAAAGGGGAGGACAACAGAGCCGATGAGAAGTCATGAGATGGAGACAGAGATGAGTAGATAATGACAAGAGGAGGAGGCAGTGATATGCTGCAGGCCTGAGAGACAGATGGATAAAGGTTAAGAAAGGAAGATGGTAGAGGAGAGATAGGAAAGACAGGTAGAGAGATGAGAGTGGAGCAGAGCCAAGATAAAGAGCTTTGACTGAGACTTATTGCACCACACCTGCACCCATCTTGCCATCTCTGTCTCTGTCTCCTCTCCTCTTTCCTCAAATCCTTTTCCATAGCAGAGAGGAAGATTAGAACATATTAATTACGCCTTGTCACGAGAGAGAAATGTGCTACAAGAGAATGGCAATAAAGTGGCTCCTGCCATGACATCAGTGTCATCAGCAACAACCCAGCAACTGTAAACCCCAGCTCCTATCAAGTACAGTTTATGTGTCTGTTTTTCATTACTATTCATCCACACACTGTAAGGTGATGGATCTCCTCATGAGATCTGACAAAGGATGACAATGACATTGTCACATGAGTTGAAGACGATCCCAAAGCCACACAGATCATCCCAGTTATGCATTGCTTATGAGTTCTCCTCACATTGACGTGTTTACTTCATTTACAGCAGTTAACTGCACAGAGGCTAATAGGATCAGAAAAAAAGTAATTAACTATATCCATCACTCTATGCAGGCATGCAGCATAGCTGCTACAGTATATGAATAAACATGTGCGTATGGCATTGCTGCACCTTAGGGGAGATATGTACAGTATGTTTTCATTTGGAAAGAATTTAGCTCAAGCTCTAATAAAATATTCACCATTTCATCCCTCTGCGTCGGCTGCAACGAGCTCGACATATGGTCATTGTTCCATTCCCTCCCCCCCCTCTGTCTCTGTCTCGGTCTCTGTCTCTGTCTCTGTCTCTGTCTCTCTCTCTCGCACGCACGCACGCACGCACGCACGCACGCCTGCACGTGCAGAGCCTTCATTCAGCTATAAAAACACTTGTATCCTCAGACATGTTCTGTGCCTATGTGAGATAGGATCTAATATCTTCAGTCTGTGTGACTTTGTCTTCTCTCAGTTAGCTGTTTCTCATCACGTCAGATTCAGGCTGGGCTCCACAGAGTGAGCTCCCTGAAAAAGACTTCTCTCTTAGTACACGTTCCAAGGACGCAGGTAGTGAGGACAATAGACTAGGCTCCTCCATTCCTTTATCGGGGGCTCCATCCACCATTTCTCTTTCCTTTCAGTTGGTTCAAGTGGTGGTGGGGAGATTTGTGGCAAATATATCAGTCCTTTTATCTCCTTGACTTGGCCTTTTTGTTTCAGCAGAACCAGACGGTGAATTTAAGTTTCCTCTAGTGGCCTGATAATGAAAGCCTTACTTCCTCTGAAAGGCTATAAACAGGTGACACGGGAATAGTCAAGTGGATAATTTCTGATCCACAATAAATCCAATTTGATTATTTAGATTCGCCAGTAGTTTCCCCTGCCAGTTTATTATCCAAATAATCCATTAAACCTGTGTTTAGAACATGAAATATTAATCATGCTGTTTACAATGCTTTGCCAAGAATAATGACATAATATACAACACATTATTGTCCCCAAGGGGACTTGTCCACCCCTCCGCTTCTCTCCCTCCTACTCCGACTGTTGTTGTGTTTATGACACAGTATGGTTAACAGCTTAACAGCCTTCACATTTTCAATGATGTCTACAAACACAACAACCATAAACACACTTCATGATGCCATTACATACCCAGGCAGGCAGTGCGTGTGTGTCAACAAGAGGCTGGCCTCGCATGGAGGAGAGAAATGTTGACGCTGGCACATAAATGCCTGTTGAGAAAAATAAAATAAACATATACATTAACATAACAAAAAAGTTACGTAGCATACCATGAGCAGTGGCGGGGATCAGCTGCCCATGACCCCATGTCATACGTATGTACCTGTTCATTTGGACTGACAGGCCACATCTGTAGGCCTACTACATTATTCTGTAAAGCACTTTGAGCTGCATTTCATGTCATGAAAGGTGCTATACAAATAAAGTTTTATTATTATTATTATTATTACTAGAGAGTGGACTGGATGGAGAGACCAGCTGTGTGTATTTCAGCTGGTACATGAATACACAGAACATCTGGGCAGGTGGAAGAGGGTTGTTAACTCATGTCAAATGGATGAGCTTTGTCCAGAGGAGTGATGGTGATCTCTATATTAATGATGTGAACAGACAGATCCACATGCTGAAGCCATAGCTTCAGAATAAAGTATTTTAGTTCTTTCAATGTATAATCGACCATTTTCAGAATATGAATAAGTGCAAAGTTTGTTTGTCATTGCTGAAAAGACAAATTGTGCTGTATTAAAGTAGACCTGTATCATCACAACAACATATCACAGTATCACGACAGTGACAGACCATGGGAACATCTATCGAATCAAATATGGAGGAAAAGAATCACACTTGTGTGAAGTGAGTGCTGCTCTTATCATCATACAGTACATTATCATACATCATATTCCGGCCAATCACAATTGTTGTCCTCATTTCCTGTAATTCCGACCAATCACAACTGCCGTCTTCAATGTACTGCCCTCACATTTTATCTTCAATATGTCCTTTGCTCAGCCAATCAAATCATAGCTATGGGATGATCAGCCAATCAAATCATCGCAAAGATTGGTCATAGGAGGTGCTAGAGCCCTTAAGAAATTACATTGTAATGTATTCCATTATTCCCTTTTGCTAACATCACCCAAGCATTATGTCAATAACTATATTATGCTGGGTCAAGTGCTGGTTGTTACTACAAGCACGCCTGTGTTTGTGTTTGCGTACGTTGTGCCTTTATGATTGTGTGATGAGTGAGCGCTTATGCATTCACACGGTGCATATGGTAATTGTTACCCGTCATTGTCTCCTTCTGCTCTGGAACAACAAACAAAACGTTTGTGTAGCCAGACCCCTGATCCCCTCCTCTTTTAGACACATACAGCGGTCCCTGTGGGCGATATACACCGTGTTCATTCATTAACACAGATACCAAATTAACAGAGATATCAAGGCCAAAACAAGTGTGACCCCAAGGACTGAGGCAAGAAGCACAGAGGAAAGCAGAAGGTGTCCTCCAGCCTTTCTCTTCTCCAGTCGTGCTAATTACTTGGCGTCTGATGTCTCTCATCTCAGTGTGTGTTCCATAGATTGTCCCTCGGTGGGCTGAGTGAGTTTATCTGAGTGTTGGACGGGCCTATAGAGCCTCGCACCGTTGTGGTGAAGCTCTGCTCTCTTAGCTCTACTTTTCTACTCCTGGTGAAGCCATGCTCATTAAACAGGACTCAGGAGAGTCATCTATACTCTATACTGGCCTACATTTCACCCTCTCACTTCCACATGGCCCCGGCCTGAAAATCACACACATTTCCCCATTGTGTTTATGATTAGGGATGCACCGATCCGGCTTTTTGGCATTCGATACCGATTTCGATACATGGGGGTCCAGTATCTGCCGATACAGAGTACCGATCCGATACCCTATGTCTAATGTATAATGTAATGTATTTAATACATTATTATATATATTATATATAATAATATAATATATATTATTAACACGTGGATTAATAATATTGGTCAACCATGGCGATTTCTGAGGGTTTAACATTCTAAGTACAAATAAAAGCTGTGCAGTATTATGCACTTTCATAGTTTTTAAAATGTTTATTATTTTTATTATTATGCCTATAATTATTATAATAATTATTATTATTTTAGGTTTATAATCCATAGTTACTATGCATAATAATATTATGCCTATAATTATTATAATAATAATTATTATTTTAGGTTTATAATCCATAGTTACTATGTATAATATTATTATTATTATTATTATTATTATACATAGTAACTATGGATTATAAACCAGCTAGGCCTACACATAAAAGGAAAGTTGTAAAGCACAACCACAATTTAATTTCTTTCTGATGATAGTCAACCACATCATTTTGGTTTCTATTGCTTATTTATAACTCTAGTTAATGTTCTATTCAGATATTATTCAATGCTTCATGGCCAGCATTAGCCCCATATGTTCCCTCTCCCTACGCACATTCTGTAGCTACTGTGGGCCAGCATACTCAAACTACTATTATTATTTTAATATTCGGAATCCCCGCACGCACGCACGCGCACACACACACACACACACACACACACACACACACATAAAGAAATACGAGCGACCTGTTAAAGAAGTTAAGAACACAGCGGGGGGACAGAAGTGACAGAACGAGAATGAGCGCAAGGGAGGCGTACTATCATCCGACAGAGCACCTCTAGGCTCAGGTGGGAGAGGGCTGAGGGAGCCTCGGGGCTGTTTGAATGTGCGCTGTGCACTGGGCAGACAGGAGCATGTCTCAAGTTCCAACGGGAGAACGGAGCGGCAACTGGATCGGATAATGGATCGGCCCATTGCCACCGATACCCGATCTAGAATTCTAGCTCCGGATCGGCGCCGATCTCCGATACGAGTATCGGATCGGCGCATCCCTATTTATGATATAATCATGTAGCTCGTTGAATTGTATTATCAGTGGTGGCAGGTGATACTGACCACGGCAGGTTGCCAGAGAGCATGACTGGAGCATGAACCATGCATGTGGCCTTTGGCAGAACACACAGCTGCCAATTGCCAGACCCAGACCCATTCTAACAGTGTTTTTTTTTTATCATCACCCTAGATGCTCTCTGTATTCCACTTCATTCAGAAAATGCCCTGACCTGTCCTATCCAATTATCCTAATTGGAAGAATGATCCCCCATCTATGAAATTGGAATGCTCTCTCACCTGTGGGCTTGGCACTCAGGGAGTAGATGTTGACCCTTGGCGGTATGGCACAGGAAGCTGCCCGGCTGAATATAAATATGAAAGGTTTCTCATCACGTTCCAATCTCCTTCGTGCAATAACACCATGTCGAGGAGTTTGTGTCACAGGGTGTATCCCCGGGGAGGAAAATAAAGTGCAGCCTTCCTGTTGTGTTTTCATGGACAACCAATAACGTGGGTCTGTTTGGTCATGAATTATAGATGTGTTTTTGGCATGGTGTGGATGGATAGGACTGTGCATGCGGGGGCCAGATAAGGCCAAATTTACACCTTTTGCCTGCCAGGCGCAGATCAGGGAGCCAGCTCACAAATTAAAAGGAAATTGAGTTAGGGAGAGCTAATACAACAGCTACAGCCCCCTCCTGTAAAGCCATGTCCACTTGCCATGCAATGCTTACAGTATGTGTTAGTGGCAGTGCCACATGCTAAAGGATTAGACATAGCTCTTGATCAGCAGATAAAAGATTCTCTGTCTTCCATTCCGTATCTGGCATAATTCTTTGCATCACAGAAATGGATTCCTTGCGACAAAGTCACTTTAAGCCAGTGATCCATCAATGCCCGTTACATCGCACAACAATGTGTATTAATTATTATATTACCATGACTACTGAATGTTGACGTATTTGCATTGATCACACAGCGTGTTAATCCAATCATTATCATTGAATATCGTTGTCATGTGCAGTGCAGTAGGTGGATTCTTCTTGCAATGTTCGGCTGGAGGTGTAAATTATTTTCTTTGGTGGAGAGTTTGTCACATAACAGATTTATATGCAAATATGACCAATGGCATTGCAATGAACATCAATGATGTTTAGGTGAAAAAAGAACAACAAATATATTAATTAATTAATTAATTAAAAATATGTTGTATTATTGCAACGCTGGGTGTTACAGGGCTAAGGGACATGGAAGAACATGTAAACTCCACACAGAAAGGCACTTTTACCAACCCCACCTCGGGTATGGGCACTGATTAATTAGTGTTAATTAGATTTGCAAGAGATTTATAATCTTACTGTACCTCATTACCTTTTTGCCTGTACACAAAATGCTATTTTTCTTTTACATTTTGTATTCAATCAAATAGAAATTCACAACCTCTAGTTTATTAACCCATTGACGCCTGTTAATAACAAGCGATCGTAGTTATTGTTGTTTTGGACGATCAGTATGATTATGCCCGCCTCCGCTTATGTATATTATGTTAGTGTGCTTCATAGTTCATACTAACACTGAATAAGTGGTAGTTTGAAGACTTTCTGTCTGGATTGATCCCCGCTGCAAACCCACTGTGGCCCGCCAATCTCCTGGCTGGAGATCTGTAAAGGCGTGGGGGGCCGGCCCCCTGGAGGTCCTGGACCTTTTTGTTGTTGTTAATTAATTAGTTCCCTGAAGTCTGGCTGGGAGCAGCGTTCTCATTCTGAATGTTTTCACTTTGGCCTTCTTTTTTAATGCCCATGGAGCCATGACAAGTGCTGTGTGTGTGTGTGTGTGTGTGTGTGTGTGTGTGTGTGTGTAGGCCTATCAACATTCACTTGCAAACTTTAAAACAAAATTTCTTTGATATTTTGGAATGCGGTCCGCTAACCAAATTAATTTAATTATGCACACATGCGTATCATTAACAGGCATCATTTAACGACCACGGCAGGAAGTCTTTTGACCTAGATGTGCTTTTGTCCGGGTGGTTGAAGAAGGAGCAGTATTTTAATGTTAATCTCTCAATAGTCTGTTGGCACCACTGCCCTAAACATGTACAGTAGAGTCTGTTAGCACCACTGCCCTAAACATGTACAGTAGAGTCTGTTAGCACCACTGCCCTAAACATGTACAGTAGCGTTGTTAGTAGGAATAAACACAGAAGCACCCAGGAGGAAGTAGACTAAGAAAGGGGGGAGAGAACCTATGTAATTCCTAGCTGTTTCTATACACATACTGTAAAAGGGGATTTTATTTTGCTAAATGGTTTTGTTTAAATGTAAACAATTTCATGGGACCATATAGCTGGTTAGCTATATGGTAGCTTTTGTCTTTAATTTAATTTTCTTTTATTTTTCTTCAGTCTAAAGGCATAGGCCTACTGTTGCTGCAGGTATATCAATATTTAATTTTCTTAAAGGATTATCAATGAATAGTCTGAGATGGTGACATCATCATGTACTGTATGCTGCAATTCCAATCCACAAAAGAAGAAAAACAGCATCTGAAAGTGTGATGGTGCATTTTTACACGTGAGTGCACTGACCACTTTTCCATAGCATCTTATGAGCGGTGGGGTTCATGTTGCCGGCCTGCACAAAACATACTAGTGCTTATCAGTGTGACGTCGTCGGTTAAGGTGTCTATTAACCACATGGTTCAGACTTGATGAGAGATTATACCATTTACAGATGAAGAATTGTACTAGCCAACCTACCGGCCTACTTGGGGTCGTTGCAAGTTTTGGGAATGCATGCCCCACCTATTTATACAGTCTGAGGTCTGGCTGGGCTTAGTGAGAGCCGTTGTACCCGTTATCAGAGTACCAAAGGTAGTATTAAAACTGCTTTGAGAACCACTGTGCCACTAGATACTGAGAATTCTCATTCAGTATATCAGAGGTACTGATTCCCATTTAATCTGGACCCACTACCTATAAAACACATTGAATTGTGTACTACTGAGCACCTTTGATGGTGTTAGTTAGTTTGTTGAACTGCGACTGTAGAGTGAAATGGGAAATTGAGCGAGAGTAGAGAGAGGGGAGGACATGCAACAACTTTCAGAATCAAAGCAAGCATCTACAGTAACAGTATGTAGATTATAATAGCCGGTCAACTACTGGGGTAGCCTATATCATCTTTTCCATGATCCCATTCCTCTCGTTCAACACCCCAACTGACTCAAACTCAAACGGACTCGCTAGGGTAACAACTAAAATCACCCTCCTCGCCCATACACGGCTTGGCCAAAGCGGTTGTACCGCGGTGGATTCAAATAATTGCAAATGGTTATATTCTACAGTTGAATGGCTCAGACGGGGGTGTGGGTGGGCGTTAAGGTTTGGTTGCCGTAATGATAGATTGTGTCTCCTCACACTGTGTATTATTGTTATTAATCTCAACCTCCGTTCTTTAGCTAGACGATGTGCTGCATGGGCAGACAGAACGGAATGGAGCAACACTTACTGCTAGACACCAATGAGCCATTCATGGGCCTGGTGCCATGTCATTAGTCTACCAATGACACCGCTAGCAGCCTGCCTGCCTGCCTGACGCTCCATTGTCTGCTGGAGGAGGCATCGACAGGATGGGAAACAGTCTGTGTTTAAATAACGGGAGAGAATCTATCGGTATCTCTTTCTTGGTCTCTCTTGTTTTGCACTTTTCTCTGACTCACTGTCTCTTTCTCATTCTCTTCTTTATTAAAGGTGACAATAACTTTTCTCGTGACCACGATAAGCACCATAAGACCATAAGACTCGCTCAAAACAATATCAACATATAGGTAATCAGTGTCACGCTGATGAAGCATAGCCGAAACGTCTGCTCTGTGATGTAGAAAAATAAACCATCTGAAAATGCATTCTTGGTGTGTGTGACCCATTACCAATAAGGTGACAATTAAGAAAAGCCTATGCTTTATTTATTGTATAATTATTATTATTTTTTGCATTAAGGGCAAATTTGAACGTTAATGCTGCACTATGTAACCTCCCTCTTCTTGAAAGAAGATTTGAACCCGGTGAGGCGGTGACAGACAGGTTAGACATCTTTGACACAATCTAAATGTCTCAATAGAAGAGCAGGGAGACGAAATGTTCACCATAATTTGACTTGACTTAAAGCTGATTTAATGTTCATAAAAGAAAGATACAACATATCCAACATATCTAACACGGAAGAAAAACAACAACAGGTAGTTTAGTCATTAGTCAAAATGAAAGCACACTTAAAGCACAGTAGGAGACGTCCTTCAAAAGAATCCTCTGGGCTCTTGCCACCTCTGGCCACAGTCTGTTTTGATGGAGCTTCAAAGGATGGCTGCTGAAAATCACCTCCCACACCTCACTGTGAATCACTAGATGCAGAGGAATTGGTTCAAAGAAATATTTGATCCAATGCCAGGACCACGCACGCAAGCACACACACACACACACACACACACACACACACACACACACACACACACACACACACACACACACACACACACACACACACACACACACACACACACACACACACACACACACACACACACACACTCTTTAACATTGGTGGAATGTGTGTTCTTTTTTGTCAGTGAAATTGACAAATAGCATTGAACCATTGATCCTTCATTTGAATTGTAGAATAACATCTCAGGCCTAGCATTTTGTACAAATAAATAGATTAACAAAAGCCAGTTACTGTCAATAGTGTTTTTCATCAAATAATACAACATGTTTAAATAGTCTCTTCCTGCGGCACAAAAGTAATAACTAATAAGCACAGAGACGATCCCCATCGCCTTTTCACATAGGCCTTTTATAGATGCAATATTTCCCAAGTAAATACCGATATCAGTCCTCAGTCAATTCACGTTACATGGCATGTGTTACGGATTATGATTATGGGCCTGACCGTTATCTGATTGACCCAGTGTTGAAGCACCCTCATCTGCATAAGCACATGATAAGCCATGATAATCAAGCTAAATTGATAAACAGCTAATTGAACGGACAAACACTGTGTGTCACTTTTCTCAAAGAGAAAGAGGATGTTTGGGGCACAAAGTTAGAATAAAGGGGGATTTATACACTGTACACGTATTGCAGTTGAAATTACTTTTTTCTGGAGTGACACGGTCGTTCCAGCACCATGTACATTAAGCCGTAATGTAAAGGTGGCGAAGCAGAGAGCAATATGTGGTCAGTGGGTTAATTCATGATTCATAAACCTGTCATATATTGGATGACCCTTTGGCTGGGTTCAATGGCAGGGCAACCCGGGGGTGTTTTAAAGGTCAGCATAGGCTCTGATTGGCTGCAGCGGATAATAATGCACCTGGTCCATGCCAAGGTGAGTGGGAGGGTCAACACAATAACAAATGAACTTTGACACAGGTAATCGGCACAGATGTGCTGCTTTGCTCGTGTCACAATAGGGGTTTTGTTGGATAATGTGCTGCAGCAATATGTTAACCGTAGTGCCAGTAAGGGGGTGGTGAATGTGGGTGGAAAATTAATGTGGGCCATTGAAGCTTCTATGGGGAATATGGGTGAGTTTTGAGGTTTAACTGGAGTGTTTTAGCCATGAGATAATGATTTTGTTAAAAGCTGTGCCGTGGGTGGATGATAACAGTACAAAGGCAATTCATTTGAACCTTGCATTCAATTTTGACTCTGAAGTAAAAATGAAAAAAAAGTTATATGTGAAAATTCAATGAAACAATTTCACGGATATCACAGAATGGTAACTCAGGAGGAGGAGACAAATGCAGTTACATAACGAGGATCCATCCGGGCCTGTATGCAGGAGGTAATTGTTGTCTTTATTTAATAAACTATGATTGGTGGAGATTGATAAGAGAGGGACATAGCTGGACAATTAATATGCCAATTAATCAGCCGTGGAGAAGGGTATCAGAGGGTATCAGAGTGTTGTTATTGCGTTTGAGAGAAATTAACGACTCTAATGATTAACGTCATATCGATGCTCCTATCCTGGTTCTCGAGTTACCATCATCCATCCATTTTGACTCGAAGTATAAAATAAAAAGTGTATGTTAAAATGAAATGAAACAATTTCACTGACATCACTGAATGGTAAAAGTGTTGCACGTTATAACACGTCTTTTTGACCTACTTTCGAGTTCAGCCTCGAGTTAAAAGTGTCAACAAATGGAGACAAAACTTCTTTGAAAGCCCTCCATGGATGTTCTACATTCAGTCATTTCAATCAAGCGAGCGACAGAGATGAAACAGGGAGCCCTCTGGATGTGCTCTGGCTCCAAAGGACGGAGTTGTATCCATTACTTTTATCATTCTTCTGTCGGTCGCTGTATTGCGTTCAAGCCTTTTCACAAAGCCGTGGCTGCTGTGATGTTCATAGTGCTGAACTGTGGTGAATGTGGTCAAAGTGAGCAAATAAAACATCCTCAATATGAATGTCTTCTCATGGTCTCCATGGCATCGTGGCCTGATACATTTGTTTACTCAAAATAACATCAGATGTCCCTCTTGTATTGGTTTAACCCATTTAGGCCTGACCTCAAAATAATAAAAAAATCTTCTAAATCCTCCAGTTTTCTGAAATAAATATTTTCATGTTTTTCAAAAATAGCAGACCTACAAGCTCGTAGCGTGCCACTCGGTGGCGCGCTATGATCTTGTAGATCTGCTATTTTTCAATAGCTAAATTATAACATAATGTTTAAAACACGAAAAGGGGTTCCCGCCCAAAATGGGTAACCTCACATTCACAACATCTCATTTTCAGTTAAGTGAAAAAAGGACATCTAGGACCAAAAATGCACTCATCCTCCCCATCATTTCCCCATCATATTACTTGAGCAGTCTAGACTAGAGCAGTGGTTTTCAACCAGTGGTCCTTGAGGGGGTTCCATGGTGGTCCCCAGCTAAATGATGGAGAGTTGGTAACCAAATGGACCTTTATAGATCTTTAACTCTTAACCCTCTAAACCCTCTCAAGAGTTAATGTATTATTAAACATCTGCATTACTTAATTTACAATAAGGCTATGCAATTAGAGATGTAGAAAAATTGTTATTTGATCATTTGCCTGTTACCTATTATGGATGCTAGCTAATTATCAATGAATGCATTAATTGATAGGATAACTGGTTAGTTGATAAGCAGCGTTCTTAATTTCATTCAATAATGTCTAACATAAAAATCTACATTACAAAAGGCATATTATTTTTGACCATTTGAGATACAGGGCCAGGCAACGGCATCTTTTATGAGGAATAATTATAAAATGAAATGAAAAGTGCAGTCTTGTCTGTCACATCACATGCAAAAGCAGCGACCAGGGGTATAGGCAACCTGCTAGGGCAAAGAAGTATGTAAAGGAAGAGGTTTTCTTTTGTTTTTCTTTACATTTTAATCATTTATTTACACGTATTCTTACATTCTCCTATTGTAAACAACTAGACCGGTGCCCGGCCGGCTGTAGAGCACCGAGTCGATAACGATAGAAGTTGAAGATCCATGCCCCACCCGGCTATGCAATACCCGTTGTATCTGTGTCAGAGTACCTGTTCCACTCATCTGTCTGTGTCCCTTTTATGCCCATATATGGTGATTTCTGTATCTGTCTCTCTTTGGCCCTTTTATTCCTATATGGAGTTCTGTGTCAGGCATACCCAAATATGAAGTGTGTTGCCTAATCTCAATGTGACACCATGGAATCTATAGGTGAGGGCTGCAAGGTTTGCATCACACACTCGTTTGCGGCAGGCTCGGGTACCTTTAGGCATGTTGGCATGAACAAAGGTGTTCTGTAACAAACGTAAGTACAAACTGACAGTTAAATTTGGAGTGTGTAAGTAATCAACTCTGACCTCATCAAACCCCTAGATTTCCATATATGGAGCTGGCCTGTTCACAATGATGTTCTGACAATGCTGACTCAACCAGCTCGACAGAATGATCAATTGGTTATTTTGGGCCCTGTCCGGAGCCTGGGCTGAGGCTTTTGTGCTGGTTCTGGACAACCGGCTGTCCGATGGACTCCATACCAGGCATTGCATTCAGTGTGGTGTGGAATGCCTGTGCCAAATTTGAAGACGGCGGGGCAAACAGTATCGAGTTGCGTGGATTGCAGACTTACACCCGTACACACACACACACACACACACACACACACACACACACACACACACACACACACACGTACAGAGACGTGGTGCATTTATAGTAAGATAAAGTGACGCCTATACACCAGATAAAAATAAGAAACAAATTATTGAAGGAAAATAAAGAACTTATTGCTTTCACCGCCAACGCTGCTGGCTTACGTTATGTTTTATTACAGCAAACATAATTTGCAGCTCCAGACAGAATTTGAATACATTTTTGATATTAAAGGTTGCCTACCCCTGGCAGAGACGTTTCTCTGGCTACCAAGTATTGGGGGACTTTTTTTTTACCGGCCCACGTTCCTCGGCAGCATTACATTCACAGAATACCGCCCAATGATAGAACTGCAACATGTTTGATTAATTGTTAACTGTTACATTTATTGAAGATTTGTTTAACAGCTATTAATCGATTAGTATGAACTAATAACATCCCTATTAATTATCTGTCCTATGGTACCACATCAATACAGAATCGAATTGTCGACAACATTTTATCCAACGATAACAAAATAATATTTTGAAAATATTATACGTTTTTGGATCTGAGAGGTTAAATCTTATCAAATGGTGGTCCGTGGCTCAAATGCAGAATCAATAATTCACCTTGATATGAAAAGGGTTGAAAACCACTGGTCTAGAGACATCAGGGTTTGTGATTTCCAAAAGATGCACTCATATGAGAACTATAGTGAGACCTTTCTTCCCGTGGGGGAATTTCAGTTCAGTTTCAACTTCACCCAGCTGATGGCTGCCCAGATGATGAGCACTTACGTGGGGGAGCAGTTTGGGGTTAATTATCTTGCTCAGGAACATTTTGATACCGTGTTAAGGAGGTTAAGTTTAAGTGGTGAGCTTCTGATTACCAGACAACCTCTACCCATTAAGCTATTGACGCTGATCAATAAGGATCTTAAGTCCAGTATAAAGTAGTCTTTGACAGCCCAGAATTCTGCCTGGAGAGCAATGATAGCAATTTATGCTATCGTATCAATTTTAAACTAGCCACAACCAGATGTCCACACACGGAAACTTAAATCACCTCTGTTAACAGCTGATCCAATGCTTTGTCAATGGACGGCAGTGCACAAAATAATCCTAAAGGGTTATAGATCAGTATGATGTACTGCATGTACAGTAACTGATGCTAAATCAATTATCTGATGTGAGTTGATGGTCTCCTTTATGTACCGTGTGCCCAGTGCTCCCCCGAGGAGACAAATGCAGTTACATAACGAGGATCCATCCGGGCCTGTATGCAGAAGGTATATTTCTGTCTTTATTTAATAAACTATGATTGGTGGAGATTGATAGAGAGAGGGACATAGCTGGACAATTAATATGCCAATTAATCAGCCGTGGAGAAGGGTATCGGAGTGTTGTTATCGCTTCAACCTCCAGCTGGCTGTGGCGTTTGAAAGAAATGAACGACTCCAATGATTAACATATCGATGTTCCTACGCTGGCAAACAGAATGGCTTGTCGGCCCTTTCACTGAGCGAGAGGGGAAACATGAGAATTACCATAGATCACTGCAGGTCACAAACAACCCCATCATCCATTCTCTGCCTGATGTTAACTTGGCCAACAAAGAACTGTAGTGTTGGATATTTTTCATGATTTACACTCCGCGGGGAGGGAAAGTGCAGGGAGAACGCACATATATTCAAGTTCGCTTGTAAAGATGCCTGTTGTACTTGATGAATACTAAAATCTGCCTTTGGAGTATTACATCTGAATGTAGATTGTGGATTGGATTATTCTCAGTGGATGGATGAAGACAGACAGTGTGGTAAAGTTATATTCTTTACAGAATAGTACAGATAAAAAGTATTTATCTGTAATACACTATGTAAGGAGGTATTATGATTGAACATTTACCAGTGGTGCAAAGTAACTAAGTACATTTAGTCAAGTACTGTACCTAAGTAAAGTTTTACTGGACTATTCCCAATTTTCAATACTTCAATACTCCTACTCCACTACATCCCAGAGGCAACTATTGTACTTTTTACTCCACTATAATTATTTGAAATCTTTTGTTACTTTATAGAATTTGATAATTACAAAACAATACATTAACCACTTCATCCTTTGGCTATTTGAAAATAGAAGATCTATAAGCCTACAGGCTTGTATGCTATTTTCAAAACATTTTGTATACATTTTGTAGTATTTCTACATTGTGGTATTGACACTTTTACTCAAGTCATGTGAGTACTTCTTTAATCGCTGAAATGTACCATTCGTTTTAATTAGCTCATTGTATAAATTACCGGTATGTTGGCACATCTACAGTGGGCGAGTGCTGTTAGAGACGTACAGTAATCAGTTTCCAATCAATTAAATTGTATTCTTGTCTCTTATATTTTGCATTTAATGAAACTAAGGACTGCGTCTGCGTGTCAAACCAAGGTCAGCACTGACACGCATATGTTATTGAATTTGTTAGAAGTAATAATCATTAGAGAATGAATTAAAAGTAATTAAACCAGCTATTTACAACATCCGAGCCTTTATATGTCATCTGTTAAACAGTGGGCCATTTAATACTCACCTACTGTACCGTACATACATGTTGTGTTTGTTCAAGGGGTTTTCATTTGTCTATATTGTTTTTCACCAAGGCAATATATATTTATTGTGTGCAGTAGAATCACTGATTGCATCTCAATATAGAACTTGCATAAAGAGCAGGTTTGACTTTATTGGAAATTGTAATAATTTTCTTTCTTTCTTTCTTTCTTTCTTTCTTTCTTTCTTTCTTTCTTTCTTTCTTTCTTTCTTTCTTTCTTTCTTTCTTTCTTTCTTTCTTTCTTTCTTTCTTTTTGAAAGAGATGGCTGGACTACCTGGAATTGAAATTAAGATCAACATCTACATTGTGTAATAATAATAATAATTTGTAGGCTGTATACGTCATATTGTAGGCCTATCTAAATATAACATTTTTTCTTGGATTTAATTGATAGTCTACACTTGTGCTATTCACCGAACATAAATATGTTGGAATTTTAAATGGTATTGATTTTGTGCTACAGTGTAGTGGTATTATGCTGTCTTTGAATATGAAGCTTATATGAAAGACAGTGAGTGGGTGCAATGGAGAGACAGACAGACAGACAGACAGACAGACAGACAGACAGACACAGACAGTTCAGGAAGACAGGATAATAAGAACAATGGAGAATACAAGATAAATACTTTTCTAGTTTCATAAGCACTGAAATTAAGGTCAAGCAAGCAATGTTTGTGTGGTGCTGATAGATGAAAGTCATGGCATTCATAAGTCACTCCTGTCAGGTCCAAACAGGTTGGCTCATTGAACAGGGAGAGAGATGGAGTGATTATACTCCAGTATGTCTCCCATCAAAGCACAATGCAGCGCATCACGTTAAGAGGGCTGACAGTCTGGAAAGAAATGGATGGGGTTTTTTTATCCTCAAGGGAGCCTGTCCCTTTTCTCCAAGAATGTAAGCATGGTAGGCTAGATTAAATAAAATAATATATAAAAAGGAGGAATACATTGGAGAAGTTGCTTCCACTACGTCTTAACAACACTGAGATGGTGGATAGGGGAGGCAGTGAAGGAAAAAAGATAGTCAGCCATGAGACTTGAGGCTTTTATATTATGACCCTGGCTCAAGGGAAGCAAAATACAGTATTGAAGTCAAACATCTGTGTAAAACATCCCCTATTATGAAGTGTAGTTTATTGCAGACAAACAAAGCAAACAAAAAGACTGATGGCAATACAGCCTGATCCTTTCTGCGCCACCAGCCTATGAATTCTACCAGGTTGTTTCTGTTTGAATGCCTGCCTATCCTGAGCCAGCAGCCCTACAAACAACCACAGCTGGACAGACACCCGCCTGGCTCGGGGAGGTGCTCATAGTGCCAGCCACATTCCCAGTCTTTATGGCAAACCTCACCTTTGTCTCCTTGCCAGTCCAGTCCAGGGCTATTCCACCCAGTAAGCCGTCTCGTGTATTGTAAGAGTATTTCGTATAAATGGGCGATGTGATTGCCATGTAATTCACTCTTCTGTTTATTGTGTGTACCTGTTATCAAGGTGATACAGAATAGATCTAGACTGTGCCCGGTCTACACAAGATGGATGACCCTCTATTCTGGGTACATCTGTGCTGATTACACCACATAGTCATTTCATTGTTCTATTCAGTGGATTCCATTAATTATTCTGATGCTCTGCACGTGTGCACACGCATCCACGCACAGGCTTATAGTTTTGTCAGACATGATAATCCAGAATGGCTGCTGTGATAAAACAGAGAGTGACAGTCAGACCTGCTGGATTCTTTAAAATGTGATGATTTGCAGTTAATTGGTACTTCCAGGATGACTTGCATGATTAATGAATTGACACTTAAAAGGTCAGCCCTTTTTTTTGGCATATTTAACTTTACATCCGTCGTTAAATTGCTTACCTGATAACATCCACACCGCTTTTCTCCTGCCTCAATCTGACGTGTAAATCTGAAGTATAAATTACCTGGAATCAAAGCTGACAGGAAGCTGCCCTGATTCATATGGCTATTAAAAGTCTACAGGCTACAGGAGGGGGTATATACCGTATATACAGTATATACCATATTATATACAGTATACTTTAGTATGCGATGCAAGGGTAATACGAGAAGAAGAGGAAGGCCCAAGAGGATGGAGGTTGTGGATGCGGTGAGAGACGTCATGCAGGTGGCAGGAGTCACAGAGGAAGACATAGAAAGTTCGATAGTTGTTAGACTCTATCAAAACACTGCAGAAGTCAAAGTGACTGGGCAGTGATCATACATTTCCTTACAGCTTGCCTTTTTGGGAACGGAAATAACTAGATAATGTGCCCCTCGGGGCACAGGTCTATAATAGGCCACCAGGAGAAATGGAAAAGGGTGCCATTTCTTCTGGAAACTGCCCATAGATCCGAAGTCCCATTAGTCCGAACATGCACTGCTCCCGTGCTTGCGGTTAGGTTTAGGTTTGCTCCCGTGCTTGCGGTTAGGTTTAGGTTAGGGTTAGAGATAGGGATAGTAATTTCGGAACAATGAACCTTCTGACTAATGACACGGCACCTTTCTTCTTATGCCTTGGATGGCAATTGGATGATTTGAGGCATTTTGTTCCAAAAATGTGTTTAGCAAAAAAATCCACCTGTTGGTGGCGCTATAACATGCCAATGTGAAAAGGGTGGGATATATTCCTTAGCCTAGTAGGAAAGTCTGTGAAAGATTTCACGTAAATTGCACGCTGCATTCCTTTTTTCTTTTTCTTTTTTTCAAAACAGGCCAATCCTCCAAACTTTGAAAGCCCCAAACTTTGGTGGAGACATTAATAGAGTTTTTCACAGTTGGATAGAACAATATGTGCCTCCAGTGACTTTTAATATATTGGACACCAAGGCTCTATCTATAGTTTCTGACTGCATGAATGCAGCAGCCGACCACGAATCCCATGGATTCCTGTGGCTTTCCAGGGGCATGCAGTCCAATTATTAAAGTTAACATAGACACAGACATAGAAGGCAATTGCCCTTGTTTTTTTTTTAAACAACAGCAATTGCTCTGGAATATCTACAGTAGATATACATGTGAGGGTTCGTTCTACAATGCCACTGGTTCTATAGAGCCTGTGTAGCAACAACTGATGTGCCATGCAGGACCAAATGTCTTGCTGTGCTGTAATGGACTGTGGATAGTAAATCGTCCAAAGTGCTAAACTTCTGTGGCCAGGAAGTGAAGGGTTTATGGGACACATCCAAACGGTTTGGAGGGAGAGTTGATAGATGTCAGAAGAGGCATTGCATCTTTTTGATGAGCGGTGACAAGCCGGGCCTGTTTGAGTTATGAGATATTAAAAATATGTAGATGTGACAGAGCTCCTCAGGAGGACAGCTGATGTAAATTCTCTGATGGTTGCTTTGCCGGATCCATAAATAAATGAGCACATCAGAGAGCAAGTGAAGGGAATATGAGAGGGGACACGCTTCGTGATCTCGACCTCAAACAGTCTTATTTACTTGGATCCTGGGCGACATTGCTCCTCTGATTCTTCCCTACCATCGTGTGTCAACTTGGACACATTCAACTTGGCAGTGCTCCTAACTGGTGCAATGTCCTGATGTCACAGTGATAAGTAACCAATCAGACTGCTGCTCCTCTGTGTGCATGTGTGAACTCACTATCAATCTCTCTCAAAATGGTTGGTGAACATGATGAGGCCTTCAGCCGTGGGATTGATGAGCTGGGAAAGTTTCTACGATCCGGAACTTATTTTAACGAATAAAAGGTTAGTATGATTATTATATATTATGATTATTTTATAACTAGTACATCTGCAGTGGTTGGAGGTGGTCTTCCTTGACCTGACCTGTGCTCCGAGGAGCACTTTTTCCAGTTTTGACTCTGAAATTGATGTCTTTTGACAAACAATTGCCTTTCATCTCGTGAGCTCTTTTGAAGTGTGTGAGAAAGGGAAAATATTACAAGCTCATAAGAAACAGTTTTCAAAAGCCAGTTTCAAAGCCGGTCAATTTGCCAACGCAGTTATTATGTATGAATTTCAAATCAGTGTTTAATTGGATCCAAATAAAAGTGGAAGTCATGGTTTTAATGAATAATAAGATTAAACTATTAATCTCATGTACAACACACTGATACTCTTCGTGCACTAATTTCATGAACAGTTTATACTTACTGTACCAGCTGCTATGCTCACGCACCTTATTTCTAAATCTCTATACATTATGTATACTGTATGTTTTGGTGGTATGAGAGTATGTAAATATTTAGATACATAGATACCTTGTTGTCTCTTTTTTCCATCCCTGAGCCCCGTCCCTTATTTCTTTTCAAAAACAATGGAGCTTGTACAAAGATAATTGGTAATCCACAGTTTTACACCTGCACCTTGATGTGACAATAACGATGATTCTGATTCACATACTGTATGTTTGTTTCCTAAACTATGCAAGATTTGTGGTCTCCATCATCTCTAATCTCTATAATTATGTCATAGATAATCAAATATTTCAATCATGTTCTAGACTTTTTATTTTGTATTATACTGTAATCATGTTATTTGTAATTATGTATCTTGTTTACGAACCATGTTTAAATGGTTTTATTATGTTGTACTGTATAGGCTAAGTCCTTGCCTCCTCCTAGCACTTTCCTTTTTATATTTTGCGTATTCTTTTGAAGTATAAGAATGCATGCATGAAGTCTGCCTCTACGTAAAGCAAAAATATGTACATCACGCCTAGCGATTATATTTTAGTTTATCTAATGTCTGATGGAGCTTTATATTTTACCCCACAATTATAGAATTCTCCTACGATAAGCTTCCTCATTAGGAAGGCTGTTCCACTGTGCAGAGAGTGATTTCAGCATATCTCTCTGGCCCTTGGTGTTAGCCCTCTCTTTTGAAGCTGGGAAATTGATAAGCCTCTAAATGGCCCTTGATAAAAACCCTTCTTAGACTTGGATAGAATGATTCAGTTTCATTAACATACACGCCGACAACACCTTTCCACAAAACACTGACTGATGTCATGAAAGAATGTGAGGCTTAAGGTCAGCAGTAGTTCAAGTCACAGTCTCCCAGACTGCTCTGAAGGCCTTTGAACTGTTGAAGTACAAATGCAGTTGTCTCTCAGACAATAGATATCTGATTCCATCTCACCCTTCTCACATTCCTCTGAGACAAGTATGAAGAGTGGAACTGTTGTAAACAAAGAACTCTATAAACGGTTAGCTGTGTCGAACGTTTTGGACAGGGCTGTCTGTTTTTCGCCTTTCACATTTACAATGAGTCTTGCCACTGGAGAGCATCAGATACAGTCGCTGTTCCATTATTCTTTCTATAGTCTCCCTTGGCGGTGACATCAGGCATGGATTGACCGCCAGATCGAGTGTAACAGGTTTATGGATCTGTGCACGGTTGGAAATTCTGGTAAAAAAGGACCAAATTGGGGGTTCGATGGTAGTATAGTCAAACTGGGCCCACACATTCTTAAAGAGAAACTGTCACAATGTTGATGTGCATTCGGTTATCATCAATCTACAAAAACAACCTTTCTCTCTGTTTAGGCCTTTCACTGCATGCAAGTCCCATGGCCATGATGCATTGTGAGCATTTTGTATTCATCCTTAGGACCCCAAATCACACCTTGGAAAGCATGAGTGTCTATTTCAAAGTGTTTTTTGACTGGGGGGAATTGCCTGTCATAATTTGACCCCCCAGTATTAGGATGTATTAGGATGTTGATATTCATTCCCCAGAGAGGACGTATAGGGCCTTAGTCCTACTGCTCCTCCCAGCCAACACTCAATTCAATTCAATTCAATTCAAAGGGCTTTATTGGCATGAGAAAACATACGTTTACATTGCCAAAGCAGAAAGAACAGTACAACAATACAGCAATACAATCAAAACAAAAACAAAACTGACAGGTAGTTACCCCCCCCCCCCCCCTATTGATTTACATCAAAAGGGCATGTGAGCTCAAACCCACAATTTAACATTTTGGTTTTAAGATGTTGATATTCATTTTATATTCATCCTTAGGACCCCAAATCACACCTTGGAAAGCATGAGTGTGTATTTCAAACAAAGTGTTTTTTGACTGCAGGAATTGCCTGTCATAATTTGACCCCCCAGTATTAGGATGTATTAGGATGTTGATATTCATTCATCAGCCAACACTCCCCACTGACAGGCAGTTACCCCCCCCCCCTCTCTATTCTAATTTGTTGCACTCTGTACATTTACAGAGACCACAGAGTAGTGTATACAGACATATATCTCCCACACTTTTCAAAATGTTTCCACCCTTTGGGTGTTGCTGTGTTCTTAACGGGACTCATCCAGTCAAGTGTGCTCCCATGGTGATAGAGCCCTCTAGTAGTGTGCATGATGGCATCATCAGTGACAGTCCCTGGAGCTCAGCTTATACCCAAACAATGACATTCAGCATGATATGAAGGTATACACTGTCCTTTTGATGTGTGTCAGTATGAGTATACTCAAAACAGAGCTGTTCTTTACATCCTTCACTGCTCACATCTTCAGCTTGGAGGCTGAGAGATTGAGAGGAAGCCTCTCAAGAGGTGGGATCCCTGCATGGCTTTCTCCAGTTGGGATGGATAGAAAGAGACGAAAGAGAAGGGATGGATGTAGGGGAGGATTACAGTACAGTCCTGTAGACTCTACAGGATGGAGGGGAGGATTACAGTACAGTCCTGTAGGGCTTCATCAGCCAAGGCTTCCTGATTGGAAGTGAGTCCTTTAATGAGTCTGAGACAGACACACATAGCCAATGAATCTCACCTGTCAGGGAGAGACCTAAGGGAATATGTGCTCTCTTCTCCCTGACTGTCATCATGGATAAAACAGATATAACAGGTGCACTTAGATTAGATGGGTTGCGTGAATGCGTGAATCTCGTTTGTGTCCGAGCATAGGCATGTCTGAGGCATGGTAACGCCCCGCCTGCCTGTGATTGGTCTGCTGACACTGCCCGTCTTGACTGTCCTCTGAGACGCGAGGTTACTCCGTGGTGAGATTCTATTTTTGTACACACACACACACACACACACACACACACACACACACACACACACAGGCGTTATTATCCATTGGCAGCAGAAAGAGCAAAGTGATTCTACTCCTAACCTCAGACATTTTGCCACTATGTCGAATTCTGTAAAAAGATAGGCCTATGTGTCTTTTGCATAGCATGTCAAAAGCATAATTTTATCTCCACTGTTAAGAACTAACATACAAATACCCCACAGGGTTCCTATTTGATTGATACATTGACATGTGTAGAGGCTGGGATGGATGGTCCTGGCGTTGGGGATAGAGAAGGGCTCAGGTAATCATCCGCAGCCATGTGGAGTGTACTTCAGAAAGAGGAGCAAAAAGAGGAAAAAAGAAAGAAAGAAAGTTACTATGTTTACCCAGGGTAACTGGACTAAGCTCAATAACTTGTTTACAGCCAGGCCCTGCTCATAGAACATTTCATGGTCGGGGTTCAATGCCTTGTCCAAGGGCATTCAGCGGTGGTAATTTTAACGTGCCGGTCCGGGGATACGAACTAGCGACCTTCCGATATCAAGACCGCCAACCGCCAACTGCGAACATTTTAAGATTCAGATACAACTAGAAAGAGTGCTTCTCGGAGCACAAGTCGCCGCCAGGTCAGGTAGGTCATTGTAGGCCAGCAATGTTCAAAATGCACAAATTAGGATGGAATATGAAAATCACATAACTATTGAGATAATGTGTACCGAGTTGCTTGATGTTGCAAAAATCTGCCTCCTGGTGGGCGCTAAAACAGGCCCGTGTGGAAACATTGCCGGAGATTAGCTGCCCACAGACACATGGACACACAGGCTACCCATGCAGGCTGGCATTCTGATTCCAACAAAAACACCAGTGCTCAGAAAACCACAGTTTGAACATACATGGTCTCCATGAGTTGCTGTGCTTTCACTTTGAGTGTACTGAAGCAGACTCATCACAGTGCTAAACGATGGCTTCAGCTTCACCTTAATGTAGCAGTGTGGCTACACTAAGGCGTCGTGCTGAAGCAGACTCATCACAGTGCTAAACGATGGGTTCAGCTTCACCTTAATGTAGCAGTGTGGCTACATTAAGGCGTCGTGCTGAAGCAGACTCATCACAGTGCTAAACGATGGGTTCAGCTTCACCTTAATGTAGCAGTGTGGCTACATTAAGGCGTCGTGCTGAAGCAGACTCATCACAGTGCTAAACGATGGGTTCAGCTTCACCTTAATGTAGCAGTGTGGCTACATTAAGGCGTCGTGCTGAAGTAGACTCAGTGCTAAACGGTGTAGTGAGCTCATATTGCATTGCTGCACTGCGGCTACATGGCATCATACTGAAACAGAATCACAGTGCCAAACTGGGTTCATAATATGTTCATATAGCTGCAGTCAGGTGGTAACTCTCTATGCTTGTATACGTTCTGTTTGTTTGTGCTATCGTCAACGTCAACAAGACATCTGCTGTCAGAGAGTCGGTATACTGTAGGTTTCCTCCTCCACCTCTTTCTGGCCAACCTTGATAAGGACTATAGGAAAAATATGTGCTGTCAATTTTATTCACGACTCCTATATGCTATGCTTTCAATATTCTCTCGTCCTCCACCGAGGATTGGTGTATAGAGCCAGGCAAGCAACAGGTGAAATGTATGTACAGTGTGCACATGGGCACACACACACACACGCACACGCAAACACGTGCACAGTCACCAACACTGACTGGCAAACTTATATGGAATTAATTACTTTAAGATTAATTCGATATGCACACACACACACACATACCATTTTATTTTAACACTTTTTTTGGTGTTATGAAATGTGTTATGAAATTGTTCAGGCTTTTGTGTGCAAAGAGCTTAAGTTGCTTGATTCAATTTTCATATATTTCACAATTATTTGATCATCCCTCCTGTATAAGCCCATTCAATTTATTGTATTTAGGAGTTGGTAAATACAGCCCAAATGCAGGGTGATATGGGTTGGTCCTGTATTTTTAAGAGGCTGCCTGACAACCAACTCTGTGCACACGTATACACAGTATAGTCTGTCTGTCTGTCTGTCTGTCTGTCTGTCTGTCTGTCTGTCTGTCTCTCTCTCTCTCGGTTCAGACAGTATAGGGTGTTTGTGAACCAGTTAGTGTGATCCCTGTCTCCTCCTGCCATAGTGTTGAAGTGTTCTTGAGCAATACAATGAACTTAACTGCTCCCAATGAGCACAATACTACAGTGCATGGTTGCCTCTACTGTGTGCGTGTGGTGTGGTGTGTGTAAAGGCACTGTGGGTTATGGACAACATTGAATATTTTATATTTGTATACATTAATCACATATTAATTTACTGTGCTCTTTGTTGAGTGGCCCTTCATGAGCTTCATATCTGGCTTTCATAACCGAGTAACAGATCAAGAGAACGATACTATTCTCTTTATATTGACTCACTGCTGCTGTGTCTCTGGTGTTCTTTTGGGGAGGGGGTGATGACGATCATGTAATGCGTTTCCATGTAATTCCTCTCCTCACCACATGATGTCTCCCTTTCCCCCTTGGTTTGTATACAACTTTAAAGATGGCGTGTCATGATGTATTCCCTTTGTATTTAGGGTTTCTTCCTGGAGGCTGAAACATGCGGCATGCCATTGAAAAAACAGTGATATAGTGACATCACAATATCATACCCTCCCCTAACCCCTCCCCCTTTATCATACAACAACAGCTTTGGGGGCAGCTTCAGTTCAAGTCCATCACCCATCACCACCCACCAAGCAAACCAGGCATACTTAATGAACTGGTGGGCGTGTCCACACAATAATACCTGATGAGCATGTTTTTGGGTGTTCACACGGGCAGACGCAAGGATGAATGGGAGTATGCATCATTGCATCATCATGTCGCTGGCTTCCATTGACAATGAATGGTAGACTGTATCTTTGCGTCTGGTCTGCCCGTGTGAACGCACCATGAGAATGGTTCCTCCTGCACTAGCAGCAGGACTTATCACTGTAACCATGAACGCCGTTGTTTGTACTCATTGACATGGAGTTCTGAAAGCATGTGATGAAAGGTAGGCCTATATGGCACAGCGGTGAGTCTAAAGTGTTTCTGGTAATTAGCTGAGATTTGATTGGCGCGGGAGAATGCTGTTAATGAGCATTAAGATAAGAGAGTAAATGTGACATTTAGCAGTGGGGGCTAGGAAGGGGAGGGGGAGTGAGAGTCTTCTTCAGAGGCGTCCCGCCGTCCACTGGAGACACTTTATTGGTCCTTTAATCCTCTTCTCCTTCTTGGACGTGCAGCCCTTTAATTTAATTTCCTGTAACGTAAAACAGCCAATTTACAGCGCTTCCTCAGAGAGGGCCGGGCTCTCAATGATTTCTGCTCCAGTCTATATGGATTTCTATTGCTCCAGTCTATACGGGTTTCTGCTTAGCATTTTAAGTTCATCTCTGCACCATCTCTCAATGAAATAAAAATCACGCCCTTGTGAAGTGAGGGGCGCTCTTATCATCATTCATCATCATACGTCCTCTAATTCCAGCCAATCACAATTTGCGTCCCCACCTTCGTCTTCAATGTTTGTGTTTATACACAAACACAAAAGTCAAGGCAGGATTTCAGAGAATGTGCTTTTTTATTTTATTTTATTTAAAGTGCTGAAGGCAAATCGTGTTAATTTATGGCATACATGTTTTCTAGGGTTATTAAGGTCTGCTGAATCCAAATCTGCTTTATGCCAAACTCAAAAATGGATGCTAAGCCCTCAAAATGGACCATTTAAAGATGGCGGCCACCATTATGCTGAAACATAATATAACGCCTATATTTTTGACTAAACAAGTTAGAAATATAGACTGAAGTGTCATTTTTTATGTTTTCATATATGGGGAATACAATTCAATATTCTGATTTGAAATCAAGTGTGAGGAAATTGCTTAAAATTCATACATATTGTGAAAATTGACATTTATTGGCGAATATTTTTCCAACCAACTTTATGCAATAATTGATGTTCCCAATAAGTATATGTACATAACGTGTACAAGGTAACCAACTCCATAATACTTGTGAAGAAACTGCTTAAAAATAATATTGCATGCCTGTGGTATAAACTGATGGCCTAACTACAATATCTAACAATATCTAACAAACGGCTTGCTGCTTCTCTATGAATGGTCCAGGCCCTTAACCCTCTAACACCCGCATTAATTTCTACTTGCAAAAAATTGATTTCAACCTTACTTGGCACGCGATTGATGACAACATGTACACCTAATAATGTCTGGTACTTTCTTCTTCTAAGTAACTGTAGAAGCGACTTTTTGGGATTATCAGTGATGAGCTCATGGATGATGACATGTAGGGTTAACTGCTGCTTTCTAACAAGAAAAATGTCAAATGTCTCAAACTAACCTGGATTCAATTTATCTGCACTACAGCTTTGAAACCATCCTGAAAAGGACACAACAATTGTTCTGTACCTGGCCCAATGGCCATAAAGGCATTTGTCTATCAATTGTAGTTCTTGCAATCCACTTATTTGAGACATTAAGCATCACACAGCTGGATTGGCTTTGGCTGCGGAAATAACTACTGGGACATTCCTGTTCATGATATCTGCAATGCTCCTGGTCTCCAAAAGTCATTGGCTTTGCCTCTCTTCCATGTGCTAACAGGCTGTGAATAGGCAGTTTTGGAGGCAACACTGGATCTGACAGGCAACCTACAGTATAGTTGCCCTCACCTTGGAGCCTGTGCAGATCAACTCTGATGTCCAGCGACTCCTTCATCTGCGTCTTCAGCTATCTCGATTCCCCATACAGTACATCTAGCGATTCTAGCCAGTTGTGTTTTCCACATCAACATCTTTCTTTAGCACATCCATGTGGTTGCAGTGGCTAATCCCATCCCCTTGCTATTGTGTCTGCAATCACTCTGCATGGTTGTCATATTCATGATTTCAGTATATGGGACTCTATAACAGTAAGTAGTACAAGTAAGTAGGTCAAAGTGCCTTCTTATCAGAGTCGGAGGTGCCCAGGATCAAAGCCATGGCATAGTCATAGAGGGTATGCACAGGACATCATCATCATACCCGGAAGTTATGCGGGAACGCCTACACTTTCTGGCCTTGACAGCTCATACCTCCAAACAGAAATCTGATTGCATTAAACAACGTTAAACTCACTTTGCCACTCACTTTATGCATGCACATACTCTATTGTGGTTGAAAGGTGAGTGCTCTACTGAGCATCCAGGCCACCCTCATGTGAGGGTGCCTGCACCAATAATGAGGGTCTAGACGACAACATACAGTATAAGAACATTCCAATGTTTCTAATGCTAAAGAAAAAACATACAAATAGACACAAGTTTGCCAATATAGTGTGAAATGTTAAGGTACAGTACACAACAAGGTATTTTCATATTGCCTCCATCTTGGACATATGCAAATTAGGTGTCCAGACACACCCAATCATAAAGATAAGTATTCCAAAATGTTTCTTATCGTCAAACCTCCTGAAATGGACACCAAGCATGTTCTAAATCATTAGAACATGCCCTGGACTACATCTGGGCCAAATATGGTGCTTTTAGACCGATTAGCACGACATATCCCTAAGGGCCTGGACTAAAGAGGACAATTCTCACTATAAATTATATAAAACTGGTTTCTTCACAATTTATCTTAAATCAGAATATTTCATTGTATTCCCCATATATTAAAACATAAAAGAGGACATTTCAGTCTATTTTCTACCATGTTTAGTCAAACATAATGTGTTTTATTATGTTTCAGCATAGTGGTGGCCGCCATCTTTAAATGGTCCATTTTGAGGGCTTAGCATCCATTTTTGAGCTTGGCATACAGCAGATTTGGATTCAGCAGACCTTAATACCCCTAGAAAACATGTATGCCATAAATTAACACGATTTGCCTTCGGAGTTCATATATTTGGGAAAGTGACCCAGACTAAAGCTGGCCATTCATTGTCAATGTCATTCAATGTTTGTGTTAACACAATGTTTGTGTTTACACAAACATTGTAAGTAATGTAAGTTAAAATATGGAAAACAGAGTGAGGAACAAAAAGTCACATTTCCCTCACGCTCTTTGAGGGAAGCTTCTGGAGGAACTCCCGAGTTCCCAGCCGATAGCATATGAATACTTAATAGTCCCAACCAAGATGCTATAATTACAAGGGAAACGGACTGTCATGCAGGGCCACTTTGTGCAGAACACCTTGCCATTTCCATATTAGTCCTCTTTATGGCCCTGGCAGCTCAGCTGTGACAGTGTGTTTGGTTTCATCCACAGAGAGGAGAGGTGACAGGAAGCTGCACAGACAGGGGCGGCAGTGGCTCAGGGTAGAGTGGCTGGATGGTAACCGCAAGGTTGCCAGTTCAAACCCGGGCTCCCCCAGAGTTACTGTCGAAGTGTCCTTGAGCAAGACACTGAACCCCTGCTCCTGATGTGCTGGTTGGTGCCTTGCATGGTTTCCGCCGCCATCGGTGTGTGAATGTGTGAGTGAATGGGTGAATGTAATGCACAATCCATGTAAAGCGCCTTGGATAAAGGCGCTATATAAATGCACCATTTACCATTTACAATGCAGGTGCCAGGTACCAACCATCTTGTTTTTACAGTTTGTGCCCTCAGTTCTTGGACTGGCAGACAGAGAGATCTAATAAGGATATACTTGAATAATAATCATCAGTGTCCTCTTTAGTTGTAGCTAGCTGGTGTATTTGCTACAGTCTTTTTGCACATAGTATGTACATATTGTACTCTGTATTTACCCATCCTACAGTAACTATTAATACTGTATTAATACTTGTATTACAGCAACTGGGAAGCAGTTAGGTGTTAAGTGTCTTTCCCAGGGACACTTTGGGACATACTCTGGGTGGTACAGCCTGGGCTGCAGGACAGCCTCTAGGGGCCTTTCAGACAAGCTTCTAGAGAGACTCTTGGTCTTGTTTTAAGTGGGCATAGAGAGGACACCAAACTGGGGGTTTCATGACTCTTCAAGGTGCAGGGGACTGCAGGGAATATTGTGTTTGGCAAGAGGATGAGTTAAAATGGAAACCCTGATGGCAGAATTGTGCTTTGCAAAATAAGTGTACCACCACAAAGCTAACAGGCTTCAAAGACCCCCCACAAACCTGCCCCCTCAAGTTTCCATCTCTCGGTCCTGTTTCACGCTATATAAAGTCCTCCCACAAACATACTCACTCACAGCTCATCAATATAAAACCCCTGTTTTGTATTGATATGTTCTTTCTTACAGTTATTGTAAAAGGTGCTCTATAAATACAATCCTCTGACCTCTGTCTGTCTTCAAATTGCACAACGTTTTATCAACCTCTTGCAACTTTTATGACGGCAATATAGTGTGATGAATGTGTATACTATAATAAGGACAGACATTTTTGATTGAGATGTCAGTTTCATGTCAAGAAGAAAACTTTGCTGCTTATTTTCAGTTTTGGCCATCGGGTACTGGGATGCACAATGCTATCAGCCTTTCAAAATACAACAAAACAATGAACCCAGAGGAAATTCATAGACCTTAATGCACATTATGCACATGAATGCCCATACATATGTCACGAAAATGCACGCCTCTGCATGGCCATGTGATGTTTTTCTTCACATGATGAGATCTATTGACCCCATCGATGAGATAACCTTGAATGGAAACGTATTATTATCCAATTTGACCGCGTATAATAGAAAATGCATAGCATGGCTTGTGTATGTGCAGATAGGATTGATTTATTTTTGTTAAGTATTAATAATAGAAATGGCCTTTATCAATTCTTTATTGAGCAAAGCTCCACACATACTATATAGTGGGAACAAATTACAGAAGCATGCATGAGCTAATAAAATTATATGGTATGAATATTTCTATATCGTCTATTTTCTTCCCTGACACACATTTAATTATTTTTGGAAGCATTGCGTTCCAAATCCTGCATGCATAGAGAGCTGGTGCTGCAGCAGAACCAAACAGAGATATGAAATATGTAAACACAATCCCTTTCGATAATGACTCGACAATTTGTTTTTCACCCGATCTCTGTGATCTCTCTTGTTCTTTTGTTTTCTTCATTATTTCCTCTTCTCCCTCTGTGTCAGTAATTCTTTTCACTCCTGGAATTATGCGTGGGATGAGTAATTAAATGCTGCAGTGAATTCCCAACAGATATTGCAGCAATTACAACATTGTCAGTATAGTATCTCAGACCTACAGTGTACCTGCAGGCTGAAGCTACAGGGCAGTGTTGTTTTTGGCAGCAAATTTAGATTTTAGTTTTAGTCATAGTCTCTTTAATAGTTTTCACTTAGTTTTAGTCACATTTTAGTCAACTGTAATGTTTTAGTGTTAATCTAGTTTTAGTCGACTAAATATCTTAAGATTTTAGTCGACTAAATCTTCAGTTGATTTAGTCGACTAAAATGTATTTTGGCGGGCCTTGATGCCATCGTGACTGTTTTTACACTTGCTGAAAATAGCCGATCTACAAGCTCACAATGCGTTGCGCTGCGACACATTGTGAGCTTGTAGATTGGCTATTTTCAGCATGCAACCAATTGTAAAATGACTTATACTGGATCTCTTGTCCACTAGTTCCTTCCTAACATTTTAGTCTAGTTTTTTTTTAATTTGTTGACGAAATAAACAGTCAGTATATTTAGTCAGTATATTTAGTTTTAGTTTCAGTCATCACAGCTTAGTTTTTATTTAGTTTACATTTAGTTTTCATATTATTATAATAAAGGGGGTTGAAAAGGAAAAAATGAAAAGAAAAGACAGAGCTGCCTGGAATGTACCGGTAATGGGTGCAATGATGAAATAGAGCATGGTTGTTGCATACTGAGTATGAACATGTTGATTGTGTCTGTAATGCTTTCCAATTACATTGTTGGAAATGTAAACATTGTGTTGTGCATCATAGTGAATGTCTGATGCAGAGGATTAGTGATGCGCAGGGTCAGTGTTTTTTTTTTTTAGAGATTATCTGCACAAGCATGACAGAATCTAAGATCACAAAAGCGCCTGAAGCAGAGTCAGAATTTACATGGAAATTACATTGAACCCTTCTAGGGCATAAATCAAGACACACATATAATATAATCCACAGAAATCCATACAATTAACATATTGACACTGAAGAACCACAAGGAGGAGGCTGGGGAGGTGGAGGGAGTTTGATCACCGACAAGCGGCAAAACAGTGCTGTGACCTACAGTACAGTACATGTATGCTGCTGACAAGTGAAGGAGTTCTACTTTTTAAAAAGCCTAACATTGAACATCAGTAAGTTGTTAGAGATTGAAGGGCAACTACAGTATAAGCATGAGGAACAGTCTGACTGCCATACCTGGATGAATTATCGGTGCCGTATCACTGTTCCGATGGCTCATTATTACGACGCGCTGGTCCAATTCGCCGCATTACTAACCCTATCCCTAACCAGTAACCACACATGAAGCCATGTAGTCGGAGTGATGGGACGACGAAGTTATGGGCAGTGTCCGAATTATCACAATGCTCGATTAGCCCATTGTGAAGCCGGTCTACATTTTAGGTGGCGAAAAATAAATGAACTGAAGGTGTTACACAAACATTGTATACCTTTATTCCACTGGTCCTCAGCAACCAGTAGAAAATCACAGGAGGATAATAGGCCTGATGTCATTTTCATAAATGCAATTTCATTAAGAATCTCTCCTGACGATTATGATGGAATTACAAGTGAATCCAGTTTTCAAATGCAGACGGTGAATAAGTGGTATAGTCAGTACAGAGCGGAAGCATCAAAGAGTGCGACCATCTCAAGAGTATCTTCAGAGATGCATCCGTTGCCTTTGGGTATAAACTATCAAGCACCTTTTCATCAATATAAGATAGGAGATCTTTGCATGCAGATTTCCTTTCAAGTCTGGGGATCATTAGCCTTACACAAAATTGCATCTGACTACATTTTGCCTCATTACCCCATCCGCCCGATACACAAACAACACACTGTACATTTTTGATGCAAAGAATTGTCCAAACGTAGAGTAACCTACTTGTTCATATCTATTTATGTAACAAGACCTGTTAAGTCAGTTGAATTTTTGTTCCAGACATTCTGTGTACTTCATAGACATAATAGTTTGTACTGCACAGACCATAAAGACATTATGAAAGCGCTATTGAACAGATGACTCTTTGTTTATTTATGAGCTACTTGATATTAAAACGCAATAAGAAAGTATCAAAGCTCATGCTTCATTTGAAAAGCTACTTTACATTTCTTTGCAGTTAGGCCAACTTGTGTTACAGGAAAGCAGAGTTGCTCCCTCTATAGAGAAGTAATGACCAAGGGCACAGTATATGCATAATACCCTCAAGCAATGTATCACTGAGACACACATACATATACATGCACATGTCACTCAGGCACATGTATCCACGCAAATACACATTTTGTAGACATGCACACACATTCATGGGCACACATGCTAAGGCATATCCACACACCTAAACCCACCATCTTTTTTGGAGTTTATACCTTTTGGGACGATATCCTTGCTCTCACCTTGCCCCACAATCATCTTTTTCACCTGAATCTCCAAGCATACAGTATATCCTCTAAATGTAATTGGTATTGAATCTCCATCCATTATCTATTTCGAGGACCGACTGACCTATCGACTTCAGACGTGGCGGGTGTCACTGAAGACCTTAGGGAGTGCGGTTCCCTGCGTCAAGTGACTCACGTCAGTCAGATAGGAGGTTGTCTTAAAAATTACGCCTGTGTGAACTGAGCGGTAGAACTATACTGTAATTGTTATAGTTACTGTAGCCTACAGTACTGAACTCATGTACTACTGTACTGTACTGTACTGTACTGTACTGTACTGTACTGTACTGTACTGTACTGTACTGTACTGTACTGTACTGTACTGTACTGTACTGTACTGTACACTTAAGCCCAGACAGACAGATAGACTCGTGCTGAAAAGATATTGGTGTTACACTAAAAACTCAGCTTCCCATCATGCACCTGTGCATAGCGTGAAGCTCAACAACAAAGCTCCACACTCTCCTTTCAATCACTTAACATTCATAAGAAACATAAGACACAGAATTGGGAGATACCATGGGAAAGAGCATCTGACTTTTAACCAAAACAATAAAATGCAGACAAACCTGGGAGTGCACGGGTACCGCACAATGATATGCATAATTCATACAATTGGATTTGCAATATGTGTAAATATACATTCTCTCTCTCTCTCTCTCTCTCTCTCTCTCACTCACTCACTCGCACGCACACACGCATGCATGCAGGCGCGCGCTGCAGAGGAAGCTAATGCAGGATATAACTAATCCAGCCCAAAGCTAAAGCCAAGTCTCTCCTTAATTCCCAAACACTATTTTATCAATTCATTCAGGGTTGGAGAGGACTGAAAGACCAGATTCTCACCTGAAGCCGAGGTACAGTAGATGTGTGTGTGTGTGTGTGTGTGTGTGTGTGTGTGTGTGTGTGCGTGTGCGTGTGCGTGTGTGTGCTGTTAAACGTTTTGCGAGCATTTATAATTAGTCATCTCAGGAACACTTTACCCATTTTCAATCCATATCTTCATGTAATTGGTCCTCACTAATGCTCATTAAAAGATGGCACCATTTCTACCCGCTCTGCGTTCTACATGTCAGATTCCAAGCTAATGGGAAGTACAGCCTTTCTCTTCCTGAAAAGTTAGCATCCCTTTAATTAATAAATTAATTAAACTGAAATCTTGTTTGAAATGAGCATGGATGATGTCAGGCACATCCGCAGTCCACCTCAGAGCGTGTAGACAGAAATGACACTGTTGCACAGTGAGCATTAGTGAGGACACATAGAGCAGTGGTTCCCAAAATGGATTCCGGGGACCCCCAGGGGTCCTTGAGTGTGTTCCAGGGGGTCCCCAGCTGAATGATAGTTTGGAACAAATGTACAAATGGAGTGTACAAATGGAGTGTACAAATGTACCAAAGAATATTTACAAAAAACATTTGTACACTCTCAGAGTTAAATTTACAGTGATTTTACTAGATAGATAGATAGAAATGCCATTACTTGGGGGACAGTAGCTTAATTCATGTCAAACCGGGGGGTCCTTGATCACTGCTAGAGCCGTAAACATCTTCTCTTATGGGGGTCCCTGGCCATAGAGTAGCGGAGTCCTGACGTCACTCGTTCATCCCCATGGTCACTATTTCTCTATGGAGAATAACATTGGTCTTGGACTGGTCATCTTAGAATTGTCTCATATAAGAATTGTGGTTAAAAAATCAGCAATTTGTCCCGGCGATATTGTCAGGGAGGTAGCTTGTTTACGATAGTCAGTCCCTCTGTTACGAAACGGTTCAAGTCTAGGGGTTTTACTGCCCGTAACATGTATGAAAGAACAACACGGCTCATAAAAGAGTATTTGGTTTAATACTCAAATGACAATAAATAACAAAGTGGCTTAAGTGCATCACAAAATGGTGGACAGAATGGCTCTGTGAGCCCAGAATTATGGAGTGACTTACATGACGGATGAACAAATGACACAACCTAACACACAGACAAATGGAACTACAACTAAACCTGACATGAAACACATAAGCAGTCGGCTGGAGGGAAGGCCACACGCTGGAGTGCTCCCACACCACACGCAGCAGTGTTCCCCCCCGAAGTCCAGACAGAGAGTGAGCTTTATAGTCCAGGAAGCAAGGCCTGAGCTGCCACAGGACCAATCCGAGGGCTGATCAGGCTCCAAGCCAGGCCCTCCTCAGGACGGCAACACATTAGGGACAACAATGCTCAGCACCTGCAGGGGACAGAAGCAACAACCAGTACCAGGCAACATAATAGGCACTCCTCCTATAACCTATAGTACCTGCTAACAAGCCTACTAATAACTATATATAGATATGATAGCATCAGCTCTATATATATTTATCATCATTAATCAAACATAATCAAAACAGCCAACAGCTGTCACACGGTCACACCCTCATATTTCATACAGTCTGTTTCTGGCAACAATGTAATTCATTCGGTAATTCGTTGGCGTTTTCTCGCCGTCACTATACTGTTGATTGATACTTCATTTCCATATGAGTGAAACCGCCGTGCTCATTTGTTTATTCTTGGAACACAGTTCTTATGACGCGATACTAAATCACATGGGAATTCAGAATGGGGGGGAAGGTGACCCAGGTAGAAATTAGAATACATAAATTAATTCAGACTTCAGTACTCTATGTTGAGTAAAGACAATATATTCCTTTAACTTTGAGTTTTATCTTTCAGTGTTCACGGTACATCTTGATGGAGATTTCCTTTTCAAATCAATCTAAGTATTAAGAATAATGTTAAATCTCAATTCAATCACATGCATTAACATGCAAATATGACATTATCTTTTAGTTGAGAGGTGATTGAGTTCAAGTTGAACCATGTGCCCTTTCAAGCCAACACACGAGAAGCAATGGCTGCATTAGTCATACAATGCATGATAGAATAGTTTGACATAATGAAATGTAACATGCATGAATATTGTTCATGTCCGTCTTGTCATATTGGTTCATAAAATGTCGCCTGTTCATAAATGGTAAGATGACCTGTATAATTAAATGTATGTTCAATTTAAGATCTCATCTTTCAAATAAAAAAAGGTCATGTCCTTTGAATAAACTCCAAATGTTCCAGGGGCTGCTCTGAGTCTATAGGGCAGTGACACTATTACGGAAATTCTCAGCCCGTCCAGCATTGATTTCCATAGATTGGCTCCCACAATGATATTGGAAGAGAGGACAAATGGTCTCAAATGTGGACAGACGGGAATGTTTTTCACCAGCTTTTGTGTCAAGGTCATCATATTCTAAACATGCAAATCCTGCACAGCTTGACTTGGTTGTAGTCATTGGTACGGATGTGGCACAATCACACAATCATGTAAATAAGCCTCACATGATTTAAGTGCATGGAGAGAGGGTGGAGGGTGGAGGGTGGGGTGGAGGTAACCTTCATTGCTGAGGCTATTGTCAGCACAGGGTTGGAAACGGCATTTGGTTGTAGCACTGGCCCCCTGTTTACTGTGTGGAACCACAGTCCTTTTTGAACTGATGCTGTTAAACCAATTCTGCCCATGGGTGAAATTGCCTTTTCATAATTTCTATTGTACTTGTACTTAAAAAAAAATCACACCTGTGTGAACCGAGTGGTGCAACTCCCCTCTCTCCCCCCCTTCTCTCTCTCTCTCTCTCTCTCTCTCTCTCTCTCTATTATGGATATCAATCCGCGTCACTGACAACTATTTTTTCATTATTATTTTGGGTCGGCCTTTCCTTCTTTAACATACCTCCTAGACCAGATCGCGCATGCGAGCTGCCGTCCACGGGGGTCGGCCTTTCCTTCTTTAGCATACCTCCTAGACCGGATCGCGCATGCGAGCTGCCGTCCACCTCCCATTATACAGGCAGACTAAAAGCTTCAATAACTCCTAATCTACGGATCTCTCCATGGTTTGGTCAATTAGCGCGATGTTCGGAGGTCTTTGCTGATTATCCGGTGGTCTAGATGGAAACATTGGTGCTTTCTAGAGCAAGGATGGCTATATTTTAGCTCGCTAGCATTGACGCTATTTATTTAGCACAAGATGTGAGGCGCGCACGGATATTGCTGGCCATTGCTGGTTTCACGCATGCGCACACCACTCATGCTCATGATGACTGATACAAGATACAAGATACATGATACATGTGGACATTCCTGGTTATAGGAGTGGTTGCACCACTCAAAAATCACACCAGTGTGAACCAAGTGGTGCAACTCCCATCTATTGGTTCTCTGTATCGTTCCAATTTGTATCATTCCAATTTCTTCTCTGTATCGTTTGCGTCCAGCAGGTGGCAGCCATGTCACATACTTCTCTCGTTCCAATTTCACGCATGCGCACACCACTCCTGCTCACACAGGTGCACACACAAACACGTACAGGGCATTGCATGCTGGATGTAGAAGTGGTTGCACCACTTAAAAATGGCTCTTATCATCTACTGTAAGATAGGGGAAGTTAGATAGATAGTCTGTCTGTCCGTCCGTCCGTCCGTCGGTCGGTCGCAGCCAGTCTGTTTAGAGATGAAGAATAAAGGATGGCCTTGTTTGGGGACACCTGAGTCCCGTGATCTCTGCAAGTGAGGTACTCTCAATATCCTGGAACCAAATACAATATGCTTTGGTACCGCAACGTGTGAATATGTCATATACTATTGATAACGCATCGCCACGGTGTGAAGTGGGATTTACAATTGCCTTTAGGATGGACCAATATTTTATTATTACAGATTGCCACATTTCTGTTGGTGTTGATTTGGGTGCATACTTAGTTTAGACTAGTCATTGGTGTTGATTGAGATTTCAAGCATCTTCCATGGGCCAAATGAAAGCCAGGACCATCACATGATACTGTATGTAAATATGTTGAAGTTTGGGGATGCATACATAGTTTAGACTAGTCATTGGTTAGACATAAGGTTGGTGAGGGGACCAGGGTGCGTTAAAACGACCGGATTAAGGTTGGTGAGGGGTGCGTTAAATGTTCAGGTATCTCCAGCCCCTTACACAGCAGAGCTAAAGGCTGTGTCTGTTGTGTGCGTGCGAGTGCCTCTGTGTGCTGTAGAGGTATTCATGGCCCCTCCAGTACTGAGCTACAGTATGGTGGTTATGAGGGCTGCAGCGTCTGCTGGCTGCCATGCAGCCATATGTTCATAAGGTGCTTTGGACATCCAGAGGGAGCAGCCTGAATAAATGAGAAAGTCTGCTGTAGCCTACTGTATACCGAATAGAGCTGAATGTATGGATTAGATTAACACTGCGTGTTTGTGTGCTTGCGTGCATGCGTTCTTGGGTGGCTGAGTGAAAGCAAGAAAGAGATGTGTGTAATAGGAGAGAGGGCTTACATTAACGTACCTGCCCTCCCAAAAGTCTGTGCTCTTCCCTTGCAAATAAATAATCCTCCAAATGGTTTCTAGTGTCCTGCTGGAGTAATATAGCACAAGCTGAGAGCTGCTCTGCCATGAGTTACAGTAATCACAGCTTGCACCGTTTCATATCTGTCCCACTGCTGTCACCCTGGCCAATGCATTAACCGTTTGGCCCGTGAAGAGAAGTAAGGGTCAAATGGTTGTCCCCTTTTCATGTCCCTGTTGGAAACGGTGTCACTGCAGTCCAGGCAGCCACAGGAGGTCATATGTGCTTCAGATGGCCAAATCCTTGGATCCAATCGCATAAGTCTGGCGTGTTTAAAATGGAATGAGGACTCCTTCACTGGGAATAGTTTTAATAATTTACTATGACCTTAAACTAATCTATTTCAAGCACCCAGATGGTATTTTTATTAGGCAAATGCTTCGATAAATGAATGGAATAATTTACTCACTGTGGCCCTGTGGCAGCGTATATTTAGCGAGGCCCTTCCGTATACTACACACAAGGTGCCTGGAAAAGACATGAAGTGAAATACTCAGGCCAAATATCTGGGGAAGTCATTTCAGGAAAAGAGCCGCAGTCAAATCAAAGCAATTTAAATGTCTTCATGAATAGCTGGGCTCCGAAATGTGAATGCAATCTGCACAAATCCATGTCTGCCTATATGCGCCTCTCTTTCTTTTTCTGTTTGTGTGGTTTGGTGATTTTTTATGCATTATGTCTATATCTGGGCCTATTGTGCACTGTGTGCATTCATGGCTCTGTGCGTGTGTGCATGCGTATATTGTGCACACTTTTATGGCTATATTGTGTGTGTGTGGGTGTGGGTGTGCGACTGTGCGTGTGTGTGTGCATGCATGTGCGTGTGTGCATACCGTATGTGTGTGTATGCATGCACACTTTTATGACTTCAGAGTCTAAAGCCATAAAAGTGTCTAAAGTTTAGACACTTTGAGTGTGTCTGTGTGCATGTGCGCGCACAGGTGTGTGTGTGTGTGCGTGCGTGCATGTGTGTGCTGGCATGATTTGGATGTTAGAGAAATGCACCCTGCTCCGACTCAGTGAATTATTAATGCTCCCTATCTGCAGGGTGTGATTGGTGCTGGGCAGTGATACAGGGCCATCCAATAGGACATAGCAGTGGGCGTGGTTTTCTGGTTCCACTGAAAAATCGGCCATTCATTTTTCTCATAGAGATTTATATAATGATTTTAAGCCTAGAATCAAGGGCTGTCCAATGGAAGCTTTCTCTGTGCAGGACCGAGATTGGCTGCAACTCTGACCCTCAATCTACCAATAATTGTGTGGGCGTGTGTCCGTGTGTGTGGATTTGCATGTGTGGAGAGGGGGAAGGAGAAGAAAGAGGGGAGAGAGGGTGAAGAAGGGATGAGGAAATGAGGGAGGAAAAAGAGAGAGAAACATTATCCTGTGATCAAAGGGTTCTATCAGCCTGAGGCTCTTTTCTGAGAGCCTCCCATATAGTAACTGTTAAAACTCACTCTGAGCCTCTTCTGCCTGTCTGTGTGAAACACTCAGAGGTCATGGAGGATGTTACATCACACAGTAGTATCATAGTATATGTAGTATGTATCATGTTCATCATGTGACATGCGTCGTAATGCACAGTACAGTCATACTATACATTTATGACGTATAAGTCATGGAATTCCTGGAAATATTCTGAGATTTTAATTATTGTTTTCCAGGGTCTGGAAAAGGTTTGGAATAAAGCAAATGTTTCGGAAAATGTTTGGATGTACACATTGTTTTGGCTATTGATTTTGTTCCTAAAAAATGTCTAACATTACATTATACGTGAAATGTGTAACATTAGATAAAATGTTGTGCTGTGCTGTGTGCTGCACGAGTGGCCTAATATATCTCTGCTGTTGGGCAGAAGAAACCACCCTAACTCATAGTTAGTCAAGTTCATTTTTCAGGAAATGGAAAAGACAGCCAGCTCAAGTGGAGTTAGGAGGTTTTGGCTGAAGCGCTTTTTAATACTTTTCAATTTCATTGGTGACATTTTAAACCAAACACACAGACGTAAAGGGTGTTAAATAGCACGGATTTCGTTTTTTTTCTTAAATGCAGCCATATGAAAAAGAAAACCCTGAAAAACGGAGTTAGCTGGTTTCTGCCCGACAGCGATGACACAGGATGTCACTTGAAAAAATATACATTAGTTAGTGTGTGCAAGGTGCAGGTTTGCACCTCGACAGAGTGCATTTCTAGTTATTATCTGAGTTCTTCTTCCTCAGGATGTATGATGCTGTGTGGAAGACAGATAACTGTCAAGGAGGTCTGGGTCAGCTAAAATGAGGTGGATATGACTGACAGCTCACACTGTCAATGCACATGAGAGCAAGACCCAAAGAGCAAAGTTAGCATCATATCAAATTTCTCTTGTCTTGTTCCTTCACATTGATGACTGGACAATAGTGGCAGTGAAGGAACAGCATAGAGACGGAGGGTGTGAATATAGTCTGAATTCATAAATATATTCATGCCCTTATACATTCATAACATCAGGGCCAGTGCAGACGGTGAGCAAGCAAGGCTTATAGCACCGACCCTGATGTTATAAATGTGCATATTTCTAAGCATGGCATCTGAAGCTTATTAAACTCCTAGCATGATTTGCATTATTAGTCACTTAACAGCAATAAATCAATTTGAATAACACAGTGCATTGCCTTGACAACCTGACTTCCCATTGCGGGTTTCAGAGCCTGCGGGACCCGCTCTCCACAGTATTCAGCTTTCCTCTTTAGGCCTGGCTTTGTACTGTTTTCACGAGGCCCCATGGCATTGCTGAGGCCTTATCTAGCTGTCTCCATAAAAGATGGGGAATCAAACAATCGTGTCCCCTAGAAATTCACCCGATCTCCGCCTGGGTCATTGTTCTGGAACTGTCGACACATCTCTGAATCTGTCGTCGCCTCTTGAAGCGCTGAGCCTCCTGTGTCAACCTGGCATGACACCACCACAGGACGTCTGTGCCAGGGGGAGGAAACCCTGCAGGCCACACAGTGCTGGAGGAACAGACTGGATTCACATCCTCCTCTGTCACAATTCCGTTTACTGAGGAAACGTCATAGGCTGTGTTTTCTCACACGGCCACCACCAGAGAGAGAGCGAGACAGAGAGAGAGAGATCTGCATTTTGATTGACTGTGCTAAGCACCAGATGAATGAAATGGAAAATTAAAGAACTCTCATGAACACTGAGGTCAGGTAACATCAGCCTTTAAAACCACAACATTACTCGCTCAGTTATGTAGCTTGGTGAGTGTCATCATCATGTTACACAACCTTGCCCACACTCTTGTGCTTTTCTGTCAGTCAACCTGTTGTCCTATGAAAATCAGACCCGTCTGAACTGAGTGGTGCTGTACTGTACAAGCCCTCCTCCCTGCCCTCTGTGTGTGTGTGTGTGTGTGTGTGTGTGTGTGTGTGTGTGTGTGTGGCTAGCACTCAAAAAGAAAACAGAAATGCCAGGAAAATCTCTCTCTCTCTCTCTTTCCAGGGTTATTCATTTTAACGGGCTTACAATGAAGTGCCAAGTCAACACAAGGTGAAAACCAAACTACAGCTTCATCGGTCATTTACAGTCAGTACTGGAGAAAGTTAGATGGAGAGAGGGAGGGAGAGAGAAATAGAGAGAGAGAAAAAGAAAGAGATCACCCTGTTTTAATACATGGTAGGCTACAATCCTGGCATTCCTTCCAGTGGCTAATTAAACATCATTGCAGGACGTACGAGATGACTGGGTCCTTAAGATTGTGCTTAGTGAGGACTTAAAGCAATGCATCCTGTCTGCAACACTCTCTTACTGCCATTAGACCCAGGCTGTCTGGCTGTTTACTGCTCCCTGGGCTTGAGTTTATTTAAGTATTTTTTTTTGAATAATATGAGATGACATAATGCACTACCCTCTACACAGTACAGCGGCAGGCCTCTATGGGGTTTGGCAGATAGGCTGTTTGCACGGAAATAAAGCTTCCCCTGGCTGCCATCTTCTGCAACTTCTGCTGACAGATTTTGATAAGTGCCATCTCTCCATGTGTCTGCGGTGGCCATTTCTTGCTTGGAAATTGGCTATTTAGTGGATACAGCATGTGATGAAATGTGTGTGGGTATTTGTGTGTGTTACATTTATACATAGGCTACACCTTTTTTGAGGCATGTGTGCTTACTGTGCTATAAAGGTAAGGATATGGACCAGAGCTACATCCCTACCTGCTTTCTCTGCACCATTTAAGGCCGTTTCCAAATGTTAAAATTTAAAAGACCAATATTATTATGAAGAAAACAAGATGGTAAGACAGCTAAAACAAATAATAATAAAGTTTACCTTCAGAAAAAGTGTTGTTTATGGCTATGGAGTGACGTCACGTGAACACCACTAGGTCTGGAAAGGGGGCGGGGAAGGGCTGTGAGATAGGCCTATTGCGCCCACGGCAACTGTGTTTTGAGGCGAGTGTTCTGGTATTGCCTTTCTCTATGTTCTGTGGATTTAACTTGAGAGTGAGCTCTTGACACAGAAAACATTGTCATTGTCAGATGTTCACCTGTCTTCCTGTTTCCCTTTGGGATAACTCTGAGAGTGTACAGATGGAACCAAACAGACACATTACAGGTCCATTTGGTTCCATTCTGTACACAGATTTATGGGGGTGCTTGAAATGTAAGGGTTTTTACGAGCAGTGCACTGAGACTGTTCCTGGGGGCCAGAGGTGGTCATGTGACTTTGGACCAGGAAGAGGGCATGGCTAATTTCATTACACTGCTTGGTCTATTCACCAGGGGTATTCTCTGTTGTTTAATACTGTAACAAGATGCTGTGGGAGATCTCCATATTTCTCAAATGTTTTATTTCAGCCTCCAAAACTAAGTTCAATAAATGAATAAATCCACATATATTATTTTCAGTTTCAATCTTTTGACTACAGCCAGGTAGTCAAAGGGTCCATGTACTGTATTAGCCCAGAGCAGCAGTCAATACACAGATCAATTGCTACACTCACCTGAAGGCAAGGTTGTATCAATATAAATAAACCTAACCAGCATAATAAGCAGCAGAAAAACTTAATTGAAACTATAAATACAGATACAGATACTAAGACCATTTCTGAACAAAAGGGCAAAAAAACTAATACAAAGTCTACAAACTAAAGAAAACTGAAACTCGAATCAAACAAAAATAAACATAAAAGGAAAAGAAAAAACATCAAACATCAATTTAGGAAATCATAAAAAGTCAAATAGTGTACCTCCAGGCGTGTGTTTGTGTGACTGCACATAGATATTTAGAATTGCTGCACTGGGTCCATGATCTCTCCCGCACATGAAAGAATGCTTGGATGTTTTACTGTAGCTAATATCAAGCCCATGCAGCCACATATCACTGTAAACTGAATCTTACACCAGTTCACTGGTGCAGCCAGTGCTGCCAATCACAACCTTTAGCAACACAAAAACCAGAACCATGGAACCCATGAGAAATAAAAGAGGATGGTGGCAGTGATGTAGCTACTGGCTAGAGGAGGACCAGGGGACTGGGAAGAGGTGGGGAAGTACACAGAGAATAATTATTGTCTTAGCGGTCATGCACCCACTAATGCAGAGTCATACTTCTTTTGATATAATTAACCCATTGGCTTACTGAGCTGCCAATCATTAACAGCGGCATGGGTTGTTTGCACCTGAAAAGGCCAGGGAGGCAGACCGACGCTCGTACAGTAGTAGCATTTTTACAGTACAAAATATATTATATCTACAAAAAAAGGTTTCGTCAGCAACCATCATCATTTCAACATTGTTGTGAGGCAACCCACTCTGTGTCTCAGATGGAATCTATAATGAGTTCAAATTTTAAACTGCAATCAGTTAACGCTATAGCACTTGAGCACATGGTGGTGTTTTACATTAGGTTGGAGGTTCTGGATGAAACCTACTGATTTTTGTGGCAATTTTCATTATTGTGATTTTCAAATAGGCTACTACTGTACCATATAAAATGAAGGATTTGATATGCATCCATAACTAGAAGCATTGCATTATTGATCAGGCACTGAGCGGGGGGGGGGGGGGGGGGGGGGGGTATTTTACTTTTTTACAGGGGCCAGTTTCGAATTGCAGCTGCCCGTAAGTACACAGTTTTGAAGGAGGCTAGGGATTCATATAACGGCTGTTGGGAGGGCGTTCCACATTTTAGTGGCATAGGATTGAAATTAATTTAACCCCTTGTTTGAGCCGAATCTGGGTTGAACGTGGTTTGTTGAACTCCCTCCTGTGGTGTTGTGATCATATCATCGTGGACTTCGTAGGCATTAAGGAAGATATTTTGACAGGTACATGGGTATCTTAGTGGTGTAGTGAATCTTGTTGACCAGGCCCATTGCAAGTTGCTGTACTTTACTGTCGTCAACCTGCCATTCCAACCTATCAAAATGAGCAGGGGTGAATGGGTTCTGTGAGGGATACCAAACAACTCACCCCCGCGAAAAGTGTTAATTTAGTTAACAGTTAATTTAGTATCTCCCTCCCTCTCCCTGCTGAAATCTGAAATTATCTTGTATACAGATGTATTTGATTGTATAGTAGTCGATCTCTTTACTCTGTAAAAGCAAGAAGAAAATCATGAGACAGTGACTGCCTTTTTTGACCTGAGATCAGATTCTAACTAGAAAAAGTGCCCTTCCGGGCACAGGTCTCCACCAGGTTATCCACAGATCCGTGCAGTTAGAGGTAAAAACACTTTTCGGCCAGTTATAGCGCCACCTTGAGGCTGAGTTGAAATTGTTCATGTGGCATTTCGTCCTGGGCCTAGTGGGAATGTGGGTGCACAATTTCACGGAAATCACGCGATGTGTTCATGATTTGCAGCATTTTGTTTGAAACTGAGCACTCCTGTGAACTTTGGAAGCCAATCTTAACCAAATCTGAAAGACCCGTTTCGTTGAATGGCTCTAGAGAGACTGTGTACCAATTTGCGTGATGTTTGGACAAAATCTGTAGGTGTACTGTGCAAAAACTTGTTTTGCACAAAGCGGCCTCCTGGTGGCGCTATAACAGGCCGTTCTGGAAAGTTTGGGGCAGAGGTTCATGGTTGGCATCCAGGGAGTGTGTGTGCAAAATATGGCATCGACCGGGTTAACGGTGGCCGAGATTAGCTGTTCACGGACACACGGACACACGGACACACAAACGGACGGACGGACACGCGGACGGACGGAGTGCAAAACATACTCTCCCCACATGCCTTCGGCCTGGTGGAGACAAAAATGTCTGTTTGAAAATGACAGTTTTCTGAAAAAGCTATGTTTCTATGTCAGTCGTTCTTCGATTTTTCTAAAATAGCAGACCTACAAGCTTGTAGCGTGGCACTCGGTGCCGCGCTATGAGCTTGTAGATCTGCTATTTTTCAATAGCTAAAGCATAACATAATGCTAACACCAAAAGGGGTTCCCGCCCAAAATGGGTTAAACACATTTTCTTCCATGTAGCCCATATTTAGTAATTGCATCATCATGCTATGCATGCATGTATATTATTATGTCCATGGATATACAGAGTGAACTCTACAATTATAAATTAATGTGATAATACCTTTTATATAAGCCCCAACATGAACTTGTGTGCTATTTACAGCTATAGGTAGAGTAGTGGGGCGAGATGAAAAGGGGCGACCGTAGGCCTACCTGTTATATAGGCTACCTCTGGGAGTAATATACAGCAAAGTATATAGCCTGACCAATTTGTTTTGGGATGTCTGGAGCCTTACTGGGTGTTAATTTACGTGCTAAAAGAGTGACTTTGAGAGCTGCTTCAGCGTACAATGTAAGTCAACGAGGAGCATATTTTTGAAATATTTCTAATCAATGGAGCAATTATTTTTGAGCCCTCAGTGGCTCCCTCCTCCATGGACAACACGTTTGTCCAGCTGCCTGCATGCTGGCTGTTTGTGGCGCATTTTCAAAAGATTTGACTGTCCTACCAGCCTAAAAGGAAGAAGATAGGCAAATTTTATTAAAACGATTCCAATCCGTTAATTTCGACATTTTCAACCTCAACCTCCTTGCAACAGGTTGTTAGGCTACTTGTTACTGCTTCTGTGTATTTGTCACTGTGTAGCTGCGAGCAGGTAGCCTAGTAGCGTGTAGGTATTGGCCTATATATAAATTAGGAATTATGTATTTGAGTTGTGAATTTATATGAGTTATGAATTAAGTAGTTGTTGTAGTGTATAGGCTATTATAGGAGAGGAGTTATATGAGTTGGAATTTGGGCTTCAGACAAGATGCAGCTGAAAGTGAGGAATAAGTGTAGCACTAGGCCTACAGTGGACCGTCGAGAAAGAGACTTTCTGATCAGAGGTAAACAAATTATAGTCTACTTTTATCTTTCTATGCTTAATTGTGTTTAGACCTATTATTGGAATATAGCATATATTAGCCTATATAGCCAGGCCTACCTTTTTCGTGGTCTAAACAATATGGTATAAAACACAGGTGTTATATGGCTACTACTAGCCTAATTATAGCAAACAGCAACGTATAGGCTATCACCCTGCCTAGGCTCTGCCATTAGGCCTACTCACCATCTCGCCATTAGTGATACCAACGCAGCCAACCCGTTGCCACCATTGCCAGTGTGCCACCCCAACCCACCCTGCTTTTTCAATGCAAAATGCCAACATGGCTGCATGAAGCTTTCTGTGCCTTTTTATTATTTATTAACTTTTTTACTTAATCTCAAAGTGTGTTGTGTTGAATGGTTATGGTTGGTGGCAAATGTTTAATTTCGTCTCAAAACGTATTGCTTCTTCTCGCAAAATAGTCTACCGGCTTTAATTTAACCTGAAATCCTATAGGTCTGCAAGCAACGTTAATGCAACGTTTACTTTAGCCTATACTAATTTCTACCGCGCCTAGTTAGAGCTTTTTTCGGCTGAATTGGTGGACTGGAAACAATTTCGCTAAAGAGGAAATCGGAGAACAATTTCAGCAGAGCTCCTCTGACTCCTAGTCATTAGGGGTCTGGGTTAGGGTTGATCCAAGGCAGCGACTTGTGTTTCTTTAAGTGCGTGCGGGGTTCTTCTCCAGCGCAGCGCAGGGTGATAGGAGGGCTTGGAGAGTGACGCTGGCTGCGCTTTGGTGCTGAGCTGAGCTGAGCGCTCACCTGCAGATGAGAGAGAGAGAGAGAGAGAGAGAGAGAGTGGGGGAACTGACAAGCTTTTACTTGTGAAAGAAGAACCG
>NC_139705.1:42972941-43161928 GCF_964188405.1 Protomyctophum parallelum
AGAGTTAGTGTCGAAGTGTCCTTAAGCAAGACTCTGAACCCCTAATTGCTCCTGAATAGTCTCGATGAGCAGGTGTGTACCTTGCATGGTTTTCTCTGCCATGTGCAATGGGTGAATGTAATGCACAATCTATGTAAAGAGCTATGGACAAAAGGACTATATACATTTACCATTTATTTAAATGCGATTTTAAAAGTACATTGAAAAATAAACTAACATTAGCGTGTAAAAATTAACCCAATCTACCTTTACGGGTCAATTTGGGATTGCTGAGTTGACCATTTTGTCTACAGATGGCTATTAACTACCTATCGCAATGATTCAGTCAATACTAGCGTTCTCAATGGGCCCGACAATTTAGGCCCTACCCTAGGGTACAGTAGTACCCTACCCTAACTGGGCTGGCCTGAGGCTCGGTCCGACCCTAAGAATTACTACGAGGGGCGCCGCCCAACGACGGCTACAATACTAAGCATTTTGGAAACCATATGGTCTGTACAGTGCAGTGCATGGTCATCATGTAACTTGCTTGTAGCTTATGTGTAACGCTTACATAGAGTTATATGGAGCGTTTGGTGACTGGTGATGTTGATCAGGTTATTCACCGCACCCAGCTGCATGCATGGGTTTAACGAGATAGCAGTGCAACATGATGACAAAACGAGCTATCGTGCGATGAACCAATGTTCTTTTAAGCATATGGCAAGTTAACTGGTTATATAGCTGATGCTGAGAAGCTCATTTGGTGCGCAAACCAGAAGCCAGCCAGTGGTAGCAACAATGGTAGCAACAACAACAACAACCACCTAATTCAATTCCCTCACTTTCACTTCTCTGCTGTGCTGTCTGCAGCCTGCGTGCTGCTGCTCTGAAACGCCAGTCATGCAGTGCACTGCGCTCCCATACTTTTTGGGCCCGGCTCGACACGGAAACGTCGGGTCGGGCCAGGTTGGGTCCGGGCAGAGTTTGAGAACTCTAGTCAATAATACCATCTCCATTACCTTTTAGTATTCAAGCTTCTTTCAAGCTTGGGGCTAATCTCCAATGGGCAAGTCAAAATCTCAAAGCACACCATAGTATTCATAGAGAAAATAGCAGATCTACAAGCTCACAACGTGTCACAGTGTTTTGCTTAACGCTGTAGCAGAGGGTGGATTGATGGATCACATGCTGTTTGAACATTTAGGAATTTAAGTTGTGTTCACAGGAAACATAATTGTTGGTAATAGTTTCCAAGTCACCTATCATCGTTTCAAAGCCAGATGTGTGAACAGGAGAGACTCAGCAGACCTTAAAAAACAGTCTGCAGAGGTTTCAGGGGTAATGTGTCTCAGTCATCCATATCCAACATCCTGTGTGTGTGTGTGTGTGTGTGTGTGTGTGTGTGTGTGTGTGTGTGTGTGTGTGTGTGTGTGTGTGTGACGTGTGTGTGTGTGTGTGTGACATGTGTGTGTGTGCGTGTGTGCGTGCGTGTGTGCATGCTTTAAAAGCACTGACGGATTGATCCAAATTCTGTTTCAACATGGTTGGGCAACATCCATTGTTGTTGCATGGAGGGAAAGGTTTGATATCTGGCATGGCGATGAAGTGTGTCACTGTGTTGGGAGTGTTTTGTATTCTACAGCCATGAGAGTACATAGTGATCTGCTGAGCTGGGCTCCGGCCAGATTCCCACAGATAAACAGTGCCAGTCGATGTAACCTCATCCTATGTGTCTCTGCATCCCAACGATGATTCTATTACTAGTAATGAGAGCCAGAGAGGGCCGTCTCGCCTCACTGAGCCCACTCCACTGACCTTGGACTTTGTTTGGGTTGCTGGTGCCTTGGGGCAGCCCTGTGTGTGTGTGTGTGTGTGTGTGTGTGTGTGTGTGTGTGTGTGTGTGTGTGTGTGTGTGTGTGTGGGTGTGTGTGTGTGTGTGTGTGTGTGTGTGTGTGTGTGTGTGTGTGTGTGTGTGTGTGTGTGTGTGTGTGTGTGTGTGTGTGTGTGTGTGTGTGTGTGTGTGTGTGTGTGTGTGTGTGTGTGTGTGTGTGTGTGTGTGTGTGTGTGTGTGTGTGTGTGTGTGTGTGTGTGTGTGTGTGTGTGTGTGTGTGTGCGCACGCACAAAGGCAGGATGTGTGAATTAATTTAAAATACATGAATGTGGTGTCGTGCACATCATGTAATGTTGCCTGTGCAAACTATGACACCACCCAACACATCATAACTACAACACATAACTATGTAATCTTAACTACGTCACAACTAACCAACACAGATACAACAACTAGTTGCAGCGAGAGTGAGGTCTAGCCAACACCAACTCGGGATTCCTGGATCGCTGCCCTCCACAATTTCCTATCCAACATCAGGTTCTTGAGCTCTGCAGTGTTGTCAGCCAAGCTGTCGCGCCGCAGTGCGTCTTAGGTGGTACGCTTCTTTCCCCTCCTGGATTTGCCCTGGGTTGGCTCCCATAGGGTCAATTTATTTGCCTCAAGTTCTGGGTGCCTGACACAGTGCCCTGCCAGCCTCATCCATCTCTCTCTGACTTTGTCCGTGACTCGTGGTAGGTCCCCATAGAGGTCCACATTTCTGGTGCGGTCCGTTCATGTGACACCTAGTGCCATTCGTAGCATTCTTGTGTAGACTCCATCCAGGGCTGTTTCCTGTTGTAATGTGAGGGTACAACAACTGCCTGTGTTGCTCTCACCCACTCTATACAACATCACTTTGTTTATTTGCATCTGGGGCTCAACTATTGTAACATAACTAACTCATCAGCCAGAGCGAATAGTTGCAAACACACACATACACGCACACACACATGCACAGATTGCACACATAGACAGGCACTCACTCACACACACCATACTCAGATTCCAACCCTGTCGATATACAAGTCAAGTTATGCTATACTCCCACAGGGAGGAGGGAAGGTCGTTGCTGGTTTGGGCTCAGAAGAAGCGTTAGGCAATGCTTGCCTCACCAGGCTTCCTGCAGTACATAATGTGCTCATATCTGGTCCAAATCCCTGCTACAAACACATACATGCATGCAAACAGAAAGTGAATCCTAAATTTGTACAGCCTCACTAAGCTAGATTGCAAGCACAAGTGCAACTGCATATTTAAATTTTCTTTTCTTTTATTCTTTTAAAAGTATGTGGTCAATCTAACCCGTTTTCAACCAGCCAAAATGTTCACATCTCCCCCTTTTCCACTCCCGTTATTAGCCCGTACTGAGTACATCCCACCCTACGACCCTTTATGCTCATTTAGATCAGCTACCCTATGCTATACTTCCCTAAAATATGCTGGACAATGCTGCACATGTTCTATACTCTTCTCCCTCCTGGCTACCAAACTGTGGAATAAACTCCCCATTGCAGTCAGAACTGCAGACTCATTCCTAATTTTCCGCCATAGTCTGAAGACTCAGCACTTCAGACTCCACCTCACCTTCTAGCACTTCACTTTACCTGTAACCCCGGACACCTTTTGTTTCGATCGATACTGCAGAGTTCAGACATACTGTATCGTGGTCACTTGTTGTTTTTCGTTTTTGTCTAGTCGATTCGTTTTTCTTGACCACAAAAAAAACGTACCTGATACTATATCCTAGTTTATTTGAGGTACTACAATGTTCTATCTGCATTCTTCATTTTTTTAGACCATATTGGATTATTTGCCTTGTTTATTGACTAAAGATCATGCTTATTCCAATCTCGCACGTGTAAGTCTCTCTTATAAGTGTTTGCTAAATGCCCAAATTGTACGGCAAATGTATGTACACTGACATCAGTACAAATAGGCTCTGCTAAAACTGTACATTTGTCTTGTTATTGCATTCCACTTAAGTCATTGGGTGGTGATTTTTTTCTCTCTCTTTCCATCCATCTTCTTCATGGTGTCGGTCAGACACTAGAGAATCACTGTGATGCTAATCTGATTTGAATCACTGTCTAATCTAGGCTTCCCTCACTGCATAACCACCTGCATTTTCTTTCTATCCTATGCATAGCATATTCCAGCAGGGTGCTGCCCACGGCAGGATTAAGACACTGCTGTTCTGCCAGCAGAGCTGGGTTAGAGGGCTTTTCATTCAGAATGAATCAATTGATTTGAACTGAATATTTTACTCCAGGATAGTGTAATGAATCCTAAATTCCCTGTTAGGGTGTATCCATGTAACCCCATGGTTTGATGGTTCTCTCCCGTCAAAAAAGAAAAGAAAGAAAAAGGTGTTAACTCATATTCAAATGGATATGCTCCATTTCAATTTGTACACTCTCTGAGTTAAATGAACCACTTCCGTAGCACCCCCAGCAAGCACGGTCAGGACCCCGACAAATTAGTGACGTCTCGATCGTGGCCAGATCAAGTGAAACCAAGACTAGTCAGATCGGGTCCAGAATATCACCTGATATTTCAACAACTTAAATTTTATCCACTAAGACGGATGTCCCTGGATGAATCAGAGAGAGTCCAATTGAGGCCAGATCAACTTAAGTCATATCATAACTAGTCCGATCTGGCCCAGAATAAGCTATATTATTTAAACCGGTGAAGACATCCTGGAAACGACGTAAAGATCATCCCCATATGGGCTGTGATCTGGCCTAGTCCTGAACGTCACCGGAGTCACCGGAGGACGTCATCATAACGTTAATATCATGACGTCATTTGGCTAGCTGGGGCCCTATTCTGGGACAAACTGTATCATATTCAGCGAATAGCAGTGATGGTGTGCACTGTCACCACAGACACCCCAATTCCGCATCTGACAAAGGCTGGATAGCCAAAACGTTTGTCTCTATTGACATGATGTAAAGATGATGTAAAGATACAATACAAGAGAAAAACAAACTCTTGCCTCTGTGTGCAACCAGTACCTTTTATGAGGGACAAACTAATGAAAATAACTGATCTACAAGTTTGTATCTCAACTATTTAAGGTGAACGTATTTGGAAAATGAGGTAAAGAGCCCTGGGGGACTCTGATCAACTAAGTATAGGGTTTTAGAGAGCTCCTTCACACAGCTAAATGTGTCAGTATCTCCTCTCCAGTAAGCCAGAGTCCTTCTGCCTCAGGTGTCAACAATACACTAAGCACAAGAGTAAATTTAGCTTTACTGGGAAGTTCACTTGACTGTCTAAAACTTTGACCTAACCTGCTGACTCTATTTCTTTAATTCAGAACAGTGGTTTCTATGGGGACAGAAGTCTGCTTTGAAGGAGGAGCTCAGAGGAACATGAATAAAAAATGTCCTGTCTCATTCTGTTCTCTACAGAAGCTCTTGAGAGATGGGCAATACAGTACATGAGTTTCCTCTTTACCCACCCAACACCTTCAAACTGAATCATACTGTTCTCATTTGCTGTTTTACCTTTTGCCTGTTTGCAACCATTAGGCTGCAGCAAAAATGATCGTGTTGTTCTTAAAACAATTGTAAATGGTAAATGGTACATTTTATATAGCGCTTTTATCCAAAGCGCTTGACATTCATACACTAATGGCAGAGGAAACCATGCAAGGCACCAACCTGCACATCGGGAGCTATTGGGGGTTCAGTGTCTTGCTCAAGAACACTTCGACACTAAAATGGGGGAGCCTGGGATCGAACTGGGAACCAGTTACCTGCATCCTGCCGCTCTACCCCTGAGCCAGTGCCACCCGTGTTCTCTTGTAACCCTCTTGTGCTTTTTGCAGACTGATTTTTGTACAGAATTTCTTAATATCCCATCTCTTGACTCGGCTCTTAGTGATTTTCTGAATATCTCCGTCACGCATGGTTTGAAACACACATAGCCATCTAATCTCCCTCTTGCAATGCAACATTGCAAATCCATCGTCTCTTCCCACCATCTGTTTGAACATGGTATATACTATAATTCTTTTCACAGACATATGTTTTACAATCAGTTTTACACAGTTATTATTTGGATTATTTGGATTGAGCGCGTGGGAGCTGACATTTGTTGGACATTCCTGAAGCGGCGATGACACTACTGCTGCGATGGTTTATCGTCCTCAGGTCAAAGGCTAATCTGACCTCAGGGAGCCGTTATAAGTGGCCCGTCCACACCGATGTACTGAAAGTGTAACCTCAGCCCTGATGTATGTCAGACGTTTTGCTGATACGTGTAGAAGTCCCAGTGAGGCTCCGGTAGATGATTTCTCCATATGGCCCGGTGTTTCTTTCACTGTGGGATATATTGTCATTGTCCAGACATGAATGCTTTATGAAAGAAACGGGGGTGGGGGATGTCACACCTGCAGGTTTTGTCTTTGATTAATATGGCAGGGTGGGTGGGTGTGTGTGTGTGTGTGTGTGTGTGTGTGTGTGTGTGTGTGTGTGTGTGTGTGTGTGTGTGTGTGTGTGTGTGTGTGTGTGTGTGTGTGTGTGTGTGTGTGTGTGTGTGTGAATTCTTGGGCAGGGGTCGAGTGATCCCTCACGGTGCCTGAGTGGTCTTTCCCCGCCTGGTCGTTAGTAAGTCACAGGAAAGAAGAAAGCTAGCAGGTGGAGGCTATTATATTTTAATGAGATTTTTGACATCGTCTCCCCGTTGTCCTGAGAGGGGAGGCGGGCAAAGGAGGGAGGAAAGAAAAAATAAAGGAGAAGGAGGTGAGACTGCAGGTTGAGTTACTTTGAGATGTGTGTGAACTCCTTGTCCTTGTCATCTGGTAGGGGCATTAAGAGACCTCCTGCCTGGGTGAGATGTGCCTTATGGGGTCCTGCAGGAGCAAGGTTATGGTCCTCCTGAAGACATTAAACCAGTTTAAATAGCCTGGTAGGACCGAAGCTGTTTAATGCACAGATGGCTGGTACTATGGGCTATGAAGTCTGCGAAATGACAAAGGGGACACTCTCTCTCTCTCTCTCTACTTTTCTTGCTCCGTATACACGCACGCACGCACGCACGCACGCACGCACGCACGCACGCACACACGCACGCACGCACACACACACACACACACACACACACACACACACACACACACACACACACACACACACACACACACACACACACACACACACACACACACACACACAGAGACACAACGTGAGAGGTTTGTTGGTGTTGATGGATGTCAGATGAACGGTATTACAGCATGGCTGCTGTCTTTATTAGTGAGATGCTCACAGGGGCAGCTCTTCAGCCTGGGACGCTGTGGTCACAGGGATTACACCAGCAATAGAATGATAAGCCCGTCTGGCTGTTTTCTCTTTCCTTCAGAGTCCCACTGACCCTGTGAGAGGGAGGGGGGGGGGGGTGGAGGGGGGAGAGAATAATCAGAGTCAGGGGAGCCTTTAGTGAAAGCAAAGGAAGGAATGGGGTGAGGGCCGTTCTTGTCAGCTTTTCATTTGTGAGGAGAGGAGCGGTATGAGGGATGCAGTGACTGCAGTGCAACACCATACCATATTATTGACTGTGTATCCACCCCCCCCCCCCCCCCCCCCCCCCCCCCCACACCACACACACACACACACACACACACACATACACACGTTCATGTCTCTCACGCAACCTCTAGCCTTTTATGACACTAAAACAAATGGGATCCAGATTACTCTTTGCAGCCCGCCCACAAATGCAAAATTATATAGCCTTGGACTGGACCCAAATCCTGGGCGGTCCCTCTTCTGCCCTCTAGCCCTCCCCTCAGACCTCACATACACACACACACACACACCCTGTCTCTGTTTGGCTGCGGCAGCATTTTAATTACAGCTCTAATTTATTCCGTTAAAATTGAAACCACTGCGAAACCCACCATCAAAGTGATGATTCAGCCGTTATGGTCCTGTGTCTTTTCTTTCCATATTACAAGAAGGGAGTGCAGGGTGAAGAGATGAGGCTGTCATGTAGTTACAGACTCCCTCATTGTTCTGCCATACATACTGTACTACCATGATATCACATCATGGTTCATAATTCTAATCAGTTAAAAATGCATATCCCCTCCCCCTGAAAATCCAAAGAGTTTTCAATTCTGGTATCATTTGACGGAAACATGACAAAAGCAGCGTGTTTTAAAATGACCTCATTTGCAAGTGTTATTACGTCTCAGTCAGAGTCATCTACTGTAATTATATTGTACTATATGGATGGAAATATGAAAAAGAAAAAAGAAAAGGAAAAAAAAAGGTTCTCACCTCTAACCCAGCTCCCCATTATCTCTGTACCAGGCTCTCCAAAGTAAGAGCAGATCCTTACTGCTAATTAAAGAGACTTCTCGGTTTCTCACACTTTTCTAATCATCCGGCACCAACTGTATGATCTCTCTGAGAATGTGAGCAGGACAAATCCAAGAGCATTAGGGCCTCATATGCTATTCCCTTTGCAGGGAGCTCCCCTGTCTTTGTTACGAGAGGATGAAATGGAAGATGGAGGCTCTCAGAAGACACAGCTCTTCTCCTAATCACTACTTGTGTCCTGAACTCCCTGTGAATGTTCTCCCCATTACGTTAAGTTTGTAACACAGCGGCAGAATCAGAGCAGCAACACTGGGAAGTGGGGATGTAGAGGGGGGGGGGGGGGGGGGGGGGGGGGGGCAGTAATTAATCAAAAGACAATAATGAGCCCCTCTGTATCTTGCTGTGCACTATTCATCAGGCTAAAAGTTAATCAGCGACCGACCAATGGGCTTTGACAGGCCCACGAACATGTGATGATGATGCTGATGATTCATGTAAAGGTAGAAGATGGCTGGCCTTTGATTAATTGGACCGTTGTACACAGTGTGTTGTTGGTTGTGGCACACAGTGGAGCACGCAATAACTGATAATCAAAATGTGTGTGTGTGTGTGTGTGTGTGTGTGTGTGTGTGTGTGTGTGTGTGTGTGTGTGTGTGTGTGTGTGTGTGTGTGTGTGTGTGTGTGTGTGTGTGTGTGTGTGTGTGTGTGTGTGTGCACTCAAATACTTGTATCTGTGAATGTTTGTGCACTTATTTACCATAATGTCATTTTTGGTCTTGACTTCAGAATCTAAACAAACACAAATTTATTATCATATTAATTATGCTTTTTCAGATTGAAATGAAATGTTTTTCAGCATTAATGCCTTTGCCTTCTCATCTGTGAGACAAACAAATGAAGCATGAGTGAGGGAGATATTAGTTATGAATGACAGGAACTTTCTTCATCTATTGCAGAGTCTAAAGGCAGAAAGTAAATCAGCAGTATTTGGTATTGGGACCGTTTCATAATTAGATGATGCATAACTGAATAATTTGTATGCTGGCGTGTTGGAATAGGAGAATTCCAATGAATTCCAAAGAATATGATGTTCGCCTTTTTAAATAATATTGTATATAATAATATAATTCATATAGGCCTACTTCTGTAATTGTCTCCATACCTTCCTGGGTACTACTGTGTATAACACTTTATATAACAGCATGTTATCCCAGAGTCCACATTCCACTTTTACTCTCTTGTTGTGGGAGGCAGGAGTTGATGTAGTTAAATGGGGAAAGTCTGTAACAAATCACAAGGGATAAACTGGGTAATTGCTAACTCTTTCTCTCTCGCACGCACACACGCACGCACGCACGCACACACACACATTGTGGCTCCGACAAAACTTTTCTCCTAAGAGCAAACTGATGTTCTTGAGTAGAAGGGGAAGAGTGGTCAAGCCGCCAAGAGGAGATGATGTGAATTGAGACTGAGAGGAAATGACAAATGCATTAATATGTCTGGCCCTGTGCCTGGTCCATTGAGAAGCATTCATCTGTAAGAAACGCTTCACTGATGTCTGCTGATGAGCCAAACAGAACTTGGCAGTTAATATTGTACTGACCAATCAGTAAAGACATGACACGCAACCGTATTGTTGGATACAATCATTCAACTGTCATCCCATGTGAGAATTCTACTTTTTCCCTCCGGCTTGATGGATTCACATCAAGACAAAAACCACATGTACATGAAGCATGTTGGTGTGTGATTTTTAGGTGTCAGGGTGCACCAAAGCCACGTACATGAAGCATGTTGGTGTGTGATTCTTAGGTGTCAGGGTGCACCAAAGCCAACTACTGCAAAGTAACCAATGTAATAAACACCTGCACTAGGCTGCATTTCTGTTAAACCTGGACGAAGAAAGCGGTGACACATTGTGGTCCATGTTTGTTCACACAACAATTGCAGTGCGTTGCTGATTAACAAACGGCACCACCCTCGTGGTGTGGCTCTGCTCGCACACGCTGGGTGCACAGCGAGTGCAGTGATGGGTAATAATAAGACTGTTTGTTGACCTGATATGACCTGGAACTTCACTGGCCACTGGTCTTGCTGTGGTACAATACAATACTGTGGTAATTAGGTTTCTGTTTTATTTCCGATGATGGGTTGTTTGTTTGCAACAGTGCCAGTGGACACGCTTAGGATTGCGATCCTTTAGGATTCTAACGATTCCGTTTCTTTAATGATACCCTCTTAACGGTCCGTTGCCGGTTCCCTTTAATGATTCCTATAGGGGGTTCCAAATGAAACCTTACAGGACTGAGAGTGTACACTGTACAGTACGCATGGAACCAAATGGACCCTTATTGGTTCATTTCATTCTATTAGTGTACACTCAGTTATGGTGGTCCTTGAAATTAAAATGTTTGAGAAGCATTGTAAGTTTTTTAGCAGACGTGAAGTCCACATACAAGGTTTATGACATTCCGAATGTGATGGAACTGTAATTGTAGTTCCTTGACGTTAGATCCTGTTCTTTACGTTCCTCCGGTTCCGGATGCCAACCCCAGACACGTTGCACCGCGAGCCAGTCACTGACTGCAGGAAGTGGCCGTGCACCATTTCAGTGTCTGTGAGACTAACAGAGTCTTGTAACAGTGGAGGTCAAACCCGTATCTAAATATAGACTAGTGAGCCAGCCTTTATGGTTTCTTTCAAGTCCTGGGACCGACATGCTTTTAGAATCGCCTAGGTCTTTCTTCCTCTTCTCTCTGCCTCCTCTCTCTCTCGCTCTCTGTCTATTGTCTTTTTTTTCTCCTCCTGCACATCAGAGGGGAGGGGCAAAAGAGCCAGAGTAATACAATCCCCCCCGCTTTCCTCCTCAGGCCCTGGGAAAGCACAGAGAACTGAGAATGATCAAAACCACAGTGAATCCATCAGCCGCTGGGGGAAACACGCTCCAGAGAGAGAGAGAGAGAGCGCAGTGGTGGAAAAAGTACTAAATATTTTTACTTAAGTAAAAGTATACTGCAATATAGAAATACTCTGTTAAAAGTACAAAAGTATGGCATCAAAATGTACTTAAAGTAGCAAAAATAAAAGTAAGCCTACTCATTATGCAGAATGTCCCATTTCAAGTTTTTTATATATTTTGAAAATACCATATCTACAAGTTCACAATGAGTCGCGATGCTACACATTGTGAGCTTGTAGATCGGCTATTTTCAAATGGCCGGGGTAATGTACGTCTTGTAATAATACGGTCAATATCTAAGTTTTCAAATAAATATAGTGGAGTAAAAGTACAACATTTGGATCAGAGATGTAGTGGAGTAGAAGTAAAAGCATTGGGAATTGGAAATACTCAAGTAAAGTACAAATACCTCAAAATTGTACTTAAGTACGGTACTGAAGTAAATGTACTTAGTTACTTTACACCACTGTTAGAGAGTGAGGTGGAGGACGAAGATGAGAGCTGAAAGAGACGCCACAAACCCGGTACATTTTATGTCCCACTGTCACATACAGGGTAGGATGGATGGTAACAAGACAACTCACCCCTTTTCCCTTTTCCTCCCGGAAGTTTCCCCAGTGAGTGGTGGGAGAGGCTGGACGGCAGACGGCTGGACTTTGAATTTCTCTAACTATAAACTGACAGCAGTATAAATATAATTCATGAAAAGCTACTACAGTGAAGTCTGTTCACAGAAGTTGTTGTAGGCTATGTGGGGATTATCTGACGAGGTACCATTTGAGGGTGAGCAGTTCCTTGAGGTAGAAGGGTTTGATATACCTTAGGGTTTGAAAACCTTATATATACTAAATAATACTAAATTGTTTATAGGGTCAATATAAGTAAAATAATATAGCCTTTCCACAGGAGTATCTTTTTATATTTTTCCAAAAAGAATACAAACAGCCAATAGCATAATATTATTACAAAGTTATCGCCCTCACTGGGCAAAATTTCCGGGAGGAAAAACGGGCACGCACCGGGGTGAGTTGTCCAGTAAAGACGGACAAACATGCATGGATGTCTTCTCATCCAGATATACATACGCACACGCACGCGTTACTTGGCCCCAGAAGTAGGTCTCAGGTCCCTGGTGGTATTGGAGGGTGATTTTCGTAAAACGCAGAAATGAAAGGATTACAAAGCGACGGTGTAATCCAGCTGTCAATCCCACACCTCGTTAGCAAACAAAGGGCTGGGAACCAGTAACAGGGGAGGGTGGGGGTGGCATACGTTTATAGGACGGAGCAAGAGGAAACGGGAAGAGGAAGCTAGAGGAAGAGAAGAATGGCTGACTTCTCCTCCCTCCTGCTCTGAGGAGTGCTTTTATTATGGTGTCTACTGCCTCTCCTCTCCTTCATCCTCCCCGGCGGTACCACAGAGGGTGTTGCAGCCATGTCAGTCACGTCTCAAACCACAGCACAGCTCTGCTCGTAATTCCCAGATTAATTAAGTGCAGCAATTTGTTAATTTAATTGTTCCGTAGGTGGGTTTTTTTTTTCTTCATCCCACTCAACTATCCTGCTTTCATTTTCCTCCAGGCTTGTTCTCTCTCCTCACTTTTGACAGATTCAGAGCAGAGGAATCACCATTTACACAGTTTAAGAATTGATTAGAGGAGAGAGAGAGAGAGAGAGAGAGAGAGAGAGTTACTGTGTTGGAAGGTTTTCTTGTATATTGCAAAAATAAAAGATGCAAAATCCAAAGAAACTGTGAGCATGCCGGCTGCCTCCTTTTCGTATACTGCTTCCATCTGAAGGACCTGACTGAGGGCTGTCAGACCAGCTGTGCAACGGCAAAGGGGATTCCATTGAATACGATGTAAATATCACGCTTCACTGTTCCTTGTTTACAAATCTGGCTTTTGGTGGTTTGTTGAGGATGCTTTCAGATCTGTTGCACCAATAGGAGCCTGCATGATGATGATGGCCATGCAGCAGTGGCGTCACGTGATCGCTCAGGCTCATGAGCAGACGCATTCAGTGGACAGCATGGCATGCCAGAGATGGATGGCTTTGGAGAGAACGGAGAGGGAACAGTATCCCCCCCAGCTAGGAGAGACTGATGAGGGACTGCGCCTTATCTTTACTTACTATCGTCCTCTCACTCAATGCTGGTCGTACTCCAACCGGCTCATTGGTCCTCCAGTCAGGTCCATGGTTGCACTGTTCTATGTCACATGATTAGTTGATTGTAGCATTCCCAATCTGTGAGATAATTCAGTGGCCACTATTGTGTTTTCCATTTGCTCTCCTGGGGAAGTGTGGCATTTCTCATTAGCATGTGAGTTTAATTTATGCAAAAATTATTCATAGTTTGGAGAATCGCAAGTTGGGGTGACAGCGTTTTTGACAGGTCCACTTTGTGCTTTTAGGCACTGGTTGTTCAAAGCGGTGACATGCTCTTTGTGTGCAGTTTTATAACCGTTCCTGTGCATGTGCGTGTGTGCGTGCGTGCGTGTGTGTGTGTGTGTGTGATAGATAGGTTTGAAAGTTTATTTTGAAAGTGTCCTTTTCATCAGTTCATCTCAGGAACTCGGTGAACAGTGATAAAAACAGCACCATTGATGTTGTCTGTGATGAAAAGGTTTTCTAGAACGCAGTAAGAGAGCAATAGCATATCTTCCACTTTGTGATGGCTTGTATGTGCTTGACATAGCCTCCAGGAAAATGGGCTTTTTATAGCTTCACATAGCCTCACTGATTCTGCCGACCATCTTATAGTACAGAAACACGCACGCATGCACGCAACGTATGCACATCCCTAGTATTAACTAGAGATGTGCACGTCCTCCATTCACTGCACTGGCTTCCCGCCTCCTCCTGAACGGAATACAAGCTCTCTATTTACCCATCAATGCATTTAAAGGTATATCAAACCCTTCTACCTCAAGGAACTGCTCACCCTCAAACGTCCACTTGCAACCCACACTCTGGGAACAATAACCTCCTCTGTTCTCCACACCATGGTTAGACCGGGCCTTCTGCTTAGCTGCTGTGTGACTGCCAAAACGCCCCCTCTCTTTCCACAGGAAAATAAATCTATTGTTGGATCCATCCGATTTGTGAATCGATGTGTAATATCAATGGAGAGAAAAGGCGGAACTAAACTGCGAGTTCACGGCGACAAACACAAAAAGGACAAAGGCATGAGAAGATGGGAGTGGCACATGCTGGGTTAAATTACAAGACAATTATAAGAACTTTTCGTCTCTGGACACAGACCAAGTAGATTTTTCTTTACCTATATGAGCATTAGTGAGGACCAATTATATGAAGCTAGTTTGAAAATGTGTGAAGTGGGCCTTTAACTATGCACCAAAATGATGTTAAAACGCTGCAGTACAACAAGTCTTTTATTTTTCTGCACATCTGAGAAGCTTGGTTTGTGCCCAGCAGCTGGCACTGTCTTGGTCCAGGACCATTAGCCGGGACAGTGGTGGACCTCTGCCCAGAATGTTATCTTGACTCTGGCCAGAACCGCTCCACGGGAGGCCATGTCTGCTCAGAGGAGCGTGTGAAGAAATGCTGAGTCGGGCGGGCCACCCACTGGACAGGACAAATAGAGATAAATGATACTGCATTGAAGGGCAGAACGCTCCTCTCTCATAGCCAAGGAGGTAGAAAATGATTCCTTTATTCCTTGTAGCAGAAAATAGAGGGCAAGCCATTCTAAGTAGCGGTGCGCTTTAAGCATGTTTGACTGCAGCGATGCTCATCGAACAAATGCTTCACACAGTGAATTAGATTGATTGTATGGATGGGAAACAATTTAGCAAGTTAAATATGTCAAGTTGAATACATCAGATAAAATCTACTCAACGTTTATCGCATGACGGTCCACTGCATGTTTGGCTTCGATGCCGTGGCATGTGTGTGTGTGTGTGTGTGTGTGTGTGTGTGTGCATGTACGTATGTGTTCTTTGTGTGTGTCAACAATCAACACAGATTTGTCCTGAAGAAGCAGACTAATGAATGGGGCGTCCTGCTCGTGGACTGATATTAGCCTGGGTAGCAGCTCCTTTGATGTGATTAGCTCCATGCTCTCTCTTGACAAATTGGGCTGTCCTCTCCTCACAGCCAAAGCACTAATCTATGCCAAGAACCCAAGAAACTCCTTCCGCTTAACTGAACACGTGGTGCTTTGTGATTTCCGTGCACGAGCATGAATGTGTGTCTGTGTATCTAGGGTTTCATTTCTCGGTACTCTCACACCGCCATCGTTGTTGTCGGCGTCGTCATTTTCCTCATCATGCTGAGAAACAATTTCTTATCTCAAACTCGGTAGCATTCTATCTATCGTGCTTCGTGTGTGTGTGTGTGTGTGTGTGTGTGTGTGTGTGTGTGTGTGTTTGTGTGCCTTTGGTAAGCCTGGTGCTCTGTAGTAGCGTGCACATGCTGCTTCTAGGTTCTTGTGGATGGTCCCGAGTCCTCTCAATATCAGACATCTCCCTCTCTCTCCCAACCTATCTCTCTCCCTCTCTCTCCCAGCCTATCTCTCTCCCTCTCTCTCCAAACCTATCTCTCTCCCTCTCTCTCCCAACCTATCTCTCTCCCTCTCTCTCCCAACCTATCTCTCTCCCTCTCTCTCCCAACCTATCTCTCTCCCTCTCTCTCCCAACCTATATATCTCCCTCTCTCTCCCAACCTATCTCTCTCACTCTCTCTCCAAACCTATCTCTCTCCCCCTCTCTCCCAACCTACCGTATCTCTCTCTCCCTCCCTCTCTCTCCCAGTCCCAACCTATCTCTCTCCCTCTCTCTCCCAGTCCCAACCTATCTCTCTCCCTCTCTCTCCCAACCTATCTCTCCCACTCTCTCCCAACCTATCTCTCTCCCAACCTATCTCTCTCCCTCTCTCTCCCAACCTATCTCTCCCCCTCTCTCCCAACCTATCTCTCTCCCAACCTATCTCTCTCCTTCTCTCTCCCCACCTATCTCTCTCCCCCAACCTATATCTCCCCCTCTCTCCCAACCTATCTCTCTCCCTCTCTCCCAAACTATCTCTCTCCCTCTTCCCAACCTATCTCTCTCCCTGTCTCTCCAAACCTAGTTATCTCCCTCTCTCTCCCAACCTATCTCTCTCCATCTCTCCCAACCTATCTCTCTCCCTCTCTCCCAAACTATCTCTCTCCCTCTTCCCAACCTATCTCTCTCCCTGTCTCTCCAAACCTAGTTATCTCCCTCTCTCTCCCAACCTATCTCTCTCCATCTCTCCCAACCTATCTCTCTCCCTCTCTCCCAACCTATCTCTCTCCCTCTCTCCCAACCTATCTCTCTCCCTCTCTCTCCCAACCTATCTGTTCCCCCTCTCTCCCAACCTATCTCTCTCACTCTCTCTCCAAACCTAGTTATCTCCCTCTCTCTCCCAACCTATCTCTCTCCCTCTCTCCCAACCTATCTGTTCCCTCTCTCTCCCAACCTATCTCTCCCCCTCTCTCCCAACCTATCTCCAGCTGGTCTCTCCTCTACCGCTGCAAGTGGAGACTGTTATCATTGATTTTCTCTTTTCTCTCGATCCTCTCACTGTTCTTCCTGGCTGCAATGTTTCCCAGCGTATCTGTGCTAACAGAACCATGCTGCAGTACGGGCACTCAAGGACACATGAGATTGTTTTGGGATTCTCTGCCCTCTCTGTCTCATGCCATCTTTAATATACTTTACATCCATTCATCTCCATAATGCTGACAGTTTTTGTCTTCCTTTTCCCATGCATATACCTGTATATCTGTGTGATATTATCTATAGTTACTTGATCACTTGCAGTAGCTATCCTCTGGGCTGCATGCTGAGTAGTAGTGATGTGGCGATCATTTGAACTTTTCATGTCCTGCTTTGCCTTTTCCCTCTTTGTGCCTCTGCGTTGGTTATAATGGAGCACAGGCATGTGCATGTGCGCACACAATTACTGTAATTACTGTGCTTCACTGCCTTTGTAGAAGTCAATGAAGCTGAAGTCATTGTCTGTCTACATCTACATGGAAGTCAAGTATTATCCCCCTTTGACATCACAATCACTGCTTTGTGTGTGTGTGTGTGTGTGTGTGTGTGTGTGTGTGTGTGTGTGTGTGTGTGTGTGTGTGTGTTGTTTTTATGCTTTGTGTTTTCTGTCTTATCTTTTCTGTTTACATTTTTTGTGTCTTAGATTTTCATTTTGTTTTGTTTTCTTTCTTTGTGTTTTCTGTTTTCCTGTATAAGTGTCCACACTATACTCATCCTCCCCCTGGCCTGTGTACAGTAACTGTCTCCCAGACAGTGCTGCTGAGACTGAAGGGAAATGTTCTCATTAACTGTGCTTAGGGTGAAACCACTGTGACCACACTGGCAGCTCTTGGGAGAGAGCCCGTTGTTTCTGAACCCTGAGTCTAACCTTCGCACGGCGCTGCAGCGAGGGACGCGTTCCACGTTGAATAGTCTAACCTCAAAACCAAGACGACCTCATTGGGGGTTTGGAGGGTGGGTAATAATAATGAAAAAGAGGTTAGTTGTGTGGAATGTGCTTAATGGTTGAGTGAACGGGGGACCAGAAGGAGACACTGAATCAGATTTTGCAGACGGAGGCCCGGGTTATAGCTAATTGCTTTGTAAGGATGTAGGAGGCAAGATGGAAGAGGATAGGTGGCTTCAGCAAAGTTCAGCATGAGAGTGTCGAGGTATACTGGAGAGGTTGGAGGCTTTAGGAAGTGAGCAATGCATGGCGGTCGATTGAAGAGGTGGCTTCAGCATGTGAGGGTGAAGGTAAATTGACTAAACCCGATGATTTTGACCTTTTTTAAATGTGGAATGGAACTGAGGGAGTGATGTGTTGTCGTAGCAACAACAGAGGACGAGGTAACAGTGGAAGCAGTGCTATTGCTCTCTTTGCACTCTACTTAAGTGACCACTAATGGTGTAATGTTTTGACAAGTGTGCCATTTATTCTGATTTCATACTTATTCTGGATAAGAGCGTTTGTGCGTGCGGATAAAAAGAGGGAGAGAAGGAGAAAGGGAACAAAAGAAATGTTGATGTATTGGGACCGGAAGTACCTTTTAGAAAGGTGGCTGGTGTGCTCCTATCGTTTGCTAAATTGACTGGAGGCCAGTTTAGCCTGCTATACTTTTTATGCCAGACGCGTGCTGCGTGGGTCTGTTGGCACCGGCGAGGTTCTGTTTCCATGTTTTGAGTGAATAAATTGGTCCACAATTGTCTGTTGGCTCACAGACTGTCCTCCACAGTGTCCATTTGTTTCCCTATTATGGCTCCTTAATAGACCCCTTGTGTCATCTATTTGAAATAGATAGTTTGCTTGCTATTTGGAGAATTACTTAAGGCAAAGTGAAATGATCCCCCACACCCCAACATCCCTGCCCTCTATTAACCATTCTACTTACACTCAAGCACACTTAATGTTTGGAGAAGCACTTAATTAGTCAGTTATACTTAATAAAGGCTACAGGAAGGACGGCCGTAATGAAACTGGGGCTCTTCTACAGTAATAATAATGTGTTACCTTCTCTAAAATATAAGGCAGGAAGGGAGTATTTGACTGGCTCTGTCAAAAGGAGAGCTGGAGGGAATAGGTGGTGGTTGTTGTGGTGGTGATGAGGGTTTGGTTCTCCTGAGAGAGGTAGAGAGAAAGTGTTGCTATCACTCGTGACAATGCTTTTGTTTGCGATGGCCTTTACCAGGAAATGTCACTGCAAGCACTCAGGCAACAAGGGCCACTCTCTGGGCAGGGCCCCGGGCTGCAGCAAAAAGGACGGTGCATGAATACAAATTCACTTCATTCTTATAGGACGTTGCTTTGTTTCTGTTTCTGTTTTTTTGCGGCTTACGCCTTTTTATTGTTTTGTTTTTTTAAGGGACAGACAGTAGGCTGACAGGAAACGGGAGAGAGATGAGGGGATGACATGCAGTAAAGGCCGTGTCAGGCTCGGGAGTCGAACCCGCGGCACACTGCGACTGGATTACTAGTCGGGTGCCCAGACGGTTACGCCACTGCCTGGGCCTGTTTCTGTTTTTTAACAGACACTTGATGTACCCAGTTTATGTGTGGACCCCAGGAAGAGTAGCTAATAGGGATCCAAATAAGCAAATAAACCCGGGGGGGTGGGGGGCTCGTAGTCTGCTGGACTAGGCCGTGCAGAGGCTGACATTTACACTCAAAGGCTAATGTGATGCTTGAGACTTCTGTGTGTACTATAGTAGCATTTTTTGGCACTTTCCCACTGCCTGGTATTTGTTCAACTCAACTTGACTATTTATTGGTCTTCCATTAGGCATAAGTATGTCCTGCTATCATCTCCATGGAGCCTCCAAGTGAGCTGTGACGATACCAATAGGTCATGTGTAAATGATGCAGACTAAAGATTGGTTAAAGACTTTTAACCAATTGTGTCACAATGGAGTCCTTTATACTGCATGGAAGCTCCCAAATACACTATTACAAACTTTTGATCTAGACATTGTTAATGTGAAATGAATCATCAAAATTGTTGTAAATCAAAATGTCTTATCTAAAATGTGATCAGAAGTGGTTTCTGTTGAACTGTCCTGGTTAAATAGATTGATAGCTAGCATTACCCGTTTGGCCGCCAGGATTAATTAATTATTTGCTGTAATTCACGCCAAGATTTATTTTAGCCTCATTTTGAAGTCTCCTGCTCGGCAATCAGAAAGGGTTACCACGACCATTACAGCATTGGCTATTGGCCAAGGCGATCAAAAGAAACAGATCCAGTGGGTGTGAGTGCGTGCGCAGTTGAGATGACGTACTGCTCCATTGACAACATCACCTAGCAACCCAGTGCTAATGTGAGTAGCATTACGACTTGATCTATCATAACCACTATAAAGACCAATTGCCGTACGTCTACGGCAATGGCACTAAATTAAGGGCTTTTCAGTTGGGCAGCGACTGACGCACATTGTAAGTAGGGAGGCGAGCTTGCAGGCAGGGAGCCATGAGCAACCTGACAGGCAAAGTGTCAAGCAGGCATGGTAATATGAAATGGTTGCGTTCATGCTCATCTCAAGCACACACACGTCTGCAACAATTAAGGGCTGAATTGTGAAACCCTTTTCTACGCGCCACACACGACGACAGAGATGAAGCAGTACTTGACTTGCGTTCATGACTAAAGACAGAACTGCCTAGGTGATTGTGAAGTCATATTTCTCCAATTTGGTACAGTAAATGTTTACCAGTGTTAGAATATGACTTCACAAGTTAACTGACTTACTGCTGAGGTGGTTTGGTCAAAGTTCAAAGTTCAGAGAGATGTGAGAGAATATTTGTAATTATAATATTGGCACCACCATTACACTAGTAATGTCACGCACCCCTTATAGAGGCAGCTTGCACACCCAAGGGGGTCCACGCACCACAGTTTGGGTCCTAGACCATACACAAGCTCACAACACAATGCTTTGTGACCTCGTCGATGAAATATTTGGTAGTCTCTCTGGCAACTTGGGCTGGAGACTCCATTCTCACATTGAGAGAGAGAGAGGGGGGGGGGGGGGAGAGAAAGGGGTGGATGGGTATTCACAAAATAAAATGTCTGCCCTTTCTGTGGTTAAAGAAAGGCTCATTTATTCTGTCCCAAGGCTACATTATATTGTGAAAACCCCTAATGATGATGGCGAAGATGTTGGAATGATCTCCCCTGAGATGCTTCAGTTGTCTGTAGATCTGGCTGCTCCAGACTCATTTGACATCGCTCAAAGGGTGTCTTAACCCTCATCGCTGTCTCATACAGGATATCGCCATTGCTTGTGCTCTGAATATTTTATCATCGCAAAACATCGCTTTCAGGCTTATCCACCTCAAGATTATTTTATACTTCATGATATTAAACGTACTGACCAATATTTATACTCGCCCAGAGCATCATAAAAGGTTAAAATAATATAAAACTAATGCAAGTTTGAGGACAACATTTTAGGAAACCAAAAATAAAGGGACGAATAAAAATGTGTCCGTGACCCGTGTCAATAGACTCCTGGGGGACTCTGGTCAACAAAGTACTGTATAATGGGGTTGAATTGGTTAATTTGTCCTGATTTTAGACAGTGCTAGAAGCTTTATTGTTTGTTTTTTACATATTGCCTCATCTAAATGGACTGTGTCTCCCTTTTCATTGAACTGAGGGGCAAAGTGTTCCCAATGGAAACCGTGGCATTCAATACAAATGCATTGAAGTGTAAAACAAGAAAGGACTAGGCTCATGAACAGAGCTGTTGTGGTGGTTGTTTGCCATCCCCTGCGGTTGGCGTGTCAATAGCGCGGTTTTGCAATATCGTGGTTATTGTGGCCCTACTGCTGCCTTTATAAGCCTCAGGACACTGTCATAGGATTGTGAAAATGTGTCTTAAAAGAGGATGGTTTCTGTGCTTGGATAGAGCTCTCAAAATGAGCTTTGAGTGCACTCCATGTTAATGGTGATAGCACATTTCCCAGAAAATGTAAAGAATATAAAATGAGAGAGAGAGAGAGAGAGAGAGAGAGATATGCTCCAGGAAACATCAGTGTAATTAGGAACTAGCATATCATTTACAAATCAGGCCTGACATTTTGGATGCTGGCGGGGAATAGATATTATTCTGTTACAGATGTGGTGATGAGAGAGATCTCTGCTGATTGGAGAACACTGAACTTACCCCAGGTGTCACAATCAGTCCTGTAGTAGCAGATATGGAACACCAGTCAGGCTTTGTAGGGCTGTTAGATTTCTCTTCTGTTCACTGAGTTCAGCCCATATCAGTGAATAGTGTAGAAAAGCCTTCTCTGGTCTATGAGGGAAGGTAAGGATTCAGCTCAAGTAGTAGAGGAGACTGAACAAACAGTCAAAAAGGACACGCACATCTATACCTATAGGCTGGGTGCTGGATCAAAATAAAGCTTCCTGGAAGGTTGGAAGGGCTGCGGCCCCAAACGTTACCATTCAGTAAAGATATTTTGGGAGCATTAATTGGTGTGCGGATTTTTCATTTCTTCTCCAAGGATTCAGCTCAAAGCTGATCAGAGCAGGTGGATTTTAAACAATCTTTGATGGGAGACTTATCTCTTTAACTCTCACCAAACTCTGGAACATATCCATTTTCTCTTTTCAGCAGGTTATTTGGGGTTCGTATACACAAGGCCTAATTTAAACAGAGTGAACCCAGAACCCTCTGTTCCATCACTTAATGTGTGATCCAGTTAGGCTGCAGCACGGCGCTAAGTGATGCGTCCCAGATACAGCATGAAACATCAACGCAACAACACGGCAGCTCTGCGTCTCTCCCAGGCATACACACAAAGCAGAGCAGCTCTTCCTAGAAGTATTCTCTCAGGCGACACACATTCATACACGGCCTAATACTGTGGATATCTGCAGTGTGCTGATGGGCACAGAGCCACGTGCGAACGACAGGCCACTGAAGAGCCATAATTCCACCATCCTGCAATCTGCAGAACTTGTGGAGGGGAGAATACAGTTTATAGCAGGAGGAGGGCATTTCCATTCATCTTGCACAGATGAGGTTTAAGTACAGTAATGGTGGTGGCGGCTGGCAGTGGGCTATGATTAAAATGGCTGAAGATAACTGGGCTATATATGCTCTGCAACTCACTCTGAAATCGACTTATACAGTACTAAAATAAATACGCATGCCACCTGCAGGCTAATAAATACACATTATCTGCAATTACTTCTGTGCTTTATAACAGCAATTTCAGTGATGGCGGTGCAGAGGGTCTAGTCATGCTCCTTTTATCATTATTATTTATGATGGTCTTTGAGTGCAGCTGTGGCTCTCAGAGCACCTCTGCTAGCTACGTATGTATGCTGTATACTTGTATAGTAACTCATGGAGAAGAGCTCCATTTTGGGAGGGAACCCCTTTTGGTGTTAAGATTATGTTGTGCTTTAGCTATTGAAAAATAGCAGACCTACAAGCTCGTAGCAAGCCACTCGGTGGCGCGCTACGAGCTTGTAGGTCTGCTATTTTTGAACGACTGACATAGAAACATAGCTTTTTCATAAAACTGTCAGGATGTAGAAGACATTTTTAGAATCTGATCTCAGGTCAAAATGGGTGCCGTGGCAGTAGGGCTGTATTATCGAAGCTTCATTCATAACGTTGATATTAAAATGATCAACATTTGAAAATGGTTGCAGAACATGCTTTTGTTGTGCAAGAATAATTGTTTAGCAATTTAAATCACAAAAATTAACGATTGATTGATTGATTGAAATATTTATTAACAGTTTGCAGAATTACAGTACATTTCAAGCACAAACTCAATACAAAGACTGTTAACTGTGAGTGGACGACCCAATTAAGCATTACACTTGTTTATCGAATCTTGCACTATGGTAGAAATAGGCTAACAATACAAATGATTAATTTGTGGCCCCCTGTGCCCCCCACAAAATGACCGGAACTACTTCATATTTCACCAAAACCAGAGCAGAACTCCCACCACTTAACTCGGGCAATCAATTAATACAGTTGCATCCATTATTTTAATGGCAAGTATTTCCTACAACTTAAGTTTAAAAATTCTATCCCTAAGGGGAAAAAAAACGTAACCATCCCCAATTAAATCTGAAACAGCCTGTATGATGGCCATCAGAAATGATTAACTGTCCTCTGAATTTCAGAATAAATTGTCAATGCAAATGTGCCGGGATTCTCAAAACTGCCCTTTCATGTGCACTCTTTACATGTGCTTACAGTCCTTGACCCCACTAACACCGGGGCTCCACTGCAGCCATCGAGCATTGCATTGTGTTGTCCGTTCCCATAGGCCAGGGGAACGTTCCCTTTGTAATCAATGAAAGGTGTTCCACTGCAATGCGTTTGATGTCTGTCCAAACAAAGTTGCAGCGATTAAGAAAAATCCCTGTTCAGCTCTGTATGTAAACTAACTAACTTAAAATCAAAATTAAAACCATTAGGCTGTAGCACTCAATGTGTAGACAGATTAAGCTGTAGCAACGTATGCATTAATCCATGAATATTGTGCCTCTTCTGATGTTCTCTGAAAAGTGCATCTCCAATGTCAAATTGACTATGTCGATGACACCAATTCCCTCCTGTTAAACTGGACGAAGGCATGGAGCAACAGTCAGACAGCCTTGCAGAGCACACTGTCAAGCTGTGAGAGGTAATTTCTCGGAGGGAACAGTGTTATCTGTCTCACCTCTTCCTCTTTCCTTGCTGGAGAGGAACAAAATGCAAGGAGAGGACAGGAGATGAGAGGAGATAGGACATGTGATGTGGTAGCTGTGTGTCTGTGAGCCACAACCAAATTCTACAACACCAACGTTCCCAAAGCCTACACTAGAAACCTTGTTGGTCTCTCAAAGTATTATACCAGGTCACTATGTGTGTGTATACAGGTATATGACCTTATAACTATACCCAAAGACAAACCATGGCCCGTCCTGCTCCAGTCCACTGTAAAGACATACAATTGATTTTCCATCAGTTCATGAAAAACCATGGAGGCATTTTAGATGGAAACATTTGACCCAAAGCCTTCTAAGACCCATCTTTTTTACTTGGTGTTTACTGTTTACTGTTCATGGGCTGAGCCCAATGCAATGTCCAGCTACATTGCTGTTCTCCTTTGCAGATTTGTCCATGGTTACCTTGTATCACCTTCAGGATCTGTCATGAGAATTGTGTCCAGTACAGCACTATTTAGTCCATGTCTGACCACTCAGGTCAGTGGAACTGGATTAGGTGGCGGGTGTGTCAGTTTGACAAAATTCCACTTAACAACTATATTTTCTCTTTTCTTTTTTTTGCATATTTTTGTTATGTGACATTGAAATGCAAGGCTAAATCTGACCTTGCACTAGGGCGTCTCTGTCAGAGGTAGATCGGCTGGATAAAATGGGTGCAAGCCTTGAGCTCCACATTTCTCCTATCGGGAGGTCAGTCTGTCTAAGGCATTATTATTATTATTTATTTTTAATAGCCTAAAATGGAATTCCCCTTGGTTGGGGGAGATATTAGGTTTTAGGTCTTTCATTCAGACAGAGGCTATGAGCCACTCTGCTAGACACGGATGCATTATGAAATGCCTCTCCAACCCACCTGCAAACACTTTAAAGTGTAAACAGGATGTATTCTAACCCAGTAGGAGTAGCCCTGTAGGTAGTATTATGTATTCAAAGTTTGTCAGACCACAGAATAAGGCTATGAACCACCCACTCACTGAAGGCAGTGAAATAATTATTCTAGCTAAACGATGATGCACAGACACTAGGGTATAGCATGACACACTGGCCATGGTGGTGCAGATGGTGATGTGCTTGGCAGAAGACTGGTGTGCTTTGGCAGACGACCGGTATAGTTAGTTATGCCTGAATCTCACCTGAGCAGGAAATGCCCAAAACAGGGGTCAAACGGGATCAATGTATTCGTGAATTTGCCTTAAAATCTTGAATTGAAATTGAAAATGAAGTGTGCGCGTGCGTGTGCGTGTGCGTGTGTGTGTGTGTGTGTGTGTGTTTCAGAGGATACGAGCAGAGTGGAGTGGGAGTGTAGTAGAGAGTGGAGAGATTTTTTATTGAATGCAGAGCGGGTTTTAAAATGCGTCCGAGTGGCTTCAGAGCGAGGCCACACACCACACGGAGCAAACACAGACAGAGACGTGCTGAGACGTAATGTAAACCGCTGGGTTTCTGCGGCAACAATTGGTTTTGCTACTTGATGACATAAAGTGATACACACGCACACACACAGACTCGTGTGTGCGCACGCACACACGCGCGTGCGGTCTCGGCCACGCCTCCGGCCTGGTGGAGACCAGTGGTGAGTTCTACAGTATATGGACACAATTTACAGAATTATATACAACTTATTAACAACATTGAGGGGTATAACATTTGTTTCAGAGTCAGAACAGCTCTAAGTTCTAAATATGCTGACATCAGAACTTCTGTTGTCAACATAATTACAGGTTTGATGTTGATGTTTGGCGGAAGACGGACAACTCTCTTGCTGATTTAGAATGTCTGTGGTATTTAGGATCACTTTAAGTTGTTTGGAGTTAACAAGGAGAGTGAGACGGAGGGGGAGAGGGACAGAGAGAGAGAGAGAGAGAGACAGAGAGAGAGGGGGGGGGGGAAGGCTGAATCCAATGTTGTCACCTCCCATTAGCTTTTACAGAGATTTACAGTAACAAGTTCAAGTTGAAATAACGTTCTGTTGAGTCGCTCAATAGCAAAGGGAGCCGAGAGGAAACAAATGATATTTTCTGTCCCCTGTTGAGTGAGGCATTTCTGAGGAGCTCATAATCTCTTTAGTGGCGGATCAGAACATCAAAAGACACATAAACGTTGCAGGGGATTGGGATCACTATCTCCCCACCTCTCTCTCTCTCGTGCTTATCTCTGCATATTCCCAATCTATCTGGCCAGACATCTCAGATCTGCAACCGACTGTATCCCCAAACCCCCCATGCCCGTCTTTTGTCTTCTCATCCTCCTCCTTTCTTCTCCGTCTCCGCTATCTCCTCCATCTGTCTTATCTAGCAGGCCCCTGGGCCTCCTCTGCTATCAGGAGAGATTTCACACTCCTATCATTCCCATTACATCTTCACCTCCCTCCCACTCTCCTCTTTCTCTCTCTCTGTTTGTGTGTGTGTGTGTGTGTGTGTGTGTGTGTGTGTGTGTGTGTGTGTGTGTGTGTGTGTGTGTGTGTGTGTGTGTGTGTGTGTGTGTGTGTGTGTGTGTGTGTGTGTGTGTGTATGCAGCCCACGGTAACAGTGGTACTGGGCGCGGTGACATTGCCTGGCTGTGTCGGCTCAGAAAGAGGCTGTACTGTGTGTGTGTGGATGCTTTGCTCTCTCAGTGTGAGCAGAAAGCCAAGACCACAGAATGGAGGTTAGCTAATTACCATTCATAGTTCAAGTCAGACAGTATGTAGTGAGACGAGTGTTGGTATAGGAATAGAACGGTTTTCTCTCGGGCTGGCGTTACCTGGCTCAAGAGGTCCGCTCTGACCTGAACTCACAGCTTTAGCTGATCCCCCTCCATGTCTCAGGAGAGGGAGATGGAGGTAAGGGAAGGTTTAGTGCAGTTAAAGAGAACAGAAGAGTGGTCATGGTCATTAATACTAAGAGAATGGATATACTGTAGTGTACTGAGCTCTCTGTTGGTTTGTTCGTCTTCCTGTGATTGTAGTATGCGGCTCATTATCCAACTCTCCTCCAGGTATAATTACTGGCTTGTTTTGATCAGAATGCTTTTAATTAGTTGCTCATTAGCATTGTTTAATTAAACTCACCCCACCGTCCCACGCCTTTAATAATAGGGCAGTATTAACATCAGCCCTTCCGTCTGATGTTAACGTGGGGTTATTGTAGGAAAGCAAGGTAATGTCTAGACAAGAGAGCTATTTGTTTTTGATGATTAGTAATTAGTATTAAGTCACAGGCCGGGAATATAGGACGTCCCTGTTGTTCATTCTGCCTACATTTAAACCTCAGGGTTGGGGTTAGCCTGGTTAATAAACCAGAACGAATCAGCCGTTGGCAAAAATAAATTGCCTGCCGGCGGATTACGGTCTGGAGAGGCTCAATAGTACGCCCATTTCCTACACCAGAGAAATGGGGCGGCCAATCGGGACACGGTATGCAATATGGGCGGGCTTTGGTACAGTTACTTTCAACGCTTGAGACCTTTGACTGACAGTAGCTCTGATCAATTGCGTCAAAGAGAAAATGTTTCAACCCGCCCCCCCTGGATATGAAATCCAAGCTGAGCCTCCCCAGACTAATATCCCGCGGTCCGTGCGATATTAGTCTGGTTTATTAACCAGGCTACTGCAGGGTTCCCTCAGTGGCCTTGAACAACCCAAGCTCTGGAAAGAAAGCAGGTCTGGGATGTGCGTGCGTGTGCGTGCGTGCGTTCGTGTGCGGCTGTGCGCTCACATATTCAGTTATTTATTTTCTCTTGAATTCTCTGCCAAACGTTTGTCACACCGAGTGAAGTAAGGCTGGCAGTGTGGTGTCTGCTTGGGGCGGGGTTGGGGATTTTAAGACTTTAACCCATTTTGACCTGAGATCAGATTCTAAAAATGTCTTGAACATCCTGACAGTTTTCTGAAAAAGCTATGTTTCTATGCCAGTGATTCTTCGATTAAAAAAGAATAGCAGACCTCCAAGCTCGTAGTGCGCCACTCGGTGGCGCGCTATGAGCTTGTAGATCTGCTATTTTTCAACACCAAAAGGTATTCCCGCCCAAAATGGGTTAAAATAGAGACGCTGAAGCAGGGAGAGAAGGCGAGATATAGAAGAGGATGCCGTGAAAGGGCTTTGGAATATAATGTTGGCGTGTCTGGAAGAGACTCAAGCACCAGGACATGGAGCGGAATGCCAGATGGACCAGCGAGCTCTGGAGCTAGCTGCTTCCTTCTTTTTGTGTCCATACTGTATGTTTACTCTCTCCTTCTGTCACTTCTGAAACCTCCCTCCTTTCTTGTGTAGTAGAGTTACCCCCCATGTCGTAATGCATCTCACATGCTGCCTCTCTCATGCATTCTCTGCTACATATTCCTTCTCGTTCTGAGATTATTTTCTGTGGGCGCGCACACGTGTGCGTGCCCATTCGCCCGTTCATAAACACATGGCATGAACTCTGATTGGACAGGGTTGTGTTGGTAGCACGTCCTGGTGGAGTGTGACAGTGAACAAAGTGTCATTGAGTGTCAGCCCAGAGTGTCATCGGCGTGCCCCAGATCTAACCCTCGGTGTCTGTCATAGACATGGTGGGTCTCATGGGGTGCAAATGAAAAGCCCATGTTGATGAAGGGTTTATGGGCCTGCTCTGTACACATGCCTATATTGGTTAAAATTTGTTATAGATGTAGATTTGATTTGATTAGACATTACGATAATGTTTAAAAGAAAGAGACTCACATAAAGAAATGTCAAAGATATAAAAACATAAAGTCAGAGACTTATTTCTATTGAACAATGACACTCATTGGACCATATATTATATAATCACATTTAAAACTATAAAAGTGTGTTCCTCAATCAGAGCACTGGTCTTTTGGCCTCAGGGCTTGTATCTTATTTAAATGTGTGGGTTTATCTTTAAGGATGCATGCACCAAAGCACACATTGCTTCAGTGGAATACGCAGCTTTTTTAGACGTGATTGCCAAAACAAATGGTGTTGCTCCCAGTCCCACAACTCACAAATCAGTTGCTTTGACCCTGGTAGAAACAAACAAACAAACAAACAAACATATTGTCTTTAGCTTTAGGGGATACGGTAATCATACTAGGTTTGTAAATGATCAAATTATCTTGTATTTAATCTCTGCTCCTCAGCTTGGAGGGAGGCGTGGTGATCCATACCCCCTACCCCCTTGCCTTCCACCCAGTGTCCTCCTCACAGTGCATTTATACACGTACATTAAGCTTCCATCTCCTCAGAGCTGAATTAAATCTCTGCTCAATTCCATCACTCACTCCTCGTCTCTCCCTACACTGACTTCTGCACCTCAATTCCCAGCGGTGGTTTCTGCTTCCGCAGGCCATGTGTGCTTCCTCCATGGAACTGTGAAGCTGCCGGCTTTCCCAGTGCACTCCAGAAAGCCTCTGGGCGTGGCAGAGGTATGCAGCGATGAGTCTGCATGGCACTGTGTTTATGGAAGATGGTTACCGTTTAGCATACAGTATATGCATAAGAGGGACAGACGCACATTAAATGCATGCGTGCGTGCACATGCACACACACAAACACACACACACACACAGACACAAACACACTCTCGCGTGTGCGTTTGGAATGCCTTCCTCATCCCTTGGCTCACTGAGTTTAATGGATAACCAGACACGCAAAATCAGCTGAGCAGTGGGAGGGGGAGAGAAAGAGAGAGAGCCGTGAACTGAAGGGGGAGAAAAAAATCAGTGGCGTGTTTGAAAGAAGGAAGTGTTTGATAAGCTCACAGATGTGAGTGACCTTCAGGTGCTGCTGGGTCCTTTTCATGTGCAGAGCAGATTACCCAGTGATTTTCTGCATGGAAAAATTTACTCACTGATGCATTGTGATAATTTAATTTAACATTTACAGAAATGATAGGAAGAGCTTTGGGCAGGCTGTGGTGAGGAGGGGGTCCTGGCCAGGTCAGCATGTGTCATTTATGAGCAGGGGTGGGCCGCCAGGGGGTGTTAGAGATGTGGCTTCACGGGGTTCGGCCTGTCAGATGATCACGATCACACAGCGTTACACAGTCACGACAAAGACCTTTTACTTGGTCGCACTTTGCAAGCCAGGCAACATTATTTTGCTGATCGTGCAGTGGGCCTGCTCTGTACACATGCCTATATTGGTTAAAATTTGTTATAGATGTAGATTTGATTTGATTAGACATTACGATAATGTTTAAAAGAAAGAGACTCACATAAAGAAATGTCAAAGATATAAAAACATAAAGTCAGAGACTTATTTCTATTGAACAATGACACTCATTGGACCATAATATTATATAATCACATTTAAAAATAAAAGTGTGTTCCTCAATCAGAGCACTGGTCTTTTGGCCTCAAGGCTTGTATCTTATTTAAATGTGTGGGTTTATCTTTAAGGATGCATGCACCAAAGCACACATTGCTTCAGTGGAATACGCAGCTTTTTTAGACGTGATTGCCAAAACAAATGGTGTTGTTCCCAGTCCCATCCACGAGCAGCAAAATCTTTTCCTGTGCATCTGCCAGGTGTTGTGTATTGTCCTTGCCCTGTTGCTAGTACCTGGCCAGCTGGAGCCAGATGAGTGAGTGTGTGAGTGTGTGTGTGGGAGAGAGGGAGTGCATGTGAGATCATGAGTTCAAAAGATAAAGCTCAGAATGAAGGGGCAGGCTCTTGATCTTTTCTTGCTCCATCAGCTGAGCTTTATTGTCCGAGGCTGAGATGCTTCTCAGCGATTTCTGCAACATGAAGAGTTTAGATGGCTGTGTTCCTGACTCTACTAATACCATTACTGGAGAGTGCTGCTCTTAGACAACTTCAACCTCGCTTTTATTGGAAATCCTTTTGCCTTTACAAAGCCTTTTAGCCTTTGGCTGGTCTGTTGCACTCATAAGTCATAAATCTAGGTCTTCGCCCGGAGGCAAATACCCAATGTTTGTGTTATAGTTTAATATGAAAACTTGCATTTTATGTCAGTCACAGTCAGGTAGTCAGTCCGTCACGCCTCGTGATACACTCCATGGCTGTCTCCATATATGAAGATCATGACACTGACCTCATCAAACCCTTGATTGCCATGCATGGAGAAGACTGGATCATCAAACTAGATCGGCATATATGGAGCCGGCCAGCAACTGTACATCTGACCTCATGGACACCAGATTAATAGTTTAACTCATGCTTCTTAACTGTGCCGTATTCAGAAGCTCTGTTGTTTAAGCGGACACCTCACTCTTTAGGGCAAGGTTGCTTCTCGCCCTCAGGGCGTCTTACTGGTTGCTATTTCAATTACAAATGTGTGTAGTATTCTGTTAAAAATAGCAGCTCTGTAATCGTCATGGTTAACATCTTTGTTAGTAAATACGTCATAGGGGTTCGTTTTCAGAGGAGCTCATCTCTTTGAAGTGTTTCTTCACTATAGTTGCTTTTAGATCCACAGTTCCATTACTGCCATCCAGGCCAAAGCAACTAAAACACAAAAGATGGACAGCAAGGCAACAAACATGGCTGCTGTAATGCCTCTCATTTCCTCCTTAGCCGATGTCTAAACACTTGTGCTTTGTCACTGCCACTACAGTGAAGTATAAATTCACTCTTTGTCCCCCCCATGCCTCCTCTCTTGTTCTCCCTAATTCATCTCATTTCCGCCTGGTTTTGTTCCAGTCCCCACCTCCTTCCTAGTTCCTATGCAGGAGCCACTGCTCTGTATTCTGGGACCATCGTGTCTCCGGTGGAGAGTGATTGTGCCGGTGGCAGGGAGGTCAATTGGAAGGAATTGCGTTGCAGCCACCGTGAAGCTCAGGCGAGAGGGAACAAACTGGATATTAGCCCAATCCATGTAGGCTCCATGTTTACACATCTACTACAGCCACTCCCCCTTACCTCCCCGACTAACTCTGCACGCATGCATGCACGCACGCGCGCGCGCACACACACACACACACACACACACACACACACACACACACACACACACACACACACACACACACACACACACACACACACAGCTTCACTATGACCATGGGCGAAATAGCACAGATTGAAATTCCATACATACACGCCTAGAAAACCCTAAAATCCATACATACTGTATATTCAGAGGCATGGCTAAGGCGGCCTTCACTAGTATTCTATGTACGGAATTGCCAATCTGTGCTATTTCACCGTGTTTGGGGGAGTTCGGGTTTGACATTATTTGCGATTCTGTGCTATTCTGTGATATTGGGTTACAAGTCGGACGGGGCTGAGTTGGCTGTACTGAACTTGGCAACATTCAACACGGCAACTCCACAGCCCTTAGGCCGCTTGTTGGTGTCTCCCGTGGCTCAAGTTTGGTAGAGACGGCGCCCCTCCGTCATTGTCTATGGGGAGGGTTTCAGTGTAATATGTATGGATTTGGGGGTTTTAGGTGTGTATGTACGGAATTGCAATCCGTGCTATTTCACTGTGTTTGGTTGAGACCGGGTAGAGACTTGACATTGGAGAGACTCTGAATGCAGGTCTAGGGAAACTCTCACTGGAAACAGTGGATAGAAGGAACTGCTCATAGTGTGGCACAAAGTGATGCGATATAAGCTTGTATATCTGCTATTTTTGAATAGCCAAAGTATAATTTATGGCTAAATATGGCCTGTTTTAGGTTAATACTTGGCATTAGCAATTTCCAATTGAGACCTCTTGCTGTTGTGACAAGTAATTAACAGTGGGCCACAAAAATGTTTGTGTGAATATTTAATAGGGACAAAGCAGTGTGCAGACGGTGGCAGAACTACAACTCGTGTATAATTTATAGGCATTGACAGTGATTAGACTTGCTCGCTCTCTCTCTCTCTCTCTCTGTCTCTCTCTCTCTCTCTCTCTCTCTCTCTCTCTCTCTCTCTGCTTGCTTCTCTCTCCATTTATCTTTCTCTCTCCATCCCTGGACCACACACACACACACAGTCTAGTGAGGGAAAAAAAACTGTCTCTTCAGTCAATCAAAATTACCGGCATCCAACTGAGAAAAAAAACTTTCAGGAAGTGTTTTTTATTTATTTATTTTTAACCAGAACAGGTCGTCCTTTGGGAATGTATATCTTTCTCAAAGTTCTTTGAAACAACCCAACACTAAAGCATTTTGACATTTTAGAAAATGTCTAAACGGCTTTTATTCCATTCGTGGCAGTAATCCCCCAAACCAAACCAAATCAAACTCAGCAGAACAGAGGTGCTGATATTCTGACAGCTTTGGTGTCGCAGTGAATCTGCTGATGCACTTTATGTGCTCATTAAATCACAGACAGTGACACATGTGTTTATCCTGTCCACATAAGACAGAGTCCTGATTCAATCAGACTCCCTGGTTAGCCACACATGCTAATGCTAATGCACCAAGAATGTAATCCTGACACCAGAGTGCCATGTAGCTATTTACTGGTAACTATGGCTGCCAGGATATGGCTGCGGGAAAGTATGGATGTTTTCCTTTTGTCGTGTTGGGGTTTTGAACAAGTTTATAAGACTGGTACTTATCTGGGCCTCTGTCTGGTGTCTGTATGATCGAACCCTACAAACCCTCCCGCGCACTCAAATCAGCCAACGCAGGGAAGCTGGAAGTACCCTCACTAAAAACGCCGGGACAACGCTCCACACGTCCCAAACTCTTCTCCCTTCTGGCTCCAAAACTGTGGAATGCACTTCCCATTGTAGTCAGAACTGCAGCATCACTCCCAATGTTCCGCCGTAGTCTGAAAACCCACCTTTTCAGACTCCATCATGGCCCATAGCACTTACCCCACCCCCTTAGATAGCATTTCTGTAGACGTAGATAGCATTTGATACAGACTTATACGGTAGCATGTTATGTAGACAGCACTATAATTGCATTGTATGTAGTCATAGCACGTCATAGTACATATGTATAGCATAGTAGTATAGATGTATAGTTTATATGTATAGTTTCAGTATATAGATATTCCACTGTTACTTTCTTAGCTTACGCATGTTTCATGATAAATGTTTTTATGTGATGTATTCCCATGCTTTTTTGTTCTTGCTTAATGTAAATCGCTCTGGATTAAGAGCGTCTGCTAAATGCCTAAATTGTAAATTGTAATTGTCTGGCCTTGTGAGAAAAACCATGAGTGAAATTATGAATTCTTCTCGCGTTGTTTTCACAAACAGATTTCTGTTTCTTTGTGCCCTGTCATGGTCTGCATACCTTATCTCCCTGTCAGCCACCCCCACTCTCCATTCCTACCCTCAGTCATTGTCACACACCTGTTCCCACTCCATCCCAGCCCAGCAGTGCCATGGACGCCCCTTTTCACACCTGAGAACATTTCCCCAATCAACCCACCTCCTATAAAGACTGGACTCATTACACACACAAACTGTGGGAACATAATCCTTTGTCCGGTGCTCAACCTTTCCTGGATGTTTCCTATGATTCGCCTGTACCTGGATTTCCGTGTGTTCTAAGGTTTTTGCATTTTCTGGACTTATGTGTTTTGCCTTTTTGGATTTTTGCCTTTTACTTTTGAAGAGTTTGGCCAAAGGGCTTTCCTGAGTTTACTTGTGCTTGCTGCCTTGTCTTGTAGCTAACCTGCTTTATTAATAAACCAGTGTTTGAAACTATACTCTGCTCTGCATTTGGGTTCTATCTCCTGCACACCGTGACATGCCCAAGCCTGAAAGGGTGGCAGACAGTCATGGCCTCATCCCGGTCTGTCACCTTGGGCTGAGGGCCTGAGGCACAAGACAAATACCACACATGGTGGTCTGAAGAGGAGTGCTACAGAGTAGACTACAGAAATAGGCAAACTAATAATTTAATAACCTTTTTAATGTTTTGACATAATACATGATAGTTGTTGTTGACATTCATCCAATGCAACATGACCCTCACTCTCGCTCTCTCTCTCTCTCTCTCTCTCACTATCTATCTATCTATCTATCTCTATCTCTATCTCTATCTCTATCTCTATCTCTATCTCTATCTCTATCTCTATCTCTATCTCTATCTCTCTCTCTCTCTCTCTCTCTCTCTCTCTCTCCCCCTCCCTCCCTCCCTCCCTCCTCATTTTCCAACATGGTTTCAACATTTTCTTCTTTTATTATCATGCCATGTAAATGTAATGTATATTTGTAATACACTATACACATTACACATGCCATCTAACCTTTCAGCTGAGCACAGACGGCAATTTTTTTTTTAAATTAATTACTTAATATATATATATATATTTTTTTTAAACATCATCATTGATGTTCATTGTTTAGTCTTGCAATGCCACTGGTCATGACATTTGCATATACATACCCAGAAATTCACACAACTTCAAAATCTCTGGATTAAAATAAAAATAAAATAACCTTTGACCTTTAACCCTGAAAAAAGTAAGTAATGTGATCATTAGAATTTCTAGAACATGTACATTTATTATTGTGAAATATATCCCCCAAATGCAAATTATTAATTTATTATTATTATTTTAATTATTATTATAAATGTATATACCATTTGCATATATATATATATATATATATATATATATATATATATATATATATATATATTTTAAACATTCTGCATTCACGACAATTTATCTAAGCACTTTTATCTAATTATCTAAGCGCTTTTCACAAACACTACATGTACAGTAGGCCATAAAAATACTGTATATAGATTACACTCAAAGGTGATGGCAGAGCTGGAAGGATGTATGGGGGGGAATAAAGGGCCAAAGGGTGTTGTTTTCTAGTCTTTATTATAATGTATGCACTCGCATGCATCAATACTTACATTAAAGCAGGTTGAGGAGGAATGGCTGCAGAGCGTGTGTGAGGTTCATCTCTGGGGTTCAGCTGTCCAGTGCATGGCTGACTGATGCTCTCTGCCTGGCCGCCACTGCTCTGCCCGTACGCAAAACACCAGCATCTCTCATATAAACAAGTGCTGCATGGTGTGCTTAGCCCCGGGGCCACCTCAGATCAACAATATTAATGTACTCCAAATATTAGTTTTCTCCCTCGTTACTGAACCGTGTGCCGTGTGCGTGTGCGTGTGCGTGTGCGTGTGCGTGTGTGCCGTGTGTGTGCGTGTGCGTGCGCGTACGTGTTCACCAGATTCTATTGGATACCTCCATCAGATCGCCTCCTTTGTGATCTTGTGCACAAGCACATCAGGTGCTCTAGTTATTCGTGCATGAAGAGAGTTGGTCTACGGTCGACCATGGAGGTTTTCCTTGTCTCCTTGCATATTAATGCAACCACGCACTCATTTTGTGCTGAGGAATAGAAATGCAGTTAGACACCGATCACGACAGTCACACTGAACAGTTGCTCCACGCTAAGCCTAAGTGGTACTGTAGAATATTTAATAGAGGAAAGAGAGAGCAAGAGAGCCGTGCGTCGTGAAGTCTCCATCTGCTCCAAAGTGCAGCTCTGACACTTTCAATCTGTTCTCCTTCCCACTCACCCCCCCCCCCCCCCAACACACACACACACACACCTCCACCACCAACCCAACCCCATCTTTCGCTCTCCCTTCTCTATTATATAGCAACCCTCCCTTATCTTCCACCCATGTCTGTCTCTTCTTTCTCACGGACAATGTCTCTCTCTCTCGGACTCTCTTACTGTAATCATACATCTATCTTGGCGACAGGGCCTTGGCACAGCTCCCAGAATATGGCCACTACATACCTGTTAAAGAAACTACTTGAATAAATACTTGTAGTTTATTATTGTTGATTTCTGCTACAGTCCCTGCCCCCAAGCGACTGTTGACAGTCACCTGACACAATGAGCAATGAGTTTTTTTATTCCCTGATGTCTTCCACTCCGACAGTAATGACATTGTGACAGTTTGGGTGTGCGTTTATTTGTTTTTTCCTGGAGGGACCATGGGAAACATTCTGTGCTGTGTGGAGACCATAGAAGAAGAATAACCAACTTGACCACTTCCTCCCGTGGGCACAGGGACCTGCGGAGGCTGCGGTGGAAGTTGTTTCTCTCTCTTTCCCTCGCCGTTAAATGCACTGTAAGCGTCTTCGTTCTCTTCCCATGCAGACGGAGAAAAAAAAAGTTTTTAAACCACTAGGAATGTTAATGTTTTAGTTTTTGGAGCCATGAGAATATATTTTGTGTTTTCTTTTCTTATTTTTCTGGGGAGAGGGGTTGTGGGGGGGGGGAGAGTCCCCTCTCTCCACTGGGACTCAGAGCAACATTCCTGACTTGAACAACAAATGCTTCTGAAGCATGGGAGAGGACAGCTTACACTGCAAGGTCCTGAGTGTTAATTTAGTTCAGAGTTAAAGTGGTCTGTAGGGTCCATTTCCGCATGCTCAGAGTTAAGGATTTTGCAGTGCACATTTGCAGTGTGCTTTGAGTGGAAGTGCAAGGTCTCAATTGCAGTAGAGATGAGTTATCCCACGATTGCCTAAACTGTAATCCTCTACCAACCTGGGGAGAGCCCCGAACTGAGCACATGCTTCCTTCAATGCATGGCATGCAATGAGCAGGCCGCTTCTTATCACCTGACGGGGGGGGGGTTCCCTGGTAGGACATACTGTAGCACGTGGAAGGAACATGTTATTGTGAGGGCATACGGTACCTACAGTACTCTAGGGGACATGGGGAGAACATGCAACTCCACTACAACTGTATTGTGTGTGTGTGTGTGTGTGTGTGTGCATGCATGCGTGCGCGCGTGCGTCGTGTCGTGTATGAAAAAAAATCTATATTTCCTTTGTCTTCAGCACACCAAGCCCCCTGTGTGTGAGTGATTGCTTTGCTCTCTTGTTGTGTGTGAAATCCCGAGCCGTGTGATTGTCTGTCTCAGACATACTGTATGTCCCCATCCTTCAAACCAGCAGCAGCACGTTGCAGGGAGACGATGAATGGAAGACGTATAAGGATGAGATACAGGAGAATATGGGGCTATCAGAAGGACCATGATGCATAAGAAAAAGACCTAAAGACACGCACGTACAATATCTGTCCTCACACATCTGTTTTATTACTTACTGAATCCTCTTCGTCCCAAGTGGGACATAAGGCTTCGACGAGCAGCCTCCGTCGAGACCTAGCTGTCTTGAGCTGCATGCTGTGCCTCGCCGCATCTGTACGGTTCATCAACTTAAGCTCAGCTGTCACAGTTGGTGCTGGACATAGAATGAGGATGTAAAAGGAGTCGAATAGAGAGGAGGAGGGTGGGTTAATAAAAAGGAGATAAATGGGAGATGCTAATGGCGCACGAGGGGCTGTAGCAGGACGCGGTAACGGTAGAGGTGAAGCCGGGTCGTCATGACAGAGAGAGACTTGTGGAGGCACAGAATGAAGAAAAGCCTCACCGATGTTCTTTGACTTTTGACATTATGAAATGGTTGGAAATGGAAAAGTTTGAAATGCCATCTTACCATTTTGTCTCCATCTCTCTTGGTACTAACTTGCACTGACACGGCATCAAAATGTCAAAGTTATTACTGCATCATTTGCACAGTCTGCCCTCAACTGTGCATATGTTTTTCGCCTGTTATTTTAGCAGGCCTGCCTGTCTTCTGTGTTGTTTTATCTGCCCACACATGCACACACGCACGCACACACGCATGTACGCACACTTCCATCTTGTCACTCAAGCACAATAATTGTTTTGTGAATACAGAAGCATCTCTGCCCTGCTGCACATCTTCACTGCAGAGTTCAGCAGGAAGTGTGTGCATTTGGATGACAGGAAGTGTGTTAATTTGACTGGCAGCATGCCTTCCCACAGATTCTCACATCCTGTGTGCCTGTGCCAATCCCGAGGGTGCGGGTTGGTGTTGAGCGCCCACGGGCAAAAAACATACAAAAACGTGTGTCTGTCTGTATGTGTGTGAGTAATGTAAAATGGTACGTCCAAAAAACAATTACATTTCAGGAAATGGAAAAAGGATTGTTCCAATAATAACAGCTAGCCGCAATACAAGAGTTAATGTATAATGTAATTACATTTACAAACTAATGTTTTCAATTAATTGTAGTGGTCCAATATTTGCCGCCGAGATGTAGTGAAGTAGAAGTAAAAAAGAATAATGCAATTAATTGCCGTGAATACAAAGTCTTCCCTTTGTATTTACTGTAGGCTTCTTCCTGGAGGCTGAAGCCTTGACAGTCAAATGTTCAAATGAAAAAAACGGTGATATAGTGACATCACAATATCATCCCCTCTCCCAACCCCTCCCCGTTTATCATACAACAACAGCTGTGGGTGCGGCTTCAGTTCAGGCGGATCGCCACCCATCACCACCCACCAGGCAAACCGCAGGCATACTTAATGAACTAACTGGTGGTCCACATAAAAACGACATTTTAACAAATACTGTACACTTTTTAGAAAAGGTATAATAATTATATTATAATAATACCTGATAATTATGTTTCTGGGTGAAAGATAATCTGTACATACAATAGCCTACTTGAGTAAATGCACTTTCCACCACTGGATGTTAGTATGCATCTCTGAATGCACATGTGTTGTCATCCTGATGTTTTGACATGTCCCCAACACATGTGTTGTCATCCTGATGTTTTGACATGTCCCCAACACACGTGTTGTCATCCTGATGTTTTGACATGTCCCCAACATGCACAAGATCACGTTCCTCGCTTTGGCGTTATTCCCACATGTCCTCACTGCGACCCCACTGACTCCTTCAGTTGACTTTAAAGGGAAACAGGACGTACAGTAGGCTATATTGGACACTAAGCAATAATAATACATGAGAGGGAACTCCTGTGACACATTACCGTGACATAATGGCACTGAGGTCATATAGCACGAGGTCATAGGTCATAGGCAATTGGAAGTTAATATTTGGTTGATGCTCGTTGGGAAAGATTCCCTTTGGGAATGCATGCCCTTCCGTTTGCAATAGCGGTGATTATATTTAATGTAAACCGTGAGGTTCTCTTATGAGCCCCTTAGGGTTTCCTATCTAACTATTGTGTCATCTTTCTCATGGAAATAACTAGTATATTATGCATATGTATACCTATACCTATATAGTATATACTGTTGTGCAAATCAAATAAATCTAAGAGGATCATTTGGACGGTTATCGAGATATGCAGGGAAAAGGCACGCACGCATGCGCACACACATTCTGTGCATGTATTCCTCTTGAGAGTGAAACAAGCCGGTATACGGTAAACAAGGTTGATGTGTTCATTAGAATGCCGTTCAGCATTCAGAATGTGAGGTGGAAACAGAAGGAGTACTAAAGGTTTCTACTGCAGGGGTCATTTTCTGGGTGTCAGGTCCAGGGGATGTCAACCATGTGATCTGGTCGGGAGAAAACGCTTCAGGCAGGCATGGAAATGCAGGCACACGATCTCTTTTGCCATCTCTGACACTGTCTGTAGCTGTCTGGCTCCACCGGGCGCGTTGCGTCTCCGTCGGGTGTGTAAAAAAAACGAACCGGGGCAATTTTAATGCAGTCACGTAACGCAACGCGGGCAGTGGAGCCACCCTTCATTGATTAAAAAGGGAACATTCCCTGACGGTGACGGAGACGCGACGCTGACGCGCCCGGTGGAGCCCCGGTGTTAGATACAGATACAACAAATTTAAACAGTGTATGTCCTACTTGTATTTTAATTGTATTTTGAGAAGAAAACACACACACACACACACACACACACACACACACACACACACACACTCACACTCACTCATCCTTCGTTGCAAGTATCCTCAATCTGCATATTTCTCTCTCTTCCCCTCATCTCTCTTCAATTCAAAACTATTGATGTGTTACAGATAGCAAAATAAAGCAGATTTTAGTTTTGGTTGTGACTCATCGTGTTTCCAAACTGGTTGGGTGTAGGGTGTACGTGTCTGTTGTGGTACAGTGGGCAGGTCGTTAAAAAGTGTATTCTCCACCATGCAGTTTGTCTTCTCTTGGGAGCCAGGTCTACCTGTGGTGGCCTTTATCTATTATTAGGCTGTGTTCTCTCTCTGTTTCTTTCTTTCTCTCTCTCTCTCTCACTCTCACTCTCACTCTCACTCTCTCTCACTCTCACTCTCACTCTCACTCTCTCTGATGTGCATACACTGTATGTGCCAGCTCAGAAATATGGCCCAGAAAGAGATAATGAAATAGTAAAGCTTATCAAACCACTGCAGACAGAGGGGAGCTCTCTCTCTCTCTCTCTCGTGCTCCCTCTCTCTCTCTTGTGCACGCTCTCGCGCTCTCACACCCCCTCTCGCTCTCTCTCTCACGCTCCCTCTCTCTCTCTCTCTCTCTCGTGCTCCCTCTCCCTTTTTTATCAATGAAGGGTGCTCCACTGTCGACGTTGCATTGTGCTGCATTGCATTGAACTGAGCTGTGTGTGTGTGTGTGTGTGTGTGATGGAAAGAGGTGGTGTTAGTTGAGGGAAATTAGTGGGCGTAAGGCAGAAAGTCTAAATGGAGAGAGAGAGAGAGAGAGAGAAAGAAAAGCTAACTTTTTTGCGTGTCATTTGTTTGTGGCGATAAGTATTTAGACTGTGCAAGATGAAAGTGACAGAGCCTTCACAACCTCATTATGGGCACAGAACCACTCCTCGTCTTACGGATAAATAATTCAAAACATCGCCCATCTCCCACAGTGGTGGTGGGGGGAGTATCTGTGTCAGAACTTTAAAGAAAGGACACCTCTAATGAACAGCCAGTCTTTTCATCATCAAAGCGTTAATGGGCTTCCTCTGGTAAAAGAGCACACATCGTTGCCCCCAACCCAATCCCCAATCAAAGAAGGACTGCCACTGTTTGTCTCTCGCCCCCTCTTGCATTCATGTAGCCTATTTGTTTATGGAGGATTTAAAGTAAAAACATGAAAAAGTTCTCTCTCCCACGTTCCATCTCCCTCCCAATGCTGTCTGTCTGTCTGTCTGTCTGTCTGTCTGTGTGTCTGTCTGTCTGTGTGTCTGTCTGTCTGTAAAGCGCACCCCCCACACACACATATCCGCACTATTGTTTCTCACTCACTCATTAATCTTTTCCTTTTTAAATATACTTTATTTAAATTATTCATGGTAGGCCTACAGTTTATGCAGTCATATATTACATGGGGTTTGGCATTTTGAAAACAAGTACAGTTTTAAGGCATTTCAACTCCTCCATGTCCCTCGTTACTGGCGAAGAATATCACAAAGAGATGTGGATGATACATGGTGAGAGAGTGAGAGAAGGCAGGGGGCAGTAGAGACGTGGAGGTCTACGTGTTGCTGACAGGGACATGTTTGCTCCAGAGCTGTGGAATTGTGTTGTGTGAAATTGAAACGGCAGAGCATCAGGCAGCAGTTATTTGCAATAAATTTCAACTGCAACACTCTGAACGCACATCACTCCCCTCAACCCATTCTGTCAGCAACATTACCCCATCTCTTCTCTTCTCTAATTCTCTCTCACTCTCTCTTCCGTTCCCCTGACCCCCACCAGCACCACGGCCCACCGAGCTGTTGTGTCCAGTGTCCACGCCTGACAGTCGACGTCCAGGCTTGGGCTTCCTCAAGCCTGGACGGAGCCTGGAGGATGCTAGAGGCATGAGGCCTCTAGCATCCTCCCCGTCCCCTCCCGTCACACTCGCAGTCTCGCACTGTCACGCTTAAGCTGCAGTGGCAGGCACCCAGGCTGTCAGCCATTTTAAGAACAGAATTAATTTGTTTAATTTCATAGCTTTTCATTTAGCCACCAAGACACAGTGTGTCAAAACATCCAATAAATGTCACGCTCTCTGTATTTGGAGGAGACCTTTGGTTGGATGAGGCAGTATTAGGGGGCAGCCCGGGGAGGGGGGGTGGGGGGGTGGGGGGCTGCATAAGCACCTTTCACAGATTCTATGTATTTACTGCATATCAGTGTGTAATGGAGTGTTGCTAATAAAAAAAGGCAATTTCCTGAATCATTTCAGCCAACTGATTATACAGGTCCATTTATTCTCCATAGAGCTTGTGATAACATCGCCTACAAACCTGTTACTGGGGAAATGGGAAGTGACATCATGTTCAGTGCCGTGACCTCATCTGGATCTATCAGATTTTTAAGGAGCTTGAATATACTGTGCTGGACATTTTAATTAATCTGGATGATGGATCCTTCCTGGTGTCTGACAGCATGTTCAGTGTTGAAACAGAACAGCTATTAAAGTTTAACACTTACGGCGGGGCTCCACCGGGCAGGTTGCGTCTCCGTCGCGTGCGTCAACAAACGAACCAGGGCAATTTTAATGCAGTCAAGCAACGCAACGCAACGCAACGCAAGTCAACGCAACGCAACACGGGCAGTGGAGTCACCCTTCATTGCCCCGGTGTCAGACTGCGGCCGTATGGCCACAAGTGGTAAATAGTTTCCTCTGGGCCGGAATTGGGGAGATTTCTAGTCAGGTACTTCCGTTTTCCCCGCTCGCTGATGCCTCGCAGACCATTTAGACTTTTCTTACCGCCAGTAAGAAAAGTCTAATGTTAGCATTAGCTCACGCTAGCTTTCTTTCTCGAGAAACGTTTATATTTCAATCGCGATGTGAAACGAACCTCGGATGTTTGATCAGCACAACGGACAGCATCGTAGGTTTCGAGAAAAACTACCCATGCACCCCCTGGGAACGACTCTGCATAATCTGTATAACTTTGATAAAGTGGTGCTTACATAATTGCAATGTTGCAGTTGGCTCAATGAATGTCTCTCTCTCTCTCTTTCTCTCTCTGTCTCTCACTCACTCGCTTCCATGCCTTCATGCACGCTCGCGCACACGCACGCACACAAAGTATTTTTCCAAACTGTATATCTTCACAAACTAAATCATGTGGCGTAAGCATTGTTTCATAAACATCAAGACAAAAGGGACCACAGGCGAGTCAGCAGAAGCTGAATTGTGAAGCGTGCACTAATGAACAGAATGGTTTTCACAGCTACTTAAACACATTTACACTGACGGATGCATTTTGACCAAAGATCCAAATCAAAATATTTTCTAACACTATCACCATTCAAGACTTGAATATTTGACTGTCATGCTTCTATGAGCTGAGTTAATTAGGTACAGGATTGACCTCTGGTAACAATGTTTTCCAGTAGTGTGTGAAAATAATCAATGGCCATACTGAATTCTTATCCAGTAAGTGTCCTTTTTGCGCAAGTGTAGGTTCATTTTATTGTATTATATCTAAATCAGCACTGAAATGCTTGCAAATATTTGCCACACAGTTTTAAATATACCTTTTTTATATAAAACAAATTGTTGAATAGTAATAGTCATCTTGAATTAATTCGACCAATCAATTTCGGGCCACCCCTTCTTCCGGACAATTCCATTGAATTCTCTGCATCAAGCAGCACCACTCCAGAGAGTCTCTAAATGCAATATGCAGTCTTCACTATGAATGTATGTATTTATGCATGTACTGCTTCAAGAGAAGTTGAACGTGGGCACATTGACACATAAAAAAAATGTACAGCTACTGTTATAAATTAGATGTATATTTTACTCAGTACCATATCTCTGTGGTGAAAGGATGACAATGACACAGTTTTCCTGTTCGGGGCCTCTGCATGGAGGCATTATGCTGGAGTGTACGTTTTTCCCTAATTCCAATAACTGGCTGATTCAGTGTGTGGCTTCCAGGGAGATACAAGACAGGATATTGAGAAAGTTATTCCACCTGTAAAGTGGAGCAATAGGAACTTTAACTTTAATTTAATCAGGGATGTATGCTGTGCACGTACATTCTATTTCTGCAATGCCCTGGCCTTCTTCACACACTCACACCTGGGAGCTGCCCTGCACTGTGGGCTACTGAGCAGTTCCACCGGTCTCCTTGGAGGTTAAGTGCCTTGGCCAAAGTGCCTTTAGAGAGTATCTGCACTTTACTTGAGTATTTTATTTTTTGATACTTTCACTGCACTACATTTCAAAGACGGGCCCTATTTAGACGATCTTTGGCACACAGTCTGAAACGCAGAGTGCAAAATGCGTCAGGGGTGTGTGATGCATTATAAAGGTAGATGCCTCTTCCGGCTCTGGGGCGTCTGTATCTCATGGAAGGCAACGGGAGGCGAGCAAGCTTTCCCGAGATTCCTTGCGAATAGCGGAAGCAAAACGGAAGAACGGAAGGGGACGTTCGGTAGGCCAATCAGAGGCCGCTTGACTTCCTCCCATAGCTTCCTCCTTCGGTTGGAGACAGGTCGCTCCAACGACCTGCTGCAGCCAATGAGGCATCGACAATAACAATTAACAATAATAATAATAATATTCGTCAAAGGGCGGCGCTATTGAACAATGATAACCAAATGTAAACTTTTAACAGGTAGCCTATAACTCATGCCCTGTTTGAACTACTACAGCAAGGAAACTTCATTGCACATATTCATCTCCTTATGAGGAACAATGTGGTACGTGACCTACCTACCTCTGTTCTTTAGATCTCCCACCATTTTGAAATACCCAGTAGGGAAGAGTTTGTACGTTAAAATGAAGCCAGGTATTGAGTATTGCAGTTTTATGAAAATGATTATTCTTCTCTCTCTCCCTCCACCTCAACTCCAACCCCACACTGGGTCGGTTAGACTCTAACCGACCTCAACAATGTCCCTCTGATGTCTCTAACCGTTAGAGACATCAGAGGGACATTGTTGAGAAATGAACCTTGACAGGGCTGCATTGGATACAGCACAAAACCAAGCAGCAGGTGCTTGACACCAGGGCTGTTGTTAAGCTCAGCTGTCAATATACTGAAAGAACATACTTGACCAATGACTAAGCAGAATCACAATCAGAAGAATTTTCAGAAGCATTCAACCAATAGGTGTTCCATCATGCTCGTTAAAAGCACAGCCGGATGCCTACTTCAACTGATTGCTTCCCTGAAACGACCTGTTGCAATAATGACTCACTTCCGCTGAAATGGTTTCAAAAATGGATAATTGCAATACTTAACACTAGCATGTCTTAACTCAACTCACCTACAGTACTACTCTGACGGCTAACGGTCATGATGACCGTGTTTTTTGTGCAATTCCATTGGCCACTCTCCCTGCATCTCTTCTAATGCTCTTCACACCTCTCCCACTGCGGCGGGGGGTTGACGACTTGCCATTGTCTTCTAAATGTCACATTCCAACTAATTCAAGGCAGCAGTTTTAACTCGACAGGACAACAAGTTATTTTTTCTTTTTCATTTTAGTTTACCAAACTATAATTATAGTGACGGTGTGAGCGCTATATTGAATACCCTTGCGCAGCAAACACTGTCCGACTTTGTATTGAGCCAATAAAATAGGCTACCACACGTTATTGTAACAGGCTAACAGCCAGAGCCAGGCACATTGCTCAGAGTCTGACGAAATACGACATTAGAGTTATATATTGTCATTTTTATATAGAGGGGGAAACATTATAGGCTACACGTGTGTTATCGATGTAATTAATATATATTTGATTGATTGTGCCAGTTCCAGTGCCAGAGGTCCGCTTCTCAGCAGCAGAAGGTTTATATACCATAGGATAGATCACGTCATGTGACACATCACTGCCACAAATAGTGCTACAGCCAGGGGGGCAGTCAGACAGATATTTCGTGAAGCCACTAAGGAAATCGGGACTTCCTGCCTGTTGTGGCGCTGTCATTGGGCCCAAAAAAACCCATAGCTCCATAGAGGCCCATGTATTTGGGCCCAACTTCACCTAGACTGTATTACCTTAATAAACATGGTCATGAATACTTTCTGCTTCCAGTCACTAGTTTAAAGTCTCATTTCTCATGTCATAATATTCTTTTTGGAAAATTATGGTCCCATTTATTTAAAAAATGACCATAAAGTCGCGTATGTTCTGAGGGGTGTGGCTTCCGTTACAGTCTATGAACGGGAGCCACCACCCGTTTAGTCAAAATAAAAACCAACAAAGAGTAAGAGGGGAAGTCCCGCCTCGTTGTCTGGGCCAGCCAATGGCCAGCTGGGCCCAAACGGCGCCACCCAATGGCCAGCTGGGCCCAAATGGCCTAATCACCCTAATTTATTCATTCAGTATATTGCACGTTGTTGCAGCGCTAAACGTGGTCGAATCATCTACTGTACATACATGACCATATTTAATTTATTTACTACAGACTACAGTATATACTTTAATGTCCCTATATTGTGCAGCGCCTTACGCCTAATCCTTTTAGGCATTTTTAGTTATTTTTAAAAATATTTACATACGCGTTGTGAGCTTGTAGATCGGCTATTTTCACTATTATTTATAAGGAAAAAATACCTAATGAGAGAAAAAAGCAAGTAGTAGTAGTAGTATGTTACAGACATCATCATATTGTAGGTGGTGAGTCCCCAACCAACAGTCAGGGACAACTGCTCTAAAACGTTATGTGTTCGCTCAATGAGAGGAGCTAATGTGTTGTGACCTCCCGTTCCCAGAGGAAGTGATTCCTGGTGCCTGTAAATGAACCAAACAGCATGTTTCTAAACCTCCCTCATTGTTTTCTGTCTGTCTTTATGGTCCTGGTGACAAACTGCAACCCGGGTGGATTGAGCATAATTGTGATGAGGATCGTTATAGTTGTGGTTCCACTCTTTTAGGTCCGGATGCTTGCAGACTAAATGGTGATCTTTATTGTGTCTATTGTAGCGCAAACTAAATCCAACTGTTTATTTTCTAATCAATGGATGATTAATGGTAAGCAATAATGATGGAGAGAAAGAAATACGGCAAACACTCCAAGCAAATCAGCGACTGACTTTAAAACATTTTGAAGACTATAAAGAAAACGGTGCTGTAGCCTATTACTATGACTGCAATTGTATTGCAGTCTTCAATTACAGTGCATTCTGGCTCACACAACCATTTTTTCTCCCATGTTTGATCAAAGTTAGGCAGTCGGCACCCTTGTATGTGAATGTGGTTACATATCGATATCTGATGACGGCTGGTTGTCCTAAATGCTTGTTGACGTTGAATGTTTGTGTACATCCAACACTGTACTGGGTTCAGCACCGTTCAACACACTAATTGGTCCTAGACTCATACCCCCACTAGAGTTTTGTCATGAACTCTCTTTCACTTCTCGAATTCCTTCGGCCGTATGTTTGTACTGAGACACATGGAAGAGAAGACAGCTGGTTTAATATTCCTCCCTTCTGGATCTTCTTTTCACACATTCTGTTCGTTATTCTTAGCACCTGCTCACATGGTGACAATAAGAGTTCATGAAATGTTAACTCCTGACACATTCCATGTTAGAATAGGCTGTCCGCTTCTCTCTTTCTTGCTGCTTCTTCTCACCTGCACCTTCCTCTCTCTATTTTTCTCTCCCTCTCTGTCACTGTCTTTCTCTGTCTCTCTTTCGTTTTCTTCTCTCTCTCCGTCTCATTTTCTCTATTTCTGACTCTTTCTCTCTTGTATTTTTTTCCTTTTCTGTCCTATAGTGTCTCTCTTTTTCTCTCCCTCCCGCTGTCTGTCTGCTTGTCTCTCATTCTTTCCACTTTCTCTCCTCTCTCCTTCCTCAATGAACCACTCTATCTCTATCCCCATCTATTCTGTTCTATCTCTATCCCCATCTATTCTGTTCTATCTCTATCCCCATCTATTCTGTTCTATCTCTATCCCCATCTATTCTGTTCTATCTCTATCCCCATCTATTCTGTTCTATCTCTATCCCCATCTATTCTGTTCTATCTATCCCCATCTATTCTGTTCTATCTCTATCTCCATCTATTCTGTTCTATCTCTATCTCCATCTATTCTGTTCTATCTCTATCCCCATCTATTCTGTTCTATCTCTATCCCCATCTATTCTGTTCTATCTCTATCCCCATCTATTCTGTTCTATCTCTATCCCCATCTATTCTGTTCTACCTCTATCTCCATCTATTCTGTTCTATCTCTATCCCCATCTATTCTGTTCTATCTCTATCTCCATCTATTCTGTTCTATCTCTATCTCCATCTATTCTGTTCTATCTCTATCCCCATCTATTCTGTTCTATCTCTATCCCCATCTATTCTATTCTGTTCTATCTCTATCCCCATCTATTCTGTTCTATCTCTATCCGCATCTATTCTGTTCTATCTCTATCCCCATCTATTCTGTTCTACCTCTATCCCCATCTATTCTGTTCTATCTCTATCCCCATCTATTCTGTTCTATCTCTATCCCCATCTATTCTGTTCTATCTCTATCCCCATCTATTCTGTTCTATCTCTATCCCCATCTATTCTGTTCTATCTCTATCTCCATCTATTCTGTTCTATCTCTATCTCCATCTATTCTGTTCTATCTCTATCCCCATCTATTCTGTTCTATCTCTATCCCCATCTATTCTATTCTGTTCTATCTCTATCCCCATCTATTCTGTTCTATCTCTATCCGCATCTATTCTGTTCTATCTCTATCCCCATCTATTCTGTTCTACCTCTATCCCCATCTATTCTGTTCTATCTCTATCCCCATCTATTCTGTTCTATCTCTATCCCCATCTATTCTGTTCTATCTCTATCCCCATCTATTCTGTTCTATCTCTATCCCCATCTATTCTGTTCTATCTCTATCCCCATCTATTCTATTCTGTTCTATCTCTATCCCCATCTATTCTGTTCTATCTCTATCCCCATCTATTCTGTTCTGTTCTCTCCTCTCTCCTTCCTCAATGAACCACTCTATCTCTATCTCATCTATTCTGTTCTATCTCTATCCCCATCTATTCTGTTCTGTTCTCTCCTCTCTCCTTCCTCAATGAACCACTCTATCTCTATCTCATCTATTCTGTTCTGGCTCATTTTCATACATATTACATGTTCACTGGTCTTATTCATTTCTTGCCATTCATTCCTCGGCGGGGAATGACTTTATGATACAGCCAATGGCATTATTTAGACGCATCCTCATGAAAATAGCTGGAACGGGGAACAAAAAACAAATTTAAAACTGTGTGTGTGTGTGTGTGTGTGTGTGTGTGTGTGTGTGTGTGTGTGTGTGTGTGTGTGTGTGTGTGTGTGTGTGTGTGTGTGTGTGCGCGCTCGCTCACATGCAAGGACATATTCATCATTCATGTTTGGGCTTATGAAAATTGGAAAATGGCAATATAATGAGCAAGGCCATGATGAAAGAAATATTGTACATGCCCCTACAGTCTGAATACACTTTACACACACACTGTACACGCTAATGCACGCACGCACGCACACACACACACACACACACACACACACACACACACACACACACACACACACACACACACACACACACACACACACACACACACACACGCACACACTATACACACAGTATAATATGTTCTCATTGATACTACCACTGTTGCCTTGATTCTCTTTAATTGTCCCTTTTAAGAGACCTGCAGGTGTGTTAATTCAGATGCAAACACAATTAATTGGCAAATTGCTATTTAACTACCGTTCCTTACGTACAGACGTGGACAGAGCCACAGCATGCACGCACGCATGTGTGTGTGTGTGTGTGTGTGTGTGTGTGTGTGCACAGTTTGGTCAGGGGACAGAGGTGTCGGTTCTAATCTGGGGTAAAGCACAGATGGAAAGGTCAACCCTACAAAGGAATATAGATAACACAGACACACACACACACACACACACACACACACACACACACACACACACACACACACACACACACACACACACACACACACACACACACACACACACACACACACAGAGAGAGAGGGTCACACATAGAAAACAGGCACATTCAAATCCCACAAACTCACAAAGGAAGATATTTATGGGAAACCTTTCTGTTCTCTGATGTGAAAAGGTCAAGACATATTCTGCTCTCTTCTGGTCTCTATGGTGATGAACTCCATGTCTTTGTTGTGGCATGTGAAGTGTTGTGTTGTGACGTGCAGCAGCTCAGTCAGACCAATATGTAATTCCAATACATTCAGAATCTTAATCACTGGGTTCTTGTTCTGTCAGGGTAGTTGTGTGCGTGTGTGCGCGCAGCCACGTGCACAGTATGTAAGCATTGGTGAGTCAAGAGAGAGCAGGGGTTGGGGTGAGACTGTTGACGTTCCTCACATGGGAGGCAGAAAGACAACACCGTCTGGATGGATGCAGGAAAGAGGGCTGGAGAGGAGCCAGGAGAGTTTACTGTGAATTTCCTTAAAGTGCTCCATTTGGTGAGTCATTACTTTCACTAAAGCAGCAAAGAGCATTGTGTTCCCCAAAGGACCACCCCCTCTTCTCACGTCTCTGTGCCTCCAGCCTCCCCCGTTCCTTTTCTCTGCCAATGCCGTCCGGTCTCTACGGCGCTTGGGTTTCTGATCATTCTCTCTGTCTCTCTGTGCCTGCTCATACATAATGCATCATGACGGCATAAACCCATGTTCTTCATTCCGTGCATTATCTGCCGCACGCCCTTTAGCTTGTATTAATTTGATACAGGTGAGGCCAGCTGATGGACTGCGTATTGCCTACTCACGCCACATCTGTGGCAGCGCTGATTGTGTCCTCCACGCAGGATGTGGTCACATCCATACAAGCTCAGCATGATAAAGAGGAAACATAGAAAGGACAAGCCTTATTGTCACTATTAATATACATCTGCAGGGCTCGCCTTGAGGCAAGCGGAGGCTTTTGCCTTACATAATGAACGCACGCACGCACGCATGCACGCACGCCACGCACGCACACACACACACACATACACACACGCGTGCGTGTGTGTATGTGTCCATGCGCACTCCGCCTCCTCAGAGCCATTGGGTTGTTCAGAAGGTTAGGCTGCGTATCATTTCGATATGCAGAAGCAAACGTCTTCGCTCCCTCTGGAGTTGGAGATAAGCAGATTGGTGTGTCTTTGGAGAAGACAAAAGGAGCTGGGTCCCAAACAAAAGCCTTTATGAATGGTTCCACTACATGCGAGAGATACAGGCTACGCTCACAGGAACCTCCAAAGCCTATAACTCAAAAGCTATAACAAATGCCACTTCCCACTAGCCATAACAAAGGAGTGCAAATTCCACCCCCGGATTTTCTTCTTCTTCTTTTTTAAATGCATGTACACTTGGCTCTCCTGTTGGGATGGCCTCGGAGTCATGTTACTGCCTCATTAGCGGTGGAAAACGCAGGCGTTTTTTTTTTCAAAGGAAAACAAAAGCAGGAAAAGTGGCATAGTAGTGGGACTGTGGGAGTGAACCTTGTATTTCGCTAGGAGTGGGAGTGAACCTTGTGTTTCGCTAGGAGTGGGAATGAACCTTGTATTTCGCTAAACCAAATTTGTTGACGTCAGTGTTCTCTGCCAGTTCTGGAGAGGGGAGAAGGAGGGGAGGCGGGCTCATAGGTTAGTGAACCAATAGGAAGTTGGCATCGGCTTTCAGCGCTAGTTTTTTCCAGAGCCAAAGAGTATAGATAGAGTTGTGAAATTGAGGGGGCAGAAGCTAGTTTAGAGACCAGGATTACTGCATGTTTTTGTGAGGGTACCTACCCCACAGGGAGAACATGCAAACTCTACACAGAAAGGCCCTTTCGCCAACCCTGCCTCGGGTATGGGCACTGATGACGCGGAGGAGGGAACACGCCCCCAGCATCCCCAGCGGGAATCGAACCCAGGACCTTCTAGCTGTGAGGCGACAGCAATACCGACTGTGCCATTGTGAATCTAATATTAAAAACAGTGGTTATTGCTGTGACAGATCTCGAGGTTGGGGGGTGGGGCATGCTGAATATTATATTATAATGAATATGAATTGACACACACACACACACACACACACACACACTCCTATTAGCTTGGAGGCACACCATTTCTCATATCGAGCCAGAGTGAGTAGCATCTTCTGACATGACTCTTTTCACCTCTGGACACAAACAGAGACTCCCTCCTTCCTCGGTTCTCTCTTTGAAGGCTGCCATTGGATAAGCAGGGCACGTCTATATTGATGCGCGTAGTTGGCAGTCTGCAGACACAGGATTCACCACATCCAGAGCCAGGGAGAAAATCAATGGCTTCCATCTATGCCTGCTCCCAACTGATCTGGGATCAGGAGATGGGTCTGTTTATGACTTCATTATTGGGACTGTCTAAATTATTAACCGAGGTAGACCATCATAATCCACTGCCTCTTTGGGCCAGGTGTTACTGTATGTGTTTGATTTCTTTTCAGAATTAGCCACATTCAAGAATCAAGCTGATCAGGGACACGGTGCCACAGTCGGCCATGTATTACATACTGTACATATAAATTGACTCTGGGTGAAAAAATGCGGTTACAAATTATATGAACCTTTATTGAAAGGATACCCTCTTGAGATGTATCATCTCGTTTTCGAGAACGGTCCTCCCCAAATTGTGGGATACAAATTTGTAATTTGAAAAAAAGAAAAGAAAAAAGAAGAATCAAGCCGATTATATTATTCTATCCGATCAGAATAATCAGAACCATCTTTATTGTCATGCCACAGGTTTATGTGCACTCCTCCACACAGGATACAAACAATAAGAGTGTATAGCAGCACTAATAAAAAAAAACTACAATAAGTAACCTTGTATGTATCAATTGGTTGCATACATAATACGTTTTGGAAATCCTCCCTTTGTCATTTGTCTTGCTGTTTCCCTATACTGGTGGATGTATGTGTCTGTCAGCCTTGCTGTTTTCCCCTCCAGCTGTCAGCTCCTTGCCCAGTCTAACGAGGAGAGGCAAGGCTAATTGAATCCTAAACACTCTCTCCTTCTGCATCATCCCTCTCTTTCACTTCTCCCTCTCTGCCTGGTTAATACTGAGGGCCTCTACCTCAGCATCTTTCTCTCTCTCTCTCTCTCTCTCTCTCTCTCTCTCTCTCTCTCTCTCTCTCTCTCTCTCTATCTCTCTCTCTCTCAGTTCTATCTCTGTCTTACCCCAGGGCTTAATTGTTGTTTTCCTATTGGTTGATTGGTTGATCTTCGCTGTAAACGTATCCCCCTCCCCATAAACACATGTCAGCACAATCACAATCATTCTGTTCAGCTTTTCTTTCTTGCTGTTGCACCATTGGTGCATTTACAGAATAACGAGTCTCCAGCGGTCCGTGCAGAAGCAGCTGGGGTTGCGATCTCAATCTCAGCAGAGCCGGCCAACGGTTTTCTTGGCCCAAAGGTCAGCGAGATGGCTTTAGCAGAATAATTACTTCCTCAATAAAATTACAAGTAGTAAAAAGTACATTAATGACTAAGAGATGCAGTAAATGCATTTCAGCTTCCTCTCATCGTAAGAAGGAGGAAAGCTAAAAGGACTATCAATTGCAGTCGTCTAAGCGTCCGAGATACAGTTGTTTTTGTTGCTGGTCAAGATGGACTGGATTACAATCAGAGCCATATTGTGCATTGGTTTGATAATTATGAAATGAATATAAAACAAAACAAACAAAAACACAGACATTCTGTACCAGGCCTCTCATGTTTTCATGGTACAGTTACCGGTAATATCTTTGCAAAAATGCCAGATCTGGTGAGCGCGTAGATCTGCTACTTTTCCCAAATGTTCATCCCCAGAATTGGGACGCTAGGGTCACCGTTTACCTGGATCTCTGATAGTAATGGCCTCCGATGCGCTGACGTGTGTCCAGGCCAGGGGTAAATCAGTCAGATGTCAGTCACACAGCGAGGCGGCGGCTGCGTGTCCGCCCCCTAGAGGTGTGCATTGTCACTGCCCTCACGATGCAATTTGATTACCATTCACCAGGTGACGATTCGATTCCACGATGCATCGTGATGCATTACACTTTTCTATATTAGGCTACTGCACAATACGACTGGCTCAGGAGGTAGAGCAGGTCGTCCAATGTTCCAAGGGTCAGCGGTTTGAATCCCGGCTCCTCCTGTCTACATGTCGAAGTGTCCTTGGGCAAGACACTGAACCCCAAATTGATGTGCTGGTTGGTACCTTGCATGGCTTCCGCCGCAATCGGTGTATGAATGTGTGTGTGAATGGGTGAATATAATGCACTATGTAAAGCGCCTTGGATAAAGGCGCTATATAAATGCACCATTTACCATTTACCATTTCATCAGTCTATGCAAGCAATACTGAACAACATATTTTATTTATAATTATATTATATACATACATCGATTATGTCACGTTGCTGCATCGATGCAGAATTGTTTCACGGCCGAATCGCGATGCATTGCTGAATCGATATTTTTTTGCACCACTACTGTCCCTGTCTTCTTTCTCATCCACAGTCTTGCTTTTAGCGTCCATCCTTTAAATCAGGTTTCAGTTGGAGGCTAGTAGGGTCATGTCAGATGTAATGATGCGGACATTTCATTTCCTTAAGCACACTCTCTGCTCTGTTCGCCTAGGAAATTATTGTTTGTTTTGAAATAAGAAGATTCATTATTAACACAACAAGACACGGTGGAGACCTGTTCCGCCACACGCACACACGCACGCACTCATGCACACACACACACACACACACACACACACACACACACACACACACACACACACACACACACACACACACACACACACACACACACACACACACACACACACACACACACTTGTGCTCAAAGACACACAAATAAACTCATACATGCAGATTTGGACAAACATGTATTCACTATTGCCAAGCGCATCTTATTACGTTGATTTCCAGTAATTGCGTGGCTGTCATTGCAAATTCCCTTTCTTTCTTTTTCCCCCTGCCTGTTGTAGGTTTAAGTGGCTGTTCTGTGGAACAAGACAAGCAGTGCTCCATAATGAAGTGTTTAATATTTGATGCCACCAGATTTCACAGCTAATAAAAGCTGTGTGCGTGTCTCCATTAGGCGTTGAGAATAGCGCTGCGTGGCTGCACAGTGTAAATCACAATCTGTCCACTATTGGCTAACAGGGGAACTGGAGAAAAAACGAAATAAAATATAAAATGAATTAATAATCACAATGCACACTGTAGTGTAGGCCTATATGCCAGAATAATCAGCAAAGATAAATTATTATGTTTGGTTCATGGTTGGGGCTGCGGCTTGCAGACGTATGGAAGTATTTGGTTGGTAAGGAGGTTCTCAGGAGTTGATTCACTCTTTTGAGCCTGTGTGTGTGTGTGTGTGTGTGTGTGTGTGTGTGTGTGTGTGTGTGTGTGTGTGTGTGTGTGTGTGTGTGTGTGTGTGTGTGTGTGTGTGTGTGTGTGTGTGTGTGTGTGTGTGTGTGTGTGTGTGTGTGTGTGTGTGTGTGTGTGTGTGTGTGTGCGTGCGTGTGTGTGTGTGTGTGTGTGTGTGTGCGCGCGTGCGTGTGTGTGCGCGTGCGTGCGTGCAAGGCAACAATAGTGAGATGAGGCTCAGTAACAATGAATTATCCACTGTGCTCATTTCACAGAAACAAATAAATAAAAAGTGTCAGTAAATGTAAATTTATATGCCCATTCCCACCCTAATAGTTTAGAATTTTAATGCAAATAGATATTGAGTTCTGACTCCATTATCCACATAGCTATGGATTTATTTATGAATTCATGCATAATATAATAATATATTCCTAACAGGCACTTTCTTTCTCTCTCTCTCTTTCTTTTACATGTTTATTGTCCACCTTGCTGGCTTACTCCACATCAGGTAAGAATAAAAGTTATCCATCTGTACAATAAACACGCTAATGCTGCCCTGCCTGTGTGTGTGTGTGTGTGTGTGTGTGTGTGCGCGTGTGTGTGTGTGTGTGTGTTTTTCATCCTAAAAATGAATAATGTGATAATGTGGGTTGTTAAATTGTGAGACAGATGGGTTAGGGTTACTTGAAGATGCACGCCAGCACACTGTGTAAACAACACTCATTAATGGTTGCCTACATGTGGAAATAGGGCAAGTCCCACTCCCTCCCCTTCCAGACTGGATCCTCACCTGTGCTGTGCATTGAGAGCAGCAATGCAACGTGACTGTGTGTGTCAGGGCAAATCAGGACAAAGCTGTGTCCCGCTTTGATGAGAAAGTTTTTATTCAGGCTTGGCTGAATACAACTCCTTACTGGCTTCCCGTCATGCTCACTGAAGCCCCTCCATATGATCGATAATGCTGCAGCATGGCTTTTCTACAACCTCCCCAAATAATGCCACGTCTCCCCGCTTTTGCGTTCCTTTCACTGGCTTCCATTCCACATGCTGCTACTACAAGGCAACCACATGGCCTCCCCATTCCTTCAGAACATGATCCAACACCACAGCCCTTATCGATCACAGCTAACACAGGAAGTCTGTTTTAACCTCCGTTAAAACACTCTTGCCAATGCTCCACACATCCCCTAGACTCTTCTCCCCCGTGACTCCCAAACTGTGGAATAAACTTCCCCTTGCAGTGAGAACTGCAGACTCACTCTGCATTTCCATCTGCAGTCTCCCCCTCAGCCCTTACAACTCCACTTTCTCCTTTTTGATTGATGCCAGGTTGCCGATATACTTTACGTTGGTTACTTTTTTTGTTTGTTTCTTAACCCCTTTTGGTGTTTCATTATGTTATACTTTAGCTATTGAAAAATAGCAGATCTACAAGCTCATAGCTTGTAGGTCTGCTATTTTTGAACAATCGTGAAAATGTTTGAATATATATTCTTTCAGAGCAAACATTTCAAAACTCAAATCTTTGCTTCTGGGAGGGTTCCTGGAACAACATATTTTTCAGATGGGGGTTGGTGGCCAATTACAGTACATATCATTGTTGGGGTCTTTGACATGAAATCTTGAGAACCACTGACATAGTAACATAGGTCTTTTTGAAAACATTTTTAAAATTTCGACGTCAGGTCTAAATGGGTTAAACACTAATGTTAAAGTTGGAGTGCCGTGATCCCCCCCCCCCTAAAACATGATCATCAGGTGCTATGATTATACTTTTTTAAATAAAAAAGTATATAGAAAGTGTAAAAATTATGTTTTATGTGGCTCACACTCACCAGTTCATTAATTATGCCTGGTTTGCCTGATGGGTGGTGATGGGTGGTGATCTGAAGCCACACCCACATTGTGTTGCTGTATGATAAAGGGTTAGGGGTTAGGGGAGGGGATGATATCGTGATGTCACTATATCACTGTCGATTGGGCCTTTTGGTCTGGGCCTCGATTGGGCCAAAAATATACAGGGAACACATATTTCAACATTCTAACCACACCGGCGGGTCCATTGGAGTAATGTTAACTCCATAGACACATACAAAACAGAAAAGGTATAATTTTCTATGTTAAATAAACAGAAGTTAAGGTAATTAGCGAGGAATAGAGTTTTGGTTTTGTTTGAGGCCATTTTGCCTTTGTGATGAGAATTGAACATTGTTATTGAGTGAAAAGAACATGTATCTCCTTAGTCGACTCTTGGGGAGTAGTTAATGTCCACTAAAATGCAGTAGTTATGGATGTCCTGTGGTCTTCTGACAACTATTTTAATATTGGCATCTTTATCTGAAAGTGTGAAATGTCAAGGCAATGAGCTCCTCTTGAGTGTTTGTCCACAGCAACCCATCTGTTATGATTATCCCCTGCTAGAACATCCCACTATATACTATATACAGTATATTACACCTGTGAGCAGGGATTGTAACCGAGGGTGGCCGACGTGATCACACATTATGCAGCATGGAGGGTTCAGTGTGAAGTGTTTCATAAAGAGCCCTATTCCCTGCTAAGGAAGTGGTTCTCCCCTTCCAATTATTCTTAGATTAGAGAGTTGGAGCTCGTTTGCTGTTAAAGCTATTATTTATGGAAGTGTAAAGGTTAGAAAGACTCCCTTGAGTAATCACATTCTGAACAGTAATTAGCCAGGGAACCAGGGACATGAGTAGTGTACTGTATATGTTTCTCTACGCACGCACGCACGCACGCACGCACGCACGCACGCACGCACGCACGCACGCACGCACGCACACAACCCCCCCCCCTCTCTCTCTCTCAATACAGAATGATCTTTGACTTTATTAGTCTTTGTGACTCACTCAATTGTATTTTCAGAGTTAACACGATTAACAGCTTTAATGTATGTACTTCTGAGTAGGCTTGACCGGATAGGCAGGTTATTGAGGTATGTTTTCTGATGCTCCTCTTCCTATGAAACTGATACAGAGAGGCTGTATTGAGGTAATGCATGGTCATGTACAGCATGCGCCACCAGAGGTGAACTGAATGAATGTATAACAGTAGGTATAATAATTATTTGTACTGTAGGTTGAACTGGAATAGTTGGCTGGTCAATCATGTTTCATACCGTACGTCTCCTAGCTCAGAGGTTCCCAACCACCGTCGCATGAAGATGCCAATACCAAGGATTCGTCAGTGATGTCACATCACTGTGGTTTTAAACTGATTAGAGTCCGTGCTACTTCCTTGTTGCATATCAGTGGCATTACTGTCAAATCCTTGGCATCTTTAGTAGTAGCCTTAGTGTCATGTGTCTTCACTCTTCATGATCAGATGCGTCACAACAAGCTGTCCTATTTTGCACTAATGAAACACTATAAGCAGTCAACATTCAAGTACAACTTTCAGAAGTAAAGTAATGTCACTTTCCCTAGTGGGACTGATCGAGGGTAGCTACTGGGACGTAAGTGGGGACTTGATCACCCCGGTTGGGTCACCCGAGTGAGGGGTATGATGTTCGAGAGACCCGAAACCCGATGACCTTGGGATACATCACTGAGGAGTGAGGATACGTCCCAGTTGCATCCAGGCCATGTATTTTCGTTCTTTTGGTACTAGACATGGAATCATGAAAAGATTTTACTTTATCCTGAGATGACTTCCTCCAACTACAAAAGCATGCATTAGTCAGATAATTGTGTTCATCTGTCAGTCCGTCTCTATCACCCACACATCATCTTTGTGTCCCTATCGCCACGGCAACACATGATACCGGGTTCTCCAGCGATGCATGGAAGAAGGGCACTTATTTCCTATTCATTATATGTCATAGGTAATTATATCCTATGCTCCCTGAATGTGTCTTGAAATTCTTGTCATAGTTTTCTGTTGTTGTTGTTTGTATGAAGACAGAAAAGTGTCAGAAGAAGACTCATAGGACCTTTGTTAGTGCTGTATATAGCATTAACAAAGGCCCTAAGTTTGCTGCTTTTTTTGCACCTCTCATTTTGAGCACAGAGGACTTGAAACCTATTTCCTTAGTCTCTGTCTAAGGAGTCTTCCTTAAAAGTTCATGTACAGATAGCAAGTCTTTTTCTGCCAGTTTTCTTTTGTGTTTTTGAGACCATCAGTCAACCCTGAAAAAAGGACAAAGAAGACAAACAGTTTAGTCTGGACTTTTGTATGAAGATGCTCATTCTGTTATGTATTGACTGGCTACTCTTTGGAATTTATGTACCATAATTACCCCCCTCCCCTTCTTAAAGTTATATTCAGTGATTTCACTTAATTCAAATATGACTTATTTTTTTGTTTTGTTGTGATAATCCTCCCTACTATAGAGTGTGCTGGCCATATAAGGAGTTCCTCCCTGTCCCCAGTTAACCCCTGGGGGTCAAAAAACCTTAGGTTTCGTTTTTGACTCTCTATCCTGATTGGACGAAAGGCTGGGTCCCACAGCCAAAAACGAAACCTAAGGTTTTTTGAGTAAAATCACTGAATATACCTTTAAATTGACTCTTTTCACTGCCACTGTCCACATTCGATACTTTTTTTTTTTTTTTTTAATATTTTTTTGCGGCTTACGCCTTTTATTGATTTTTTAAGGGACAGATAGTAGGCTGACAGGAAACGGGAGAGAGATGGGGGGATGACATGCGGTAAAGGCCGTGTCGGGTTCGGGAGTCGAACCCGCGGCACACCGCGACTGGATCACCAGTCCGGTGCCCAGACCGTTACGCTACGGCCTGGGCCCACATTCGATACTTTGACGTCATTGAGTGGTGTGGTGAGAGACGGTGTGGTGTTTTATTTGTGACCACAGACAGGCAGTGCCTGGGTGTCTGGGTCAGGGTGCCAGTCTCGCCAAGCAAACAAGTCAAGGTGAAACCGTAGCCACGATTTTGGCCAGCTTTTGTCAGATAAAAAGTGTGCATGTTGATCCTGTTTGAAGGTGTACTAAATAACGATAAGTATAACTATATGGCTCAGCATTGTCATTGTTATACCGGTAGTGGTGTGTGGACTTTGTCATCCAGTTGCGTTAGAATGATTTGAAAACCTATATCTTTATCGTTATAGTTATTGTCCATGGTATGCAGAGTTGTCAGTGAGTGTTACGTTGTTGTAACACATGAAGGATTGTCAATAGAGACTGTGGTCACTATAGAGAGAGCCATGACCTCTTGAACAAAGTGGACAGAGAAAGAGAGGAATTGGTTTTATTTTCAACTCAGGTTGCACCCGGTGGAATCATAGTCGAACTGTGTGTGTGTGTGTGTGTGTGTGTGTGTGTGTGTGTTTGTGAGTGTGTGTGTGTGAGTGTGAGTGTGAGTGTGAGTGTGCATGTGCGTGCGTTCCAGAAGTGCTTGTAAAGTATGACGGAAATGTTGTCACTTTCCAGGGATGGACATCAGTGTAGCGAGTGCAAAAATAAATGTGTTTTGTGTTTTTTTTAATCTCAGGATTGAGTTGGTGTCAAGTTGTTTCTGAAAGCCAAACAATGTGTTTAGTGCTCAATAGTTTGTAAATGGACCCTTGCCCCATTAGAGTCAACTTACTGTTGTTACAGTCACTCAGACTCTCAGCCATGCAGTGAGGGAATTCATTTCTGGCCAAACACAGTGTTTTGGTCCAATCTCTCTCTCTCTCTCTCTCTCTCTCTCTCTCTCTCTCTCTCTCTCTCTCTCTCTCTCTCTCTCTCTCTCCCTCCCTCTCTCCCTCTCCCCAAAAACCCAAATCAACCTCACTTTATGTCAATCACGTTTGCACACTGCAGCACTTTTTAGAACCGGGGTCGATTTTTATCTGTTTTTTGCAGCTCACTAGTTGGGTCTAGTGGGTTGTTGGTGACAGACTGACAGATAGTGATAGCCTTCTACTTTCGGATCCGCAAAACACAGCGAAAAAACGCACCCGTGTGCAACCACATACTGTACGTACTGTAAGTGTTTCAGGTTACAGATCATGGATACAGGAAGCCTCGTCCCCTCCATATGTGCCGACTGCCAATTATCACAGACTCTGAACAGAATTTAACCAATGCCTTAGCTCTTGGCTTGGGCATACACACACACACACACACCCACACACACACACACACACATGCGCACACGCCACACGCACACTCCTAATCACTCATAGGTATTATTGTTGCCTTAGTCATCAACAGTTTCATCATGAGGTATGTCATCACTCAAGCAAATTGTACAATCATTGATGGATTGGAGCTGATGAATAAGACATGTCATTAATAGTAAACAGTTTGATTCATGAAGGTGATTTAGCTCCGTGTATTCACTCAGCCCTGGTTTCCATGCTCTCTGTTCTGATAATGCCTCATTTTACAGCTGGACTGATAATTCTGTCCTTGGCACTTTTTAATATTTAATACCAGTGCATGGTGTCTTGCATAACAAAGCAGGCAAGTGGGAAATATGTTAATGCATAACTACATAAAGTAACAAAGTACATTCAGTCAAGTACTGTACTTGACTGTATCTGTGTTTGTTATTCATGTCTGAGTAGGTTTCAACCTGGCAGTGTGATGATGTTCTCACAGAGGGAGGGAAGGAAGGAAGGAAGGAAGGAAGGAAGGAAGGAAGGAAGGAAGGAAGGAAGGAAGGAAGGAAGGAAGGAAGGAAGGAAGTAATCGATAGTTTCCATCTAGCATGGGGTCGAAAGCAGTATATTGCTGGAAGGACCTAATGGTAATTAAGGAATTTTCACATTCTATTGGGTTCAACAGTTGAGCTCAGATTAGCTGATAATGAGAAAATCAAAGCCGCAGGTCCTACAGGGAGATTGTTAGCGGGCCGCTCCCCTCTGCACGATGCCGCCGTGCTTTGATTCGCCCACCGCAGTCACTTCCTCCTGCACTGTTTAGAGAAAAGATAAATGTTTAGGTGAAAATGGTATACGTGCATAATTATATGGCACAGATTTGTGTATGCACTGCATAATTCTCTGCATTACGTGTGTGGCGACGTGCAACCTGAGATGTGTTTATACAGTACTGCATGTGCAGATTTCTGTTCTGCCGTACTTCAGAATAATGTTTACATAATTCCATATCTGTTTAGTTTAAAGTGCGTGTGCGTGCGTGCGTGCGTGCATGCATGTCACCTATGTTTGTGAGTGTATGCATGAAAGTGTCATACACTCACCCCCCTCTCTCTCTCGCTCTCTCGCTGGTAAAACAAACTCTCAGGCACTCTACTATAATTAGTCAGAAAAGCCAAGACAGCAGCTGTGAATAATTTAAAGATGGCAGTTTATGCAAATGGTCCAAATGTGGGCCGTGGTGCAGGAGGTGGTACTGTTGCCTTTTACTGCTGACATGATGAAATGGAGCTGAGTATGGGATGAGTTGTCTCCGTCCACATGCTGCCAAAACACTGCCAGCGTCGCTCCATTACTTTCACATTATGAAAGGTGTACCAGGAATTTGTCACAGTCCCACTCCTAATGAAACGCCCCCAGATTGATATATTTGAGCTCATTATTCAAGTCAAGAGACTGACATCCGCCTCCCACCAGATGTCATCTATCCATCCATCCATCCATCCATTAATCCATCCATCCATCCATCCGCTCAATTGGCAGAGGGTGGGAGATTGTGTTTTCATGTGTACTTTTGTCTGTGTGCAGTTAATATCAGGCACCCCGGACCCATCTGTAATGGGCCAATTCACGCTTTGACCTATAACTCTTGAAAGACAACGTTTTATTAGCAATGTCCATGGTTTTAGTTTTCTAAGTATGTACTGAACTTGACTGCAGGTGACATTGTAACTCATCAATTCCATTCTGGCAATATTCATGAAATGCTACAATTAAGAAGGTATCCAAGAACATATGGTTCTACTGTTTAAAAGTTACATTTAATCTAAGGACACTATCTGGTGAAATCAGGTACCTGAGAGTAAGGTTAGACTGTATGATGAATTACTAGTGTATTGAGATACTGGTGTAACTCACTTAAGCTCTGACAACATTGCATTAATGTTACAATAGACTTTATTATGGTTCTATTTAGATTTAGTACCTGTTTATTGCAATCATGGAATTTTAATAGCCATCTCCTGAATTCATTTGCTGGTGCAAAGCCAATTTCAGAGCGCTGAGAGAGTGGGGAAAATAAAATGCATTCAAATAGAATGTGGTATGTGTGCATGAGCGCACACTTGCACACTGTGTGTGTCTCCTGTGTGAGTGGGCATTAGTTTTAAGTGTTAGACAGATGGAAAACTGGTTTTATTGTATGATCAAGTTTTATTGAGCTGCTGTCATCTAGATGCTATATGGTTGACATGCTGTCTAACAGATTCGGCGTATTGGATGGATATGTTGAGTTAATTATTCCCCTGTAGCGATCAAGATGAGAGCCGCAGGTTTAACCAGAATGAAAGGAGTCTTGTGGCCGTGTCCTTTCTTTCTTTCTTTCTTTCTTTCTGTCTTTCTGTCTGTCTGTCTGTCTGTCTGTCTGTCTGTCTGTCTGTCTGTCTGTCTGTCTGTCTGTCTGTCTGTCTGTCTGTCTGTCTGTCTGTCTGTCTGTCTGTCTGTCTGTCTGTCTGTCTGTCTGTCTGTCTGTCTGTCTCTTGTGCTGTGCAAGTGGTTTTCCCATTTTGCCATTCAAACAAAATATGCCTCCGCATCACTGCTTCGCCGTAACACAGGAACTATGCTGCTTTGAATTCTGACACATCAGCAGAAAGAGGTTTAAAAACATCAATACTCATAAATCCCTGGTATTTGAATATAGATCTGAGTACAAAGGCACTGACCACAAGCACAACAGCCTGGGGTGGGGCGTTGTTTTGCATTGAGCTCTACCGGATTTGTAAAATAATCGAAATCTAGGGCGGGATTGCATATCAGCAATCTGCTGCTGCATGTACTGTATATACAATACAGGGACATGGTAACAATTAAATGTTTCAATTGCTTCTCATACTCGAGCGCACCTCTCCGGGCGGCTGCCCACAAACGTGTAGGCCCTGTAGCGGCGCTTTCTCTTTCTCTTTGTTTCTCGCTCTCTGTTTTCTCTTGGTGAACACTTCACACACACAGCAGGGGCTCTGTCTGTCCCCGAGTGGACTTCCTGCTCACAGTGGATATCTGAGAAAAAAGTGAGTGCACGTTACGAAACACATGCACAACAATAAACACACACGCACGCACCACACACACACACACACACACACACACACACACACACACTGCAGGAGACGTAGCCCTGTATGCAATTTTAAGTAGAGAGAAGACTAGAGAAGACAAGAGCAGGCATGGCACATCATAACGTAGCATGAGGCGCGTTGTGTTGATGGTCTATTTTTAGCGAAGACGTCTAACGTAGACCGAAGAAAAAAATAAAATACACTAGTATAGAGCCCTGAGGGACTCCTCTATAGACACCCTATGGGGTTTGTGTAGTTAAGGCTTGTGTCGATGATGCATGGAGTGTGTAAATGCCACAGCCTGAAGGTTGTCGGTCTGCCAGTCTGTTTATAATTAGTCTCTCCTGCGCCTCTTTGCCTGCGAAACTGTCTCCTCTCCTTGCAGACGGCATTCAAATCATCTCTGATCTGACAAAGGGAAGCGGTAACTCTTCTTGTCATGGCTGTGAAACTTTTGGCTGTCGCGCGATTCCATTCAATTCATATTTGTGGGGTGATTCTTTTATTCAAAACCGATTATCGATTCAAATCAAAACGATCACGGTAAATGTGAATATATATATACATCTGAAAATGTATTTTATGTCCAATCATTACGCATACCTATACGGATCCTTTATGACTGGTGTCAGTATCAATTACCTTGCAAATGATACATACGGAACATAACTGATATGTATGGAGCATGTGTGTGTGTGTGTTTGTGTATTTTGGGCGGGAATCCCTTTTGGTGTAAGCATTATGTTATGCTTTAGCTATTGAAAAATAGCAGATCTACAAGCTCATAGCGCGCCACCGAGTGGCGCGCTACGAGCTTGTAGGTCTGCTATCTTTGAAAAATCGAAGAACGACTGACATAGAAACATAGCTTTTTCAGAAAACTGTCAGGATTTAGAAGACATTTATAGAATCTTCCCAGGTCAAAATGGGATAGGGTGGGTTTAGAGGGAATAACTGGGAGTAAACCTCTTGAGAAGAACCCCAGTGCCCTACATTATATAACACTTGTGTGCTCCTGAGCTTAGTCGTCCAGTCATCACACGCTGCCATGTGCACAAAGACAAGATAGTGAAATGAAAGGCTAAGCACCAAAATGTCTTGAAGTTAATTTGGTTTAATCTACTGCGTCCAGTATTGAGTCACTGTCCACACTTTACACGCTCCCCTATTGGATTCGATGCAGTGGATAATGTTTTCTCGTTTAAATCATGTCGGCGCTGACACTTTAAGAGAAGCCGTGGCTGGTATATGGGATTAATTCAGTCAGAACGGATCCACGCACGTTTCAGCACTCAATTAATATTGTCTAATATTATGAGCCTTTCATTCTAAAATAGGGCCCAATTTTGCATGTCTTAAGTACCAGGTCTTATAATTTAGCTTAAGACCTGGAGTCATGGCCAATGCTATTTGGCTGTTTTGAGTGGCCAAACAGCATTGGCCACACCTCCAGGTCTTAAGTTACGGGCCTACGGCATACGAGCGTTAGGCTACTTAAGACACGCAAAATAGGACATCTCTATGAACTGTTAATATTCATGTGAGGAAACATTATAGATGGGAGTGGGATTTGAAGCTCTGTTGGCCAGTTTATAATTCCCCGCAGGTACCTTTGAAGTATTTATCGCATGTAGACGATGAAAGAAGCTGTCTTCTTATCATCATTCATATGTGAACGGCATAATACAGAACCAGTTGCTTTCTTAGCGTGTGTGTGTGTGTGTGTGTGTGTGTGTGTGTGTGTGTGTGTGTGTGTGTGTGTGTGTGTGTGTGTGCGTGTGCGTGTGCATGTGCGTGTGCGTGTGCCCCCTCTGCTGGGAGAGGGCGGTTGCATGCAGGTATTTTAATGAATAATTTAAGAAGTGATTGAATTATTAAGATGGAATCATGCTAGCTGGTGCCACACTTAATTAGCAGACCCCTCATCCCGCCAGTTAAGTGTGCCCTAAACGACCTGACACCCAACAGCCTTTATCCATCTTCTTTATTTTTGTTTTGTTTGTTTTCTTACTGCTTTTCCTCTTCGTTCAGTGTTTTGTTTTTCTGTCATGCATGACTTTCCACATCTGTGTTCTGTCCGTCATCTTTTATCGCTATTTCATTGTCTTGTAGTTTTTTATTTCCTGGATTTATTTGATTTGATTTAATTGATTTTGAATTGATTGATTGTGAATATTAAATACATACACTTGGGAGCAAAGCATTAACCCTTTAACTGTACATGGTGCCAAGTGACTGCTATGCGTCCTCAGACGCTGTGTGCCACATGAGCCAATATAAGTGGCAGAGCGAGAGGGGGGGAGGGGGGAGGAGAGTACAAAGCACAGTACAGTACAGAGTAGTACTGTACAAGGTACAGTGAAGCATACAGCCTGTGTGTGTTAGGTTGACGCACGGTATGGACTAATGTGGAATAATGAAGGCAAACAGTTTGCTTGCTGAACCAGAAGCAGCTTTATGTATTCATGCATGGGTTTGTGGAAGAGAAGCTGGTGGAGAGACGTGTATACAGAGGTCAGATGTGACAGGGGGTGATTGTATCAGTAAATGATAAATAGGCAACGTTTCCCTTGTGGAGTGGCGTGTTTGGCCTGGGTCAGGTGGAGGTGAGAGGTCAAAGGTGAGAGGTTGCCAGCATCAAAGTCCAAAGCCTGTGGCAGAACCTCTGACTGAAGGGCATACACCAGAACACAGAGCATGGGATTACTGCTGCTACAGTACATAGATACTCATAGGAATCTACTCATCACACACACACACGCACGCGCACGCACGCACGTGCACGCATGCATGCACTCACACTCATGTAGGCTCGAGGATCGTTTGCTTTTGCCTGAAGTCTGGCGTGCTTTGATGACGCAGTGTTGTTATGCACTTTTTTCTCACTGTTTGAGTGGTTTTATTTCATTGTATTTTTTTTCTTTTTTTTTTTGATAATTTGGAATTCATGGTTCTGGAATACTTTTTTATTTTCTCAATATGCCTTGTTGTTTACGTCGAAATGGGGACATTTCTTTTGTAAGGGGGGACGTATGTAGGCTCGAGGATCGTTTGCTTTTGCCTGAAGTCTGGCGTGCTCTGATGACGCAGTGTTGTGATGCGCCAGTGTTGGCTGTGATGAGTTGTTGTGTGGATTAATAATAAACGGAGTGACCGGTGGCGTTCCAGTGATTAACTCCTTGTCATCTGTCCTTATAAAGAGAGTCTAAAGCCTGCATATTCTTCTAGCTGCGGCCGGCGCTACACTAACACTAACACACACACTCACACACACACACACACGCACACGCACACGCACACGCACACGCACACACACACACACACACACACACACACACACACACACACACACACACACACACAGTATACCAAACATGTATAGGGGCACTGCGTGTCTGTCAGCTTGCACACCACAATACTGTCATTCTTGTAACGGAAAGAATGGAAGAATTAGATAAATATGTTTGACTAACTGAATCACCCAAACTTCTTTCCCCCCTCAGGGGAACATTTCATTTAGCCAAGCATGTCACTGTTAGACAGGCTGTTTGTCTGCCGGGTACACTGATATATCATGCCGCATTGTTCCGGAAACAAAAGACCATCTTATAAACTGCAAATGTGCTTTTCTCTCATCAAGGTTCCAGTTGAGCAGTCTTTTATACATGTCTCTGTGTGTTCTTGGCAGCTCTCTGACTGATAATATCTCACAGTTTATAGTTAAGGAACTAACATACTGAAACCTAGCCTAGATAAATGTATTCACATTTTCCGTATGAAAATGTTTTCCCCCCTCAGGTGTTATTGTTTATGTTGATGGTTTGGGTGGGATGTGGAGGAGAAGGAGGGTGGGCTGGTATATGCCAATGTGTTTGCAGTCCACATACATCACCTGTCTGAGCAATGCAGTTAACGTTACGATGCATCTCTAAACTTTGCTTTGTGGAACGACAATGACAGAGTTTATCCCGCTGTGCGTGTAAACAAGTTTCTCCTCCTTTTCGTCTCATATTGATCGGTTCCTTTATCTCCACCCGACTTCTCTCTGCCGCTTAGGAGACAGACACAGGTGTCATTCACCTTCCACAGCGAGACAACTTTCATTCTGTTCAGTAGGTCAACAACAAAACATCAAACATTTTACTCTTGTCTGTTGGGTTTTGCAGTGTTTCCCCATGGATTACGTTATAATAACGGCACAGAATCTGTATCTTGCAACAAAAACACAGATGATCATCCACTGGTCCAGATATTCTTAGTTTACGTATTTCATGATAACTATTTTTATGTATATGATGCTATGTTATTCTTCTTGCCTAATGTAAATCGCTCTGGATTAAGAGCATCTGTCAAATGCCTAAATTGTATATCGTAATCATCCCCAGCCAAAAACGTTGCTAACCCCTGCTCTACAAGGTAGTCAATACATGCATGTTCTATGCTAAAGCCATACCTGTAGGAGTCTGCCCAACCTCCAATAAAGAGCACAGACACATCCTCTCTACACAGTCATTCCTGTCAGAGCACTAGCTGTTTATTTAAGGGATAATATCTGGCTAGACAGGGAGGGAGTTATATCCCGACAATGACTACCTAGCCAGATATTATCACACTTATTACACGGCTACCTAAAATAAATTAAGAAATTGTCCCAAAACACAACAAAACGAGTATTCCATAAGTTTGCGCTGGCTGCATCTGCCCAGCTGCAGGGAAAACAAGGAAATTAGTTGAGCAAATTGAATCCATTATCGGGTACTGCTGTGTCTATGTCTCGCTCAAATGTTTTCAAAAACATTTTTGAGAGCAATGTTTAGCTGTAAATGACATTGTGTGTCACAGTGTGTGTGTGTGTGTGTGTGTGTGTGTGTGTGTGTGTGTGTGTGTGTGTGTGTGTGTGTGTGTGTGTTTACACGGCTGTCATGTTGGAAACAGCAGTAGGCTAAATCAAGCGGGGCGCAGCTGGTGCTCAGAGGGTTTGATTAGGCAGCGGTCTGTTATAGAGCGGAGCGGTCATTATCAAGACATAATAGACCTCTGAATTCAGCGATCGACCAATCAAGCATTCAACCAAGCCATGTAATAATTGAAGATAATAATTGAATCATATACTTCGTTGGCCGGGGTCCACGCAGGGGTCCGTATACCTTTTTCCATTCTAAAATAAATGTCTTAGCTGAAAATATCTGATCTGCACAAGATGCTGTGAGCTTGTAGATCTGCTATTTTCACTGTGTGTACGTACTGATAGCGCTTGATTTACTTCCTGCTCTCCCACTATGCGATATACAGACACCTGAGCTCTGAACCTGCTATCCCTGCATTAGCTCTTTCGTAGCGACACATGCAACCCCATGCTCTCAAGTCCCCTGCAGCACACCGCATAATTAATGTGTCTTCAAAGAGCCATCGAGGGTTAAGAGAGGGAGCTCTGAGGGGACTTTGTTTCGACGTCATTTGTTGCTTTACAAATTCTGCATTACAGGCAAGCCTCCAAACATAATTACATTGATTTCACACTGATTGCTACAAATAACGACATTTCCTTTGATCCACGGGAAAGAACAAGAGGAACACAAACACACACAGCACACACACACACACACACACAGCACACACACACAGCACACACACACACACACACACACACACACACACACACACACACACACACACACACACACACGGACACGTCGTGTTTTATTCCGTCGGTCTTGGCCGGGCATCGGCGAGGCGGAGCTTAGCACCCGGTTCAGAGTCTCTTTTGATCAAACGTACTGTAACATTCACACACACAGAGTACTATCACTTTGTACACCAGCCTTTATATGCATTCAGGTCATTGTTTTTGCCATCCCGCTGAGATACAATAAAATATATTCACAACACGCACACACGCACACACGCACACACACACGCACACACACACACACACACACACACACACACACACACACACACACACACACACACACACACACACACACACACACATATTGTATTTGCCCATTGCTTCATCTCCTTCCCGGCTATTGCTTTTCCCCAGAGGGTTGGGTTTAGATGAAATGTCAGTTTTAATGGAAATTGGAATGGAATAACAAAAGGAACACTCCCTGGTATTGCTGCGAAGGGAAGATGTTTTCGTTAGATGACACAGTTAGGGGGGCATTTGCTAGCGGTTCATGTGGCATGTGGTGTTGAATCCACCCCAGGCAAAGCAGGACATTACTTTTATTGCGGTCGTTTCAGAGAGGCGGGCAAATTTAAACCCTATTTTTCTTCGCCGTTTTGAATTATGTAAAGATGGGGCTGAACGACTGATATCGCGCAGATACAGAGTTTACAAACGGAGTGAAGAGTTGGCCTTACCGGACCGAGACACATCTGCGGGTTATTACATTCACGCATCGGCAATAGAACAATATACAGTACACAGTTACTGTACAGCTCTTCCAACATGTTTTAAAGCCATGAACCGCCTATAGAACAGGAATGTTACAGCATGTTTTTGCACTGCAGATGTAGGGAACATTATAGGGAGACAATCTGAAATGCAAACTTGTGAGTTGTGAGAACGTTACCAGACGGGTCTGTCTGCCCTCCATGTAAAGCTGAATGTTTAATTGGGCATCCTCAGAAAAGTCCCACGATGGTAAGCAGCGTCTGTCTCCATCAATGGCTTCAGGCGCACGCCTAAAGCCATTGGCTCTACTCTAGTCATTATAATGCAACTATAATAACAATGTTAGATCGATCGGTCTCCCATTTTAATCCAAAACGGATAGTTCAGTCCTTGATTCTGATTGGCTGATCCCTTTGAAAATACTTGATACTCAGCTAAGACGCAGTCCGAAGCACTCCGCTCCATATCGAGCTACACTATGACTCTACAGTAGCTGTTTAAAACCCACTGTAAACCATGCATGGCTTATTGCTCTTATAGACCAATGATGCATAGCAGCCACTTGCTGTAATTGGGTGTACGTAGTAGGTTCCCGTTTACCACTTTCTCATTAACAAACCACAGCTAGAAGGTATGTTCCTCACCAAGAAAAATTTTTATCATCTGTCCAAACCGTCTTGGCACAAATGCCCGTAGTTTCATTTTCTCTGGCCTACCCTGCCCTAATGAGACGTTTGTAGGGTTTTAGCCATCTTTATTCTATGGATCAGCGATTGCTCCAGTTCTGTACTGCCACCGGCTGCAATTATGTTAGACACTTTGGGCCATATTATTTTAATGGGATTGTGTACATTTCTGGGCAGCCATGACAGCTCCGGAAAACCAAACTAATGGGGCATACAGCACAGAACCGCACCTATGGCCATGGTGTGTAGGGGAGTCTGATGCGTCTAGATGCGATTTGGCGTGCACTCACCATCAGTCAGTGCAGTCAGTCAGTCAGTCAGTCAGTCATTCAGTCATGCCCAGACAGTCATGTCCCAGACAGTGCCCCCAGCTCTGGAGTGCTCTGTGTTCACTGCCAGGACAGACACTGCCCAAAGTGACTGTATGTAGAGCACTCCTCAGGAGATGGCGAACACCTACGCGTGCCTTTTGGTCTTCAGAGCACCTGTAAACAAACAGTGACAGAGTACTGTACATTGGAGGCTGAAGGCCTATTCATACGGTGAACACCGAAACGGTGGTTAGAGAGATGTGATTGGGTGAGCGGTGAGACGTCATGTTGTAGCTTTCAGTGGTTCTTATCACCTAAAACTGGAGTATGAATAGGGCCAGAATAGGCTCCAGTGAGGCGATACGTCACAGAGGACATGGTCCTATGGTTGTTTCTATCGTCTCTATATAATGGGGAGAGGGTCGAACCTGATTAATCCTGTCCTCTTTCTGCTTCTCTGTAGTCACGTCACTTTGCATTGTCTCCCTCGTACCCTGATGCAGTTCATATGAATTATGATAACCCGTTTATGCCCTATTGATCTGCTATTGAACCTGAGCCTGGCCAGACGGCGCCTACCAGGAGGACTGGAGACCTAATCGCTTTCATCAGCAATAAACGACTGGGGCCTCCACATGTAACAGCAGACATGAGGGCCACAGCTAATTCAATAATGTCAGTATCTGAAAGTACAGTGCGCCTGTGAGCACACATTTGTCTGTCTGTCTGTCTGTCTGTCTGTCTGTCTGTCTGTGTGTGTGTGTGTGTGTGTGTGTGTGTGTGTGTGTGTGTGTGTGTGTGTGTGTGTGTGTGTGTGTGTGTGTGTGTGTGTGTGTGTGTGTGTGTGTGTGTGTGTGTGTGTGTGTGTGCGTGCGTGCGTGCGTGCGTGCGTGCGTGCGTGCGTGCGTGCATGCAAAGAGAGAGAGAGAAGGACAGTAGTTTTATGTCAGAGAGAGTAAGAACAAAAACCTAACATCCGTGACAACATCAGCATTCATTATAATTCCAATGAGATTTTCTCAAAATAACAAAGCCGATATCCTCCCATCCACCTTCTATAAGGAGATGACCTCCCCTCTCCATTTACGCATTACTACTTTCTCCGTTCTTTTCTGCCATATTTTCTCTACCCTCGTTTTCACTTTCCATATCTGGCTGTGTAGGTAAGGATGAGTTATAGCGGTCACGGCGATGGAGCTGATAGATGAAGGTGAACTGTGTTCTCTCAGTGCTGCCCTGCAACAGGAGACTGCAGAGGACACAGTGCCTGCCATCCATCCTGCTAGCCACCCACATGTACATAACCCCAAACTATCACGATGCGCTCCATATTAGGAGCTTACTAGGACTCTGCTTGGACTTAATGTACAGCCCAGTTCTACCACACACTGGTTCTGGCCCTCAATCTGTTCAGATAGCAAATCTGTTTAAAGATACAATCTGGGACTTATTTTAATTAATACAGTTTTACTTTAACCAATCCGTATGGTAGAGTGTGTTGATCCAATATAACTAGTAATAAATATACAGTGGTTGGAGGCAAGTTTTTTACTATTTTGAAAAAAACAATAGTTCAAATAGTTAAGCTAAAATGTTTTTCAAAATAGTAAAAAAAATAAAAGGCAAAGTATTTTAGGGATAAGGGGTACCGGCGAAAATAGGGTCCTACTCTCCCTGTGTCAGGCACGACACTGAATGGTTGATAATGTCAATAATGATTTGAAGCAGACCAAATTAACCTCAAGATGCACCGCCACCTTACACCCATCTCTGTTGGGAGACACGTGCATGTGAGCTTACTTGTCACATGGCTCAGGAACCGTTCCCAAGACTACTTACTTACTTATGGTCTTTTTCTACAGTAACAGAGAACGGTTCCGAGCCTGATGAAGGACGCTTGAGAATTTTTCCAAATGGGTTTCCGTCTAAACGAGGCCAGTGGGGATACATGGGGCTCGAGCTAGTATGGAAGAGAGCTCATAAGGTCACGTTTCACGATAATAATAACAACAATATGGTTGTTAACTACTCAGTACGCATGCATTCAGTATTGCAATAATGTCTGACTGGATGATTTTTCAGCTGGCAGCTCAAATACACTTGGACACAGCCTCCTAATCGAATCAATGAACCCTGACCCAAGAATGTTATGTACAACTTTACCATATGTGTGAACACAAGAATGTTGTCATTATACAGTGTACAACTTTACATTATGTATCTATGAAATGTAACCGAGGAATGTTGTCATATACTGCATGTGCAACTCTACAGTATCTATGGACTCTAACCCAAGGCCTATGCATTGATAAATATATTCATGAATCCACAAACCCTTTCAGCCACTCGTCTTAAACTATTCTATGGAACCATACACAGCTTGGGCATACAGCAGCACATTTCTCCATTCTGCATCAGCCACTGGTGGCTCTTATCAACCCAGTGAATGTTGAGTCAACACATCAGTGCTCCCGTGTCAACTTGTCACAGTTTATAGATGGCCACTGCTACTAGCATTATCGCTAACCCACTGCAGTGACACACAAGCTCCTTTATCAGCCAGCAGATAACAGTCAGCATGCGCTGTGCCTACGGAATGGCCTCAAACCGCACATCCTTATCCTGTGCACCCAGGTGTGGCCCTCTCCCATATCCGCTATCTGCAGGAAATTACATGCACCGTAAAGCCATTACCACTTCAAAAGGAAGAGTTGAGTGGGTCCATTCGAGTACATTTTACACTCTCTGAGTTCATTTAACATTGATACTTTTACTATGGACTTGTGCCCCACAGCAGGCATGCATGCACTGGCAGGAAGCAATTAATAATGGCCTATTCATAAGTGAGTGCTAATGAATATCAAAGAGGCCATTTGTTGGTGTGCGGGCTGAAGTTAAGGCAATGTACTTTACAGTGAAAGCCAATATGTTTCAGATCATCTTGTGTGGAGCAGTAAATCCATAGCAGCAGACCAGGTGTGTGAGAGAAATCCTTACTGTATGATTTATTGCTTTCCTCACAACAGCTATGTTTATAATTATTTACAACCACGCTTGTTGATTTTTTCCTCCTGTATTGGTCGGTGGGCTTCATTTTCCTGTCATGGGTGGTTTGAAAAACATGTCTCTAGTCTGAATGCTTATTACAAGCAACTGTACTTTATTTAACCTATCGGTGAGTTTCAAAGTATATTGGGGACATGGGATAACGTAAGTAGTCACCGTTCAAGTTACGCTTTACTCATTCCTGTTGCTGTGCATTCCACAGTTTGGTAGGATGCACTGTACAGTAGGTGTTTGTGCTTATCCAATTATTAAATGGCAAACATACAGCACCTGAATTCCCCCCAAAAAAAAAAGAATCATGGAAAAGTTCGTTTATTTCCATAATTACATTGAAAAAGTTTAACTTTCATAGATTATAGATTCAGTGCACACAACGTAAATTATTTATTTGTTTATCTTTACACAACTTTGGCTTCCAGCTAATAAAACCCACTAAGACAGAATTAAAAATATATATAATAATACTGTGAATAAATCACCATTTACTCCTCAGTTTTAATAGCAGAGCATGAATGTTTTAATCTGAATGCGGAATGTTGGGAATCCCTTTGCCTTCATCACTGCCTCGATACGCCGTGGCATTGAGCCTGTGGCATTGCCCGGAGTTATGGAAGCCCAGATTTCCTTGATGCTTGCTATCAGCTCTTCTTTGTTTTTGGGTCTGGTGCCCCTCATTTTCCTCTTGACAAAACCCCATAGATTCTCAATGGGGTTTAGATCCGGTTGACTGGCCAGTCAAGCACTGTGATGGCATGGGCATCAAACCAGGTTGTGGTTCTGGGCAGGGCCCAGGTCCTGCTGGAAGAATCTGCATCTCCATACAGATCCTCAGCAGAAGGAAGTCCTCTAAAACATTCTGGTAGACTGTTGCGGTGATTGCAGGATTTAAGAAAGCAGAGTTTACCAACACCTGCACTGGACATTGCACCCAAAATCATCACTGTGGATATTTCACACTGGACCTCAAGCAGCTTGGATTCTGTTCCTCACCCGTCTTCCTCCAAACCCTTGGATCTTGATTCCCAAACGGATTGCACACTTTACTGGGCTTCCATAACTACGGGCAATGCCACAGGCTGATTGCCTCAATGCCACGATAAAGGCAGTGATAAAGGCAAAGGGATTCCCAACCAAGTATTGAAGATTGACATTTCTGTTTTGAAAGTACCATATTTTGATTGATTTGATGTGATCCTAATTTCTTAATGTGGCATTCATTACATTCATGCTCTGCAAAAACTGAGGAGTAAATGGTGATTTCTTCACAGTATTTTGTGTAAAGATAAACAAATAAATACTTGAAATCATTTACATTGTGTGCACTGAATCTATAATCTATGAAAGTTAAACTTTTTCAATGGAATTATGGAAATAAACCAACTTTGCTGTAGATAGGCTTGAAAAATCTTTTTCTGAGTTGTACCATGCTTTCCCTTCAAGACAGCAGTCACACTGTTGTACATATGATCGTACTGCAAGATGGTATCACACATCGAAAATACCAGAACTACAGTTAGCCTTAAAAATAGAATTATGAATCCCTTACATGAAAGGGGAAATCAAGGCCAGACCAAACATATGGCTCCAGCGTCGATAACAGCGGTAGAAAAACCCTTGTTCCGTATTTCTTCAAAACCCTCAACTCCCCATCAAACACAGGAAGAAATGTAAGACACATGGGGACCATACTCATGCTGTTTCCTGTGCCAGCCTAAACAGACCGACCAGTCAATCTACCCCAGTCCTATTCTCCACCATTGCTCCTGATTGTTTAATGTCCATGAAGGAGACAGATGATATTGAGGCTGCTGCTCTTGGCTCTGCTGTTGATGGAATATCTACTGCACTAGTCCATAATTGCACTATTTTTCATGTGAAAGAGGTGAGGAGAGTAAAGAAAGACTCTTGTACATGTCGGGCACTTTTCCACTAGACTAGTCTGCTTTTTATCTGACTTTATACAAGGCTGATGGCTATGGTGTGAATAACAGAACTGAGTTATTTGTGAAGAAAGTGGTTGAGACTTTTACAGTAAAAGGCTCTATATGCAAGAGGCATGTTCTAATTCCTTTCCATAATAAACAATTTCCACAGTATTTCGGATGAAAAGGCACATGCTTGGTCATCATGAACAATGCATGCATGTGTTCATTCTCCCAGGAGTAATGCACCATGTATTCAATGTAATTAATTGTGTGAAACCATTTGTCAGCGAGATGTATAAAAGCATCTTAGAAAGTAACTTAGAACATCAAAATAAAACACTACTTGCCAACAGATATAGTGAGGAGTTTGTTAATCTGTTTAGCATGGTGTCCAACTGTCCATCCAATCGCCCTTTCATTCAAACCTGAAAATGTCCCTCCACTCAAACAGAAGCTACCAAGACTTGAACCTTTTATCTATCTAACACTCGGAGACGGTGGCGTTCCACTCAGGCTGTGTGAGAGCAGATGCTTCACCCTGCTAATGGCACTGCCTCTCCTCCTCACATCTTCAGCATCTTTCAGCTGCTCTACTGGGCTCATTTAAAAGGGCCTGAGGCACAGGATGCTTCATTTCTCCATCGGCGTTGCTCCTTTCACGTCTTCCTGCTGATTATTCTCCTACGGGCTTTGCACAATAATCCAAAATGTTCATCCACAAACCATGCTATTTTGTCTTCATTTGGGTGTTTGAATATGTGACTGCTTTGGTTGTTGGTACAGAGGAGGAATTGTGTGTGTTTGTGTGTGGGGTGAGTGCTTTGGAATAAGGAAGATGAGGCACATCTGATCAAATTTATCTTCCTTTTCTCCTAGTATCATAGTTCACATAAAATGTAATGCAGGTCAAGGTCATCGTTATTCAAGGTCAAGGTATTATCTTTACTTTAGCTAGCTACAGGGATGTCAAACTCAAATTCACGGTGGGCCAAAATAAAGAAATTGGTAGAAGTCAAGGGCCGGACTGTGTTTCAACACACGGGCACCGCGGTCAGGAGGACGTCCCAGGCAAATAGCAAAAAAGTAAATGTATTTAAAACTGAAAATGCATTATTATTAAGCTCAGTTGCCTGTTCTATGATCCTCACAAAGCAGGACTTGTAGTATTATGGTGGTCCGTGCAATATACCAGAGGGCCAGTTCTAATACTAATTAAATATGAGCTAGCACATTCATGTGCCTATTGTGCGGGGTAAGAAGCTATAGCAATCTACTGCCAGTGGTATTATTGCTACAGAGCCACTTTCTAGCATCATCTGAAACAGTCTGTGGTTGGGGTGACTACGATCTTTGGTGATGATATTGATGTAGGCATTTATCGAGCCTGAGGTAAGGCGGCTGGGGGGTGCGTGTTATTATTCAAAGACTTAAGATCTGTGATTTAACGGGATTACTGTACCACCACGGTACGCTTCCACTCGGGTGGCTGCACAGTGGCGTTCGCCTCCCATATTAGTCGTGGTAGTGATGTTTTAAGAGGGGAGAGGCGTTTTTCACCAACCCTGTATTTGCCACCGTGGCTCTCCGTGGGAGCTAAGCAGTGTGATGGATTAGGCATGAGGAGTTGTCCGCTGGTTTAATGGCAGGTCCGCGGCAGCCTGAGGAGATGGTTTTAATCATATTTGCCTCCTCATTACCCTCCCGTCTGCTGCCTGAGTGCCGCGCTGGGATATCAATGGTTCTGTAGCCAGAAGGCCCCACCCCGTCACAGGACAACACACTGCCAAAATATTGTATGGATAATTGTGTGCCTTGTTGTGAGTCAGACAGCATTCACCACGGGCCATAGACACCAAGGCCCTGGTGATTGCGCGTTGACTAGACCTGCGTTAGTTTTTTAACCCCACCATTAATTTATGTAAAAATATGAAAATAATAATTAAATAGCACTTATATAGATAGTATGTAAACACACTCAAGCTAACAAGGTTGAGAGGGGTTAAATAACAGCTCATTATTCAACAATACATTTAATTAAAAAAAAGGTGCTGCAATGTCAAACCTTTGCCGCAGTAGGGTTCAGTCATCTCAGTTGACGTCACAAAGTGAACTAATGTGGGAAACATTAGAGTCACAAATGCCACTAAAGAAGCTACTGAGAAGCATGAGGTTTCTGTGCTGTCAGAAGGATAAATTAAAAAAAAGTGTAAGAGAGCGGTATCAGTGTAACAATGCATAGTGGAGAGTCAGCTGGCTCTTATCTCCAAGGAGACTCTGTGTGACGACCATCACTCATTCAGCGTTGACCCCTCCGGCCTCTTTCACAGACCACTCAGCAAATCCTCTTAAACTCCCAGTTAGGGAAAGGTGGGTTTTTGTGCTGACACCATCACTGTTGGTCAAATTCCTAAAGTCAGTATAGAAATTTAGAAGATCAAACGGGATACAAATCTCCTTTTTAGCAATTAAGGCTGGTTTCAAGAATGTATTATAGTAGTACAGTATACCTTTAATTCATATCCATGTACTGTGGCTCAGGAGGTAGAGCAGGTCGTCCAATGATCCATGGGTCGGCGGTTCGAATCCCGGCTCCTCCTGTCTACATGTCGAAGTGTCCTTGGGCAAGACTCTGAACCCCAAATTGCTCCCGATGTGCTGGTTGGTACCTTGCATGGCTTCCGCCTCAATCGGTGTATGAATGGGTGAATGTAATGCACAATCTATGTAAAGCGCCTTGGATAAAGGCGCTATATAAATGCACCATTTACCATTTACCATTTACATCTGGTCTCATTCGGTTGTATAGCCGACTGTCTCGCCCCCTCGAGCTACGGGATCTAAGAGCCAAATTGTAACAACACTGCCTTGTCGACACACACAGGCAGAGAGAGAGAGAGGCAGTGCTGTGCCTGTGAAGCATGTTTATGTGACACCATTGCCTATTTCTCACAGAAAATGTTTTCAGAGATATATTTTACTGTACTGTTTAAGTTTGAAACACCATCCACTTGCCATCTTGAATTAAATTCAGAACTGAGTACTGAATAGAAGCCCTGTAGTGTCTCCATAAGCTGCGTGTGGAAGAATATGAGTTATGAGAATCATCATGAATGGAATCATGACTCATGCTTATTGTCTCTGCCAGGTCGAAGGCTCCCTGTCCGTGTATGTTTTGCCCCCTGTCCGTCCGTGTCCATCCGTCCATTCGTCAGTGGACAGCTAATCTCTGGCACCATCAACATAAAACTGCACACACCAGATGCCAGAGCAGAACCTCTGCTCCAAATTATTCACATCTGCCTTTTTTAAACACAACCTGGCCTGACGGAGACCTGTCTACTGTAGTTCATCATGTTTTTGTTTGAAAAAAGTAACTATGAGTTTAGCTTCTATTAATGATATCTCCATTATCCATCCATCCATCCATCTTCAACTGCTTATCCGTAGTCGGGTCACGGGGGCAACAGCTCCACCAGAGTGCCCCGGAATTCCCTCTCCAGAGCAACATTAGTGACTTCCTCCTGGGGGATTCCGAGACGTTCCAAGGCCAGTGATTCGATGTATTTCCTGCGCCTTGGTCTGCCCCGGGGTCTCCTCCCAGTGGGACGTGTGTCGTGCCCGAGAGGCATCCTAACCAGATGCCCGAACCACCTCAGCTGACTCCTTTCCAGGCGAAGGAGCCTCCATTATCTCCATTATCACCATGGATATGCTGTGAAACTGTGAAAAAACATCAGCTTTGGAAAAGATAAAGTTTGAATTGAGAGGGAGTGAAGATAAATTTTACCAGACATGGCAACCCTTCATTGACCATTTCAATAGGTGCACGCTAACCCCTCCTACACAATAGATAACATATTAGAAAATTGAAAAGAAAAGTAAAGAAAAAAAAAGGAACTGAGTATTTTATTTTATTTTATTTATTCTCATTTAAAAAGAAATGTCTGTAATTCAGTTAATTTACAACAACGTGTTGGGAAAGTTTTGAGAGCAAGAGTGTCTGTCCTGTGGTCTATTTGTCGTTGTTTAACTGTTTTTTTTGTTTTTTCGTTTTTATCACATTTATATATCTTTTTTATTATGTATTGTATGTGGAATTCACATTATCTGTCTTTATCTTTCATTTTATGTAACTGAATAACTAATTTGTATTGTCAAAGATTGTCATATAAGTTGTCATATACAAAAAATGCCTAATAAAAACAGTATTAAAAAAAAAAAAAAAAAAAAAAAAAAAAACATCAGCTCATCTTTAAACATGTCCAGTGTGCACTGGAAGAAAATGGACTGTAGATTAAGTCAGTTCTCTCTTTCATCCACTCTTAGGCTACCGTTATATTTAGAGGTTTCCATCAGGTTTCCAGTTCCCACTCACATTTTAGTTTTTCATCATCTATCACATTATGCAGTGGTCCTCATGGGAGCCTCTACATTATATTACTTCTGTATTTTTTTTTAAAGCCATGAGCAACGTGAGGAGGCTAATTGCATTATTCCAGCAACCTCGTTAATGACAATGTTGTAATGGCTTTCAGCTATTATTGAAATGACTTTCAACAATTTTAGTTTACTCAACTGCCATTTGCTTAAAAGCTTTGCCTCTCTGGTTTTTGGACAAGCTGGTACAGTTAAATGTGAGTTTGTGATGACAGATTTCACCCTGTAATAAAAATAATTCCATAAGAATCCATAGCCGACAGCTCTTTCAATTGCTTTTCAGGGGAAGCAGGGACACACTGCACACACACACACACACACACACACACACACACACACACACACACACACACACACGCTTGAAGTGGCTCTATATGATATAAGTCTAAAATGTCAATGAACACATTGAAGGGAGACTTTTATTGTATTCATCCAGTCAGTTTCCTCCAAGACAAAGAGAAGAGTAATCTGATAGAACCTCAATGGTCCTCCTATCTACCCCCCCCCCCCCCCTGTCTCTCTCCTCCTCTCCCCCTCTCTGTCACTGTGTCTCTTCCCCGCTCTCTCCTCGCTCTCTGTTTCTCTCTGCTATTTTCTCCATTCTTATAATTCTATCATGCCTGATGCGTCTTTCTTCATTATGCCTTTTCATTCAGGGACCATATATATATATATATATATATATATATATATATAATTTCTCAGTTTGTAGCTGTTTAAATAGCAACAACATATCTAACCTTGAAGACCGTATGATATATCATATTACCGGTAGTATAATATATTTCATTTATTTGCCTTAATGACAATTTCACAGATGTTTTACTCAACATTTGTCTGTACATTGAGATGGACACTGCGTGCATGCGTCTGTCTGTCTGTCTGTCTGTCATTAAACAGTTCAATGAAATCAAGAAGCATTCCACACTTCTGGTCAGATGTAAAGACATTGTAAAGCACTTTGAGCACTTGGAAAAGCGCTATCAAAATGCCATTCGTTAGATGTAGGAGGAGCCATGAGGCCCGGAGGAAACCCACAGTGTATCCTAGTGCCAACACCTGCTGCTATAGCGTCTCACCATGCAGCCATCAGCAATCTTCCCCACTGACTGTCTCTAAGCGCCCAAGAGACAGTGGGGGCAGTAGCATGCCACTTGGGCACAGGACAGAGACAGTGGGGGCAGTAGCATGCCACTTGGGCACAGGACAGAGACAGTGGGGGCAGTAGCATGCCACTTGGGCACAGGACAGAGACAGTGGGGGCAGTAGCATGCCACTTGGGCACAGGACAGAGACAGTGGGGGCAGTAGCATGCCACTTGGGCACAGGACAGAGACAGTGGGGGCAGTAGCATGCCACTTGGGCACAGGACAGAGACAGTGGGGGCAGTAGCATGCCACTTGGGCACAGGACAGAGACAGTGGGGGCAGTAGCATGCCACTTGGGCACAGGACAGAGACAGTGGGGGCAGTAGCATGCCACTTGGGCACAGGACAGAGACAGTGGGGGCAGTAGCATGCCACTTGGGCACAGGACAGAGACAGTGGGGGCAGTAGCATGCCACTTGGGCACAGGACATCAGCCTCGGTCAGGTCGTCTGGAAGTCGTTGCCAGACCTGAAACACCCAGTGACTCCAGGAAACAACACTGCATGTGTCCAAGTTTGTGCCTCAGTAGATGTTTTATTTACAATGTGAATTTATATTCATGGTCTACTGTATGTGACATACTGTAGACCATGAATATAAATAGACTCTATGTCATCACACAGCACCTTTTGTATTTACAGGAAGTTTACTCAACAAAGTTTTGTGTGTGTGTGTGTGTGTGTGTGTGTGTGTGTGTGTGTGTGTGTGTGTGTGTGTGTGTGTGTGTGTGTGTGTGTGTGTGTGTGTGTGTGTGTGTGTGTGTGTGTGTGTGTGTGTGTGTGTGTGTGTGTGTGTGTGTGTGTGCGCGTGCGTGCGTGAGAGAGAATGATGCTGCACTTTATGTTTTAATTTCGCTTGCTTGCATGCTGTAGTGCAGTAATTAATTAGCTGAACCCGTTGTGCTCACAAAATAAATGCTTTCCATTTTCATTAATAGACAACTCATTAGTACATGAGAAAGAAGGCATATCTCTGCTCTCTCCCAGTGCACTATGCTGCATGCACTACACAGTCTCTTGGCTTATTGTATGGTTTATCCTGAGCAGACATAATGTTTAATGAATATATATACTGTATATATAAGAACATACTGTGGCAAACCGGCTGAATCTGAGCCTCCTGCGAACCAGGGGAAACTGAGCGTCGTGTTTTATGGTGAAACTTACCTCCACCACCCCTGGGTTGCCACAATACATACAATACAATATTCACACATGCGGTATATGTTTATTTAATTTCTAGTTGTGTTTATTTTGTGTTACTTGTGCTAGCTAAAAGCCAGATGGAAAAGGATGTGAATTAAAGGTATACTGCACTACTATAATACATTCTTGAATAGTACTGTAGGACTTGCGGATGGAATATCTTTTAAACAACCAATCTAAGCTAAAATGCAGGCCCCATTTTCTCCCATATTTACTCAACACATATTTGTATTACATATTGCATACAACCGATTTCTAGCTACCACATGTCAGCACTTTCTTCCAGCGAGGTAAATCTAATATAAAACGACATTAAAAGTAAACTGATGCTGCCTTATATTACACTTTAATACTTTCACTCTAGGTGCTCTGCTGTCTGGAGATGTGGTGAGAAAAAGCAGCATCCATCACTGAGTCCCATGACCCAACATAGCAGGTTCAGGGTAGCTTGTTACCTGCCCTAACAAGCGTGCAGACTCTGCTAAGCAAATGGCACAAAGCTCAAGGAATACAAGCTGTCTTCATTATACACTTTCACAAAAGCCGCTATTATGTGAGCAAGAGGAAAATGGCTGTGGGGAAAACACATGGCATGGAGGTGCAGAAATCAGGGCTAAAGGCTAAGCATTGTAACTAATCATACACTTCATTAATCAACATGGGTATCAAAGCAGTACTATTGTAGATAGATCCAGCAGGGATTTTCTTCCCCAGGGACACTTATTAAAGCTCCCTAGCTGTGTAAAAAAAAAAACCCTATAGGCTCCTCCAATAATAGACCACAGGCCCTCTGCCTTTGCATAGGCTCACCTGTGACTGATGGGCTGTCAATGGCCATAAATGAGTGTGATTAAGAGACGGCAAGTGAGAGTGTAATAATTAATCTTAATTACATTAAAGTGTCAATATATCAATAGTACTTAATCATCCAAAGACAGCCACATTTGCACGCACGCACGCACGCACGCAACAAAGCAGCACAGTCTTCTCCACGCATTGGCCCCAAATCCAAATAGCGAAGGTTCCTTGCAGGCAGTTGCACACACCAGGAGTCATGCACACATATGCAACACACAATTCCATACCTCATGACGATGGGAATAAATTCCAATTTCTGGGTGTAATTAAAACTATTCCCAGAGCAGTAGAGGGGTCAGTTCAGAATGTTTTCCACCGCCAGTCAAATTAAATTATCACTCGTCTATGTGGTACGCACCTTAACCACTTAACCGCTATCGGGACCACTGAGACATGACCATTTTTGCACGACAGCAGCTGTCTTTTTGTGCCATGTCCCACTTAAAGGAGACCAGCTGGGCTCACCACGGCCCTCTGGCCCTACAGCTGTCCAGCTATGTGCCCAGCTTAGAGGTCTGAAGCACCATACATACACCCCCATGTCAAGAGCCTCTGATGTGCACTACAGAGGGTAGGATGCAGGGTTTGGGGCATCAAAGATGATGGTGAGTGCCATTAACCCAACCTGCACCTGCCTCATCCTGTCTGACAGAGTAACAACCTTGACAAAGAGCCTTAATTCAAGAGTCCCCTACGGCAGTACTAGGTACCCTCACAAAAAACATTCTGGTCTCTAAAACGGCCTCCCCATGGTCAGCACCTGATTGAGGGGAAAGGAACTGGTTGGAATAATGTGTTCCTTCGACACCCACAATCAACCGGGGAAACCCCTCCCCCTGTCTTGTGAAAAGGACCGGCCGGCTCCTCATGCATGGAAGGAAGCATGAGGTCAGTCGTCCGTTGCTCTCACCAGGAGGGAGGGTGGCCGCTTCGTAAGGCCGGCCGGTCCGTCTTAAGGTCGGCCGGTCCATCGTAAGGCCGGCCAAGGGAGTGTAGCACCCAGGATTACATTGACACATGGGTGAAAAAAATGGGTTACAAAAATCAAAATTATAATAAATCAATCACACCTAAACCTACGCATATATATAGGAGCCTTTGCCAGAGTGACAGCTCGGCTGCTGGCATTGTCTCTCCCCAGTGCAGTGAGTGAAAAATGTGGTTGGGTAACAGTCATTGGAGAGATTCACACTCGCAACTCAGCTGCTATCAATTTCTGTTGGGAACAGTGCCTTCAGTATACTTAATATCAGTATGGAAGCTTTGCCAAAGGGGTAAGGGTGTGTAGGCCATCACACTGCAAATGCTATTTGACAGTTCTTCATTGCCTTGATGTGTCCTCATTTCCACTTATGTTGGCACTCCCAGTAATGTCTTAAAATACAATAAAAAAATAACAATCCATAGATTCAATTTAAATGGGCAATAGAGATTGTAGACGTCAACATTAATACACACGTCGTTGTCACCCATGCTCATGCATGATGTGGGCTGCTGAGAGTGCTGAGAAAAAAGGAATAAAATAATTGTCTTTACCCCCTTTGTTCCGTATTTCTGCATTATATCAGGCTTGATAAAGTCTATTAAATGAAAATGAAACCTTGGGAGCTTACAGTGAGTGTCCCCCTGAATATTTCATTCGAACAATGAGCTGCATTTTCTGAGTTTCTTTGCTCCCTGTTGAGCTTTTGAGAAAAAAGATATACTCGTCCTCCCTCACTGGCCTCGGTCCCTCCAGAACAGGCTGTGTTTGATCCACACCTTGTTGGACAGAAGTGCTGCACTAAGTCCTTGGAATAATGATTTGTGCCGGATTTCCATTTCCCAAACCGTATCCCCCCCCCCCCCCCCCCCCCCACACACACACACACACACACACACACACAGGAATCTGTCCAGAACAAGAACCTCAACATCGTAATGAAAGCATTTGTTGGCTCCATCTTTGCAGCACACTGATTTTCTCATTAGAAAGCTCACTTATAGTAAATTGGGTTCATGATCAGGGGTTTCCAGGGATCCAGAGAGACTCTTATCTCACTGCTCGAGAGCTTCAATCACATTTACATGATTTAAAATACGTTTGCTTCAGGATGCTCTCTTCTGTCTTGCCTTAAAGGGGAAAATATGCTGTTCTCGAGAGTACACATGCACACGAGTACGTGGGCGGGGTGCTGAGCGTGGCAAAGTTGATATGCTTCACAAGTTTGAGATGAGAGAACCCCCATGGTTGTCTGTAATGCCCCACTTCTGTTTATGCAATGTGGTGGTTTGTTCCGTCCTAGCAAATCAGTAGCAGGACTGTCACATCTCCTGCATTTTATGAGTTTGTTGGACAGCAGTTTTGCAGTTTGCCATTTTTTAACCTCTCTTTCTCTCTCTCTCTCTCTCTCCAGATCTCTCTCCAGTATCATCACAAAAAGGTAAGATTATTGAGTCCCACCCTCCCAGCCATCCCGAATGTGTTCCAAATGTGTCTGTACATGCGAGCTGAGAGATCTAGCATGTGTTTGTGGTGTTGATATTGTTTTGAAATTGAGTCATTCAGCGTTGGTGTTACGGAACAATCTGTTTGATTACAATGTCACTCAGTCACACGTACTGAAGCCTAGTAGCGAGAAAGATCCTGCAATTGGGTGATGATAGGCAGTCTGCATTTATGCCTTATTTTCTGTAGAAACCTATGCTGCTCACACCAATCAGCCATTCTGTTTGTTTCTGTGTGCTAATGTGAAGGTGGGGGAGTTTGTTTTGCATAGCAGACCTTTAGCGGGATGGGGGAGTTGGAGCCAACAAAGATGTTTACAAGGACGCACCAGCAGTTTGTTTTGATTGGGGCCAGACAGCCTGAGCGCATACAGAGCTCTGGGAGTTTTCTACTGCTCCCTGTGGCAGCATGCAGGTGCAGGATGTGTTCTCTATAAAATGGACATAATGCCAGAGGGCGTGTCTCGCTTCTGTTATTGTAAAGCCGCAAGCAGACGGTGAGAATTCCCCCAGCTGAGTTTTTTGTTCAGGGAAACTTTCTCACACTCTGCATTTGCGTACACGAACTTACTGTAGCAGGTTTTGTTTAGTATAAGCCCAGAGAAAACTTAGTTCAATGTCAACGGGATTGTTCATCATACTACTTATGAAAATCACCTTCTAACCCCCCCCCCACACACACAATATGGGTGGAGTACACAGCATCAAGAACCCCACACACAACATGCACACAAATAAGAGCAAATAATAATGTGGCGGCCCATATACGTGATGACTATGCAGCGTGCTGTGCTGTCAGACGGGGTCTATAAAGGTAAGTGATGTGGACTGCCTGCGTCTCTCTGGCTGATGAATGTGGACGGCGAGCAGAGGCTGGCGTGGCGTTCATCATCTCTCCAGAACTGCTCTCCCATATGGTTCTGAAGGAGAGGGAGATAAATAAGACCACAGTCTGTGAATACACACAATGTGTGTGTGTGTGTGTGTGTGTGTGTGTGTGTGTGTGTGTGTGTGTGTGTGTGTGTGTGTGTGTGTGTGTGTGTGTGTGTGTGTGTGTGTGTGTGTGTGTGTACATGTTACCGCGTATGTGGGGGTCTCGTTTGTCAGATCTGTTCCTCGTGCACTGATAATCAATTCATGCCCAGGTACTGTCCCACACACGAACATACACGCTCATGCACGCACGCATGCACGCGCGCACACACACACACACACACACAGACACACACACACACACACACACACACACACACACACACACACACACACAACCACAGAGAAGGATGGCTGGCTGTGCTCATTTATGCACAGTGAGTTATAGATTACTTTAAAAGTGTGACAACACTATTGGTATTAAGAGACATGGAGCCTTGAGCAGAAGATAAACGTGTATGAACCCTGCTTCACATTCCCGTGTGTGTGTGTGTGTGTGTGTGTGTGTGTGTTTGATGGAGGTAGAGAGAGCGTGACGTTTGTGTGCATTGCCAATGTCAACTACCCACAAAGTCGATCCTTCAAGTGCCCACTTGACAGTGGGAGGTTTCTGTAAAATGTCAAATGAATTCAGGGCTCGAGTACAAGCACTGCATTTGATAGATTTGATATTTGTGTTCAACAGCACACATTTAAGTACTTGAGTGGTGATTAACCTTTGCTGTTTCTGTCATGATGAATATTGGACCTCGTTATATTCTTATAATGTAACCCAAGTTCTTTTCTATAGTACAACTAGTGCTCTACCCAATAGAGGACATAGCTTAGTGCTTACAGAAGCCGTCTGTCAAGCAGAAGGTTACCGGTTTGCTTCCCAACCCCGGTCGATGTTTCTAAGTGTCCCTGGGCAAGACATTTAACCCCTAACAGCCCCCTAATATGATCGCCGTGCCCCTCCTAACCCCACACATCTGTCCCCAGACTCCCCACACAGCTAACTGAAGTATATTTATGACACTTGTGCAGGAAAAACAGTCTCCAGGAGACAATCCTCTAATTTCATTTTAGAAAATGCCAGCGATACATATCAAATTGTCCGGAATCAAATCAGGGTCTCACACAGAGTCTAATCCATCATTCCCCATCTCCCAGGGCCTGTAGGCGTACGTTAACCAGCCAAAAACCTTTGCTGGCATCATAGAAAGATAGATGAGAGATAAGAGGGTTAGTGTGTGTGTGTGTGTGTGTGTGTGTGTGTGTGTGTGTGTGTGTGTGTGTGTGTGTGTGTGTGTGTTGTATGTGTGTGTGTGTGTGTGTGTGTGTGTGTGTGTGTGTGTGTGTGTGTGTGTGTGTGTGTGTGTGTGTGTGTGTGTGTGCGTGTGCGTGTGGGGGGGGGGGGATAAAAAGTGTGTGGGAGGTGAGTAGAGTATAGAGAAGGCGGACTGGAGTGGGGAAAAGCAAATGGATGCGACGAAAATAAATATGCAGGGAACAAAGAGGTGTGTGCATATCTTTGCGTACTTAAATGAACGTGTGGCAGCATAAATTACTAGTGTGTGAGAGCGGGTGCATGTGCTAAGGTCAATGCTAATTCTTTACCACACATCAGCCTGGCGACGGAACGCTGGTTAAGCACTGTGGCTGTCCATGGGCCAGCGTGATAATTGATTAATCACAACACACATCACAAGTGAATTGATTGTGTTACTCATGGCTATAAATGCTGTGGAAAGCCTCTTCAGTTCAAACAGCACTTTGAGCTTCGTCCCTTCCTGTGCCTCTGAAAGCTGCAGGTTCACACGCTCTGTACCCCCCCCCCCCCTCCTCATTTCCTCATCATCTTCACCTTGCTTTGGGTAACACTCTCTAAACTCCTGTGTGTCTGCCTGTCCTTTTGTTTCACCTCTCTTGCAGTCTTTCCTCTCTCTCTGCATGTATTATCTCTACGTCTGTGTGCAGGCTAAGCCTGGCGTGAGTCGGGGTGAAGCAGCTTAGCACTAACAGGGCTAATGAAGTCAGACCCTGTGTCGCTCCGAAGGGAATCAATGGTGCTGCTGGGGTCATACCTATGTTCCCTCAGCCCTATGTTCCCTCAGCCCCGAGGTGCGCTGCGGGTCGGGAGAGGGTTGCGGTTAGGTTTAGGTGTCTGCCCCGGGGGTGCGCTGCGGGTCGGGAGAGGGTTGCGGTTAGGTTTAGGTGTCTGCCCCGGGAGAGGTTAGGGTTAGGGTGAGGGAGGAGGTAGGTTGTCGTAGGCTGAGGGAACATAGAGCTGAGGGAACATAGGTACGGTCCCGTGCTGCTCAGTGGAACCTGACAGTGTTTAATGATTAGATGAAACATTCAGACCCCCGCTATGAGGATACAGCCATGCTGATTCGTGATTACATCCAGTGCACATGAATATACTGTGCACACACGCATGCACGCACGCACGCACGCACGCACGCAAAACCATTGCACAGTTCACCTCTCAGCCTTGATTGATGACTCAAACATGACATCAAGGGTATGCACAGCGAAGAGATTGGAAGCTAAACTAATAACAGATAGATGTAGAGAGCGAACAATCTATTGATCCCTGCTGTGTGGGAAGGTGGAAAAAAATAAGGCAGACTTAATTTATCCATCTCCTTGATGAGCAGACAAACGACTCCAACCATTCCATTCCAGAGACATGCTATGATCCATGGTTTGTTAATTGTGCTGCTTCTCATTTCAGCTTGTAAAGCATGATGGAAGATTAATCATATAAGCCAACATCTTAAAATCTTTCAACATTTCAAGATGCATCTCTAATCCGTTTTTTTCCTACTTATATTGACCCCAAGAATAGTTTGTAGTCAATGGCGGTCAAAGGTTTTTGAGCATAAGAAGGCTAGCGATATGCATAGCTCCACTCTATACTATGGGGGCTTCTGGGGAAACTGGAATGACCGCTTGACCGGTCATTTGGGATCACTATAAGTAGGAAAAAAAGCTGTATGTTATTTTAGTCCGGACTTGTCCTTATCCTTCCCTGTGCCTAACTTGCCATGTACGATAGTCTGCTGCATGTGTGCAGTGGAGTGTGTGTTAGAGTGCAGGGAAGTGCATATAGCTGTGACAGTGGCACAGTGTTTGTGTTTATGTGTTTGAATGCTAATGTGGAAGTTGCAAGTGACAGGGGCAGCACTTGGGTCAACAAGCTGCCCGTCTGCCAGAGTGAAAGGGTTCATGCCAGACCTTGGCCCCTTCTCTCACAGTTAGCCACACATGCTAATTTACCTATCAACTTACACAGATGGCAGAGAAATGTACACACTTTCTACACAATCTCTTTGCGCACACGTGCGTGTGTGAACACATCTCTCTGCCTCCAGCTATCACATCCTTATTCCTTTCACTGTTTAACCCTCGTGTGGAAATGCCTCTACTCGGTGAATCCCCCCAAACAAACTTAATTGAAATGCATTAATGCATGCATACTTCTGCCAGTGTGTCTGGCCCCACTCTCCACCCCCACTGCAGCTGTAATAGCTGAGCATACAGTGTGTGTGAACACGCGGTTATCGGATCCTTCATCACTAGGTGAGGCTCGTGCTCCACCGGATCACTGCACTGAGGGCCATGATTAGTTTGACCTATTCAGCTGCTGAATGTGAGAGGGGTCATCGTCAACCACCTCCTACCTATATCTATACCCACAGTTAGTTAATAGGGTCCAGCCCTCATAGCATTTAAATGCCAACCTCTCCATGCTCACTGCGGACCCCATACAACCAGCTTAACTGAAATCTCTGTTACGAGAAGGCAGTTGTGGCAAGTGTCATCACCTGTACACAAAGCAATGTTGCCTGCAACAAGCTCCGCCGTGAAAGGCTCTCCATCATCGCACACAAGAGACTGATGATGTTTTAGCCAGAATAAACCTTGTAACTAGAGCTATTGAGTGCAGGCCAGACATAGAGATAAAGACACTGCCGCACAAATTAAAGGCACCACGTCCTCTGAATCATTAAATAATGTCATAAAGAAACTAGAAATGAAAAGCGAGTGCCGAGTGAACTGATAGTCTCAGCTGGCATTTAAATAATATACAATGGTAAATGTGCCTTTATTAAGTGCCTTTATCGAAAGTGTTTTACAATGTGCATTAGAATGAGCCGTTAGCGGTTCAATGACTTGCTCAAGGACACTGCGTCACTAAGCATGGGGTGAGCCCGGGATTGAACAGGAAACCTTACGAGTCCCAAGTGGCTGCTCTACTTTCTGAACCATTGCCACAATATTAAGGAATATCAGGGGTTTCCCTATAAGGATTACATTTTGACTGAGTTTTGAGACCTTTCGATTACAGATTACTGAAGGAGGTCGAGTACAGTAGGAAATAGATGGCAGTACATCACAAACATTCCGTCATTGGTTGAGCGCCTCCAATAGTACCATAAATACTTCATGTCATGTAATATCGAGCGTAGTGATAATTCAGGTAGGCACGGCAGGCAGGAGGTTAATGCATTTATGCACCCACATCAGTCTTAAACCCCACTCATCTCCCTTCATTCCCTTCAATAAAATAGGTCACTGAATTCATGCAATAAGAAATAAATCAAAATGTAACAGTAGGTACAGAGCATAAAAATAATAGCGGAGGGGATTGCAATGTCGATCCCTACTTAAAGTTAATGTATGAAAGAAAAGGATCCCGGGTTCTGTAGAAGTTGCTCATCGAACCTCTAACCGTGTATTTGATTTTTCCTAAGTGGAGAAAGGTTGACAAATCTTTTACCCATGATGACACACAGGGGGGGTTAGGTCTCTTCCAGTGGAGTAATATACGACGTCTGGCTATGAGGGAGGCAAAATCAACCGCATCAGCCTGGAATCTATTAAATCTGCCTCCTACAGGAGACACACCGAAGATGGCTATTAGAGGGCAGGTTGTGGGCAGGGACTGAGTGTGTCAAAAAAAGATTTCCAAAAAGAGGCGAGCTCTGGACAAGAGTAGAAGGTGTGTGTGTGTGTGTGTGTATGTGTGTGTGTGTGTGTGTGTGTGTGTGTGTGTGTGTGTGTGTGTGTGTGTGTGTGGTTTGCAGGGGATTGAAGGCACCTGTTACATGAGTCGTTTGTTTCTGGAAATAGTCTGCTGAGCTTAGCTTTAGTGTAATGAATCCTATGAACCACTTTCAATTGAATAAGGCACATATGGTGTGTAGTTGATCCTAGACAGCACATCGGCCCAATATTCCTCACTCACTCGGCTCAGTCCCAAGTTCATGTGCCCCTCAACCTGAGGAGAGAACTTGTATTATAAGTGCATTATAGATTGATGGAATGCTAAACATGGAATCTGATGCGGACATTATGGTCTCCAACAGGGTTTTCTCAGGCACACTGGGGAATGGCTTGAATTGAGTGCTTGCAAAATGTTGTATTGAAGAAACTAATGTTTAGATTTTTCAGTTTGGTGGTGAGACCTCAGAGAGAGCTAAATATCCCATCACTGTATAGATCCCTAAAAGAGACAAGGCCCTTCTCCTTCCACTCATTGTACTGTAGGTTGAATCCACTCCCTTCATTCTCAACACATACGCCCTCAATCTATGGTTCAATCTAGGTCTTTCTAACCAGAACACTGTTCACTCTTCATGTGTTCAGCATGGTCATGCACAGCTCGATCTGTTTCTGCAGCTGTCTGTTATCGAAGTCGCGCCACCTCCTCAGCCTCCTCCTCTGCCATCTAAATTAAATGTATGATTCTGTGGATTGTATGTTAATCTGATTATTAATTTATGTCCTTGAAGGGTTCAATTTAAGTGCAATACCTCTGTATCTTAATCTCTGCTTCTGGGGTTTTGTGATCTCAGATACAGTATGCTGTCATGCTTGTGCAGATTATGTATATGTAGTATCACAGGAGCAGAGTCACACCGCCAAACTGAATGCAATAGCAATGTAATGAATGGATAATTCTGATAAAAGTGTCTGACTATTAAGCAACCAAATGTCTCCTTGCAACACAAGAACATTCAAATGAAACCGTTTATACCGGATGGGGTGTTGCCAGGTGTCTGTTGGATTAGTTGCTAATCAAGTTTGGCTGTTCCTCAGATTTGTTTGATGTCACCCAGGAAGAACAGGCAAACTCACGAGGTCAACGACTCCCTGTCATGTTTGAAAAACATGTGATTGTCCTCGTGCTCCCTGCTCTGAGTCACTTTACAGCCTTATACAGTATATCTTCATCTGTTTACTGACAAGGCATCACAGCCTGAGCACATGCTACAAGCACATGCTATGCACATGCTGGGCTGGCAGTGCTAGGGAGGTGGGTGGCATATTGCACCCAGCAGGACTCCTACGTATGTCTGCCTGCTCAGCCGAGGGAGCCGGCCAGCTTGGATTGTCTCAGCGGGGTTGAACAGAAGGGTTCAGGAGAGGAGGGTCGGAAATGGAAAGGAAGACACGGTACATCAGTCTCTACACAGGAGTACATAGAGCTATTACCTGAGAGATAGAAAGAGAGAGAGGGGGGAGGGGGGGGCAGAGAGCCATGAAGAGTTGAACGGACTTGTTCACAGGCTGACTGACACACATGGCATTGAAACCATGAGACATGCATATGCTTCTCAATGACTCATACCGTAACTCTGTATGGCCATACTCTGCACATGATGCAGAGTTTACACCCTAGATTTATACAGTCTTCTTTTTCTTTTTTGTGGAAGAGGATGCTTTTCAACTTTTCAAACAGCTGCTCAATTGTAAGTAAGTACTGTATGTGCAGATCTTTACGAAGACCCATAATTAGATTATGCACATTAAACAGTGTCACCCTCCACTGGCTCTACAGTTGCGCTAATTAGGCTGGTTTTCTCTTTCTGCAGTTTTTGACTCACCAGATACTCAAAGACATGTCACCACAGTAATGGTAGATGGGTACTATATGACTCCCCCTCCCTGATAAACAACCAATTCTGATTGGTTGGTATATGAACCAATCGCCGAAGACTGCCACTTTGGCAACGCCCATCCCAGAAACGGCTGCCGTGGGATGGGCTTTCACTGTCAGGCTACATTACGGCATGTATTCATTGAATTTATACGGTACTTATAAATAGGCCCACATCCCTTTCTAAGATCTAACATCTGAGAAAAAAGGCCTATAGGATCTAGGGTTTATTCTCCCCCATCTATGGTGAGATCCCACAACAGATGGCTTGGAGTTCTGGAAGGAACCAGCTCCTATACTACAACCTGAAGTTCCAGCTCAGGGAATGTGTTACTGAGTCCTGCTCAGTGGGAGACCGTATCTAGTGTAGAATGTAGTAGCCAAAATAAACTATCATCTGACATGTACGTGTGTGTGTGTGTGTGTGTGTGTGTGTGTGTGTGTGTGTGCGCGCGCGCGCGTGTGTGCATGTGTGTCCACTGTATTGGAAGCTTGCGCGCCGCACGTCTAACGTCTATGTGGCAATGCGATCTGAGTATCTGAGACGAACGGAGAGGAGTAGGGAGAAGATGTTAGTATACGTGTGTGTGTACGCGTGTGTGTGTATACTTGTGTGTGTGTATACTTGCGTGCGTGCGTGTGTGCGTGCATGTGGTTTTTGGTGTGGCCGCAGAGTGAAAGGTCTGCGCGAGTTTTATGATATTTTATCCTTCTGGGATTATGCCTCCTGTTGGTGGTGTGAAATGTTAGAATTAGGAGTTTATTATGAAGTTAGTGGAGCATGATGTACAGTACAATATGAACCCACTGTTATATGATGACATATACCGTAATAATACTTTACGTTGGTACACTCTTAATTAGCAGGGACTTTCACCATAGTAAATGCTGCATTCATGGTCTGAACAGAGAGCACTTTTTACAGCACGTGCCTGCTTTTAGGGCCTCTTTTTGGAAGAGAGCTTTATCTCTCACTAGTCACTAGGAATGTAGCCTCGATAACCAGGCTTTCATTTCGTCTCTAGGAATGTAACAATATATTGTAAACCGCTTTAAATAGATTCAAACAGGCCTGGACTGGCACATCTAAATTAGATTTATTTTTTATTTACCAACTGTCCACATTGATTGACTGTGTCACGATCCGTGACGTCTTCTGCTGTGTTCTAGTGTTCCTTGTTCCTATTTTGTGTGTTTTAGTGTTGTGCTCTTTTATTTTGTAGTATTTAGTGCCCTGGTTTCCTTTGTGGTTATGGTTACCTGTCTTGTCTCACCTGTGATTATTAGTTTGCTCCACCTGTGTCTTGTTGGTCTCTTAGGCAATCCCTGTCTTGATTTTGAGTTATGTTCACCTGTGCCCTGTTTTCCTTGTGTGTATTTATAGCCCTGGTTTGTTGAGTTCCTTGTCAGTTCATTGTTTGATGTTAAGTGTGATGTTGCCTTGTATCCTGGATTTTGGAATAAACCCTCTAGCATTGATACTTCTCTGCCTCTGCGCCTCCCTGTTCTGCACCTTATTGATTCACACCGTGACAGATTTAACATCACATTAGGGCACTGCCAGGAGCAGCAACAAGTGAGGCTATGTTTAGGTAAGAAACAAGTATAAGTCTTATTTAATGCAGGACAACTTGTAATGATAACATTAGCAATTAATTGTACGGGTTCGGTTCTGGTATGTCACTGACCGTTCTTTACGGGTCCTGCCAGCAACTGGGCCGGAATATTGCGTTCGTACATACATACATACTGTACATACATACATACATACATGTATACATACATACACACATACATAAACTATTCATTTTTTTATTTCTATTTTGGCCTTAGCGACAAACACCTTAATTGCTTTAATTTGTACAATTTTTGTTGTTTTATCCTTTCTGTAAATAATAAAAAATATACTAAACAAAACACAGGGGTCCACCTCCTGCTGCGCAAGTGCCTCCTAAAGCTCTGTTTTCTGTGCCACTTCTAACCATTTTACACAGAAATCAGAATAACAAATTATATCACAGAACTACAGAAGTTCCCTCTCAGCCCATTTGCCCTGGAGAGACAGACATGGCACCTAATAAGCGAGGTAGACCCCAGATTCATTATGCAACACAAATCAGCTCTCAACCATCAATAATTAATGTGAAAGAAAAAGTAAACACCACCTAACCCACTGTGGCCCTGTGCCACGGGGCCACGCAGACTCTGCACACCTTACCTCCACATGCAGAAGTTCTCCATATGGAAATGGAATGCTCGTTAGGAGAAAGTAGAAGTTCACGCAAACAGCATGGCCTTGTGTGCACCATGCGTCAGCGTGGACTTGGCTGCTAAAGATGGCAGTAGAGAGAGGCAATTAGAACGAAGACTGCTGCTGGGATGTGTTGCTGTGTGGATTGATCTCCTGTTTGTCAGTTTTGTTGCTGTGCATTTCCACTCCTCTAGGAGAAATTCAGTGAATTCCTCTGTTAACGTTTCAAGCAAAAATGCTGAAGGGGATCATGCTTCCAGCCATGGACCGCATGCAGTTCATTCTTAGCTTTTTGTGCACGCAGACCCTTTCTTTCCCTTGTGTAGCCTACTGTATACCACCGTTCCCTTTGTTGTTGTTTTTGTACATGTGTTGCGGCGGAGTTGAGGTATGTGTGTCGGATGTTGACGTGGGATTTAGCAATTCCCAGAGTTCAGAACTCTTCATCCAATTTAAAAAACTATTGAGAGAGAGACCATGCATCTATGCCGATGCCTGGTTGTCTATATCCTTGTCTTTGGGCTCGCTCTCTCTCTCTCTCTCTCTCTCTCTCTCTCTCTCTCTCTCTCTCTCGCTCTCTCTCTCTCTCTCTCTCAACCCTAGAGACTCTTCTCTGCTCATTTCTGGAGACACGTGCTGGTGCCCCAGGGACGGCTAACTTGGTACAAACAACATCTGTCCAAAAGAAGAATCACATCTATAATCAATCCCGAGAGAACCAACAGTGAAACCAAGAACTTTCTGTGACTTTGTAGCTCAGACTTGACTTTACGGATTCATCTTTTTTGTTGTTGTTGTTCTTTACCATCTATGTCAAGTGAATTGTGTTAATAATTGTTCTCCCTTGGCATGCAGGCATAGATCATTTGATATGATGCTATTGGAGCAGTTGTTTCGATGCTAATGGTTCTATATCCACTCCCTGCAGTGTATGAGAAGGAGACGTGTTCTTTTAGTCATAACTAATCCAGGGACTTTATTTCCGTTCCATTACCCCCTGCCAAGATCAGAACAGAGAGCTGTGTCAGACAGGCCCCCAAAACACTTCCACCCAAATCAAACAGCGGCTTCATAGGAGGAGTAACACATGCCTCTCTGCTGCTGTATGTGGAGGAAGACGGTGTTCACATACTGTAGGTGCAGGATTTGGTTTTCCAACGCAGGCTTTCAGGCATATGGATTTATGTTTCAATGCAGAAAACAGAGTTGGAAGGGATCCCTGCCAGATTAAAACACATGTCTCTCGCTCTCTCTACATCGCATGTCAATCCCGTTCCTCTGTACTGTGTGTGTGTGTGTGTGTGTGTGTGTGTGTGTGTGTGTGTGTGTGTGTGTGACTGTGTGTGTGTGTGTGTGTGTGTGTGTGTGTGTGTGTGTGTGTGTGTGTGTGAGTGAGAGAAAGAGAGAGAGAAAAAGAGAGCTAGTCTTCTCACAGTTCACTCTATCAGTGGGTAGTGATGCTTGTGCTCAGCTCCCAGCCAGGGGAGGCCAATTAAAGCCATCAGGAAGCGTGATGGGAGCTGAGCTGCTCTCGGAGCCCCTGGAGCTTGGAGAGAAGTGGTTTTGCAGTTCCACTGTCCTCCTGGATACAATCTGCACTGCCTGCAGATACATATGAGCAGCTTCATGGGACCGTTAGGGGGCATGTGCGTTACTGGATCATAGGAATAATGTTGCTGATATATTTGAGTGGTGCAACCACTCCTACAACCAGGAATGTCCGGGTGTGTGTATCATGTATCCGTCATGAGCACGAGTGGTGTGCGCATGCGTGAAACCAGCAATGGCCAGCAATGTCCGTGTGGGGTAATGCTGCGTGCATGCATTTATTAATACCAGTAGGGGGTGCCAGAAACAGAGAGTGGGGTAGTGCTGAGAGAGAGAGAGAGAGAGAGAGAGAGAGGGGAATTGCACCACTCGGTTCACACAGGTGTGATTTTTTTTTTTACTTAAGTGACATATTATGCTGTACTATATTGTACTAAACAATATTAGTTCAGGAACATTTCCTAAGCTACATTTGTTGAAACAAATCTGATTGTAACAGCACCTCCGATTGACATCAAACAAGATTGATGGAAATCGTTTCCTCAACTCAACAGGAAAACAGAAAAGTAATTACACTTTCATTTTTCCTGCAGTAAGACATACGAGGCAATTGATATGCCCAACACTGTTGCATGCCGGATGTGCCTGATTGTACTACTCTTATAACTGCAACACTACTGTAGATTATGAGATCAATGGAAGAGCCTCAAATCTTGAAGAACTGAAGAACAGAGGACCATGCTAGGCTATTCCACCTAATATCCCCATTTTCCTACAATAGAAAAAACGAACACGCATCCATGGCCTTCCCAGTGGGCATTATTATTTTACGACCACCCTGCAAGTCTTCGACATGAATACTTGGTAGTCAGTGATGCTCATCCATGCTTTGGGGCTGTGGTTTGGCAGAGAGGCCAGAGATGCCAGGGAGGGCTTGTTAAAAAATAGAAGACACAATAGAATAGAATAACATATAATACAAGACACCAAAATATCAACTTCCTTGCCTCCCCTCCATCCCATCACATCCTCCCCTGAGGAGCAGAGCCAATAGGAAGTGAGCCTGCTCCATTCTGTGTGCTCAGTACGTGATAAACTAGTGCTAGTAGGCTACTAAGATAAAGACCCAAGTGTATTAAAGCACCCCCCCACCCCCCCTCTCTCTCTCTCTCTCTTTCTCTCTCTCTCTCTCTCTCTCTCTCTCTCTCTCTCTCTCTCTCTCCTGGGGAGATGACAGTGAACTCCAGCGATGCAGCTCCAGGCAATTTTCACCATCGCTGATTGCTCTTCCTCTTAAGTCATTCAGTCAGAGGCCAGCCTCACTGCCACTTTCTGTCCCGACTGTCCGTCTGTCCGCGCACTCACGCACGCACGGACGCACGCACGCGCACACACACACACACACACACACACACACACACACACACACACACACACACACACACACATTGCCATATCTTCTGCTGATTGCTTTTCTGATTCTTTTTTTTCTTAACACATTGTGTCTCCTATAATGCAAGGCCTCATCACCTCCATTATCCTACTCAAACATCCTCATCACCTGTTCATCTCTGTCTCCTGATCTCCTCATTTCTCTCATTCCCTTCCTTTCTCTCCTGCATCCTGTCTCATCATCTCTCTCCAGCACAGAGTCAATCTGCTTCCTCCGTCCCTCCTTCCTTCTGATCTCTCTCTGACTCCTCTGTGTTTTGAGCTCCCTGAGCAGCGAGAGTCACTGATGTTGGGTAATGTGTAAATCATTAAGCAAATATCCATGGGATTGGTATTTAAAATATACTCAAAGGGACAGTATCCTAATAACTGTCTAACTATTTATCCAAAGTGAGTGACAGCAACAACACCAGAGGGAGCATCCACAACCTATTACCCCCCACATTTAGAACAGACATGGGTACATTTTCATTACTCTGCCACCACAATGTGGAATGCCCTGAAATCACCCATTAAAGGATGTGAATCAGGTTTCCTTCTAAACTGGCCTGAACAGAAGACCACAAGCGGAGGTAGATTTGAATTCCCATCAAAAAGACGTGTCATTCACTGCCACTGTTTTTCCCTGTTTGTTTGTTGATGACATGTATTAATGTGTTAATGAATTGAATACATTAATTGGAACCACAGTGAAAACAACTCCCCGGGACTTTTTTGAGTTATCCTTTTAACATCCTTTTAGGATGGCGGCGGTGGGTCAGGGCCCAGGGGGTAGAGTGGCCGGATGGTAACCGCAAGGTTGCTAGTTCGATCCCGGCTCCCCCAGAGTTAGTGTCGAAGTGTCCTTGAGCAAGACACTGAACCCCTAATTGCTCCTGATGTGCTGGTTGGTGCCGTGCATTGTTTCCGCCCCCATCAGTGTGTGTGTGTGTGTGTGTGTGTGTGTGTGTGTGTGTGTGTGTGTGTGTGTGTGTGTGTGTGTGTGTGTGTGTGTGTGTGTGTGTGTGTGTGTGTGTGTGTGTGTGTGTGTGTGTGTGTGTGTGAATGGGTGAATGTAATGCAAAATCTATGTAAAGCGCCTTGGATAAAGGCGATATATAAATGCACCATTTACCATTGAACCTAAATGTCTTATTGTACCCTAGTGCTGTTTACATATCTGACTAAGTATTAAAGCAATCAATCAAATTGATCTTCTAGATCTTCTAGGTGTGTAAGAGACAGACAGACAGACAGATCTCTGGAGGTAATTTGACCAGGAATTATGGGAGCAAATTGTAGAACCCCCCCCCCCCCCCTCTATGGATCTCTTCCTCTTTTCATCTCAGATGTTCTCTCCTCTTCCTCGTTCCTCTGTGCCTCGATCCTGTACTGGTGGTGAACAACTCTGAAGACACTGACAACACAGTGTGCCCTATATAATCCCAACATAAATTGGAACTAAAATCCCTATGTAAATTAGAACACAGAAGCCATTATTTAAGTCAACCCTTCCTCATGGTTCCAGTCCTGTGTGTAGCGCTACAGAACAAAGGACCACCCTCGTTCCCATGCCTCCCTCCTTGGCACAGAAGTAGCACAGAGCAAACCAAACAGAGATCAGAAGAGCCCGCAGAGACTGTCCCCTTGGTGCTACTAAAGCAAGGTCAAGACATACAAAGACCTTATATTTAAAAGCAAGTAACATCCATACCCCTCACAGTCATATGGGACTGGTTGCAAAGACTATGGTACCGCTAAGACACGGGGCCGAAAAAAATCCTTCTAAATCAGTCTTTGTGCCAAGGACTCTCATGAAATTACACAGATGTTAATGTTTCTACTAGGGCTGTCAATCGATTAAAATATTTAATCCGATTAATCTCATGATTGTCCATAGTTAACTGTGATTAATCGCAAATTAATACGTTCTAAATATACCTTAAATCAGTGGTTTTCAAGATTTTTCATATCAAGGCCCATTATTTATTCTGCATTTGAGCCACGGACCACCATTTGATGACATTTAGCCTTCCAGACCCAAACTAAAGAACTGTATTGATGTTGGCCAATGGTACCATTACGAGAGATAACAGATTGATTGATTTTTGATTGATTGACATATTTATTAACAGTTTGCAGAATTTACAGTACATTTCAAGCACAAACTCAATACAAAGACTGTTAACTGTGAGTGGACGACCCAATTAAGCATTACACTTGTTTACAACAGGGTCCACATTGTTCAATTCATCAAAACATTTAGAGACATACAAATAGACATTTCTATGTAGCTAAAGAACAGAACAGGAATTCATCATATAGGAAGCAAAAAGGGAAAAGATACATATACAGTGAGGGGAAAGGGGGGGGGTGGGGTGGGGTGGGGGGGATTCAGATCTTACAGAGGCCAGTTTCGAATTGCAGCCATCCGTAGGTGCCCTTTGAGAGCGGTTTTGAAGGAGTCAAGGGATTCACATGTCTTAATGACTGTTGGTAGGGCGTTCCACATTTTGGTGGCATAGGAGCGAAAATAATTTAGTCCCTTGTTTGTGCCGAATCTGGGTTGTATATGGTTTGTTGCACTCCCTCTGGTGTTGTGGGTGTGGACTTCGTTTACATTAAGGAAGTATTTAGACAGGTACATGGGTATCTTGGTGGTGTAACGAATCTTGTGGACCAGACCCATTGCAAGATGCTGTACTCTGTTGTTGACCCTAAGCCATCCCAGCCTGTCAAAGTGGGCAGGGGTGAGGTGGGTTCGGGGGTGAGGCCAAGTAGGAGCCTGACCAGTTTGTTTTGGGAGGTCTGGAGCCTTGTTGATCAAAATAACATGTTTTCAAAGTTTTCTAATTGTGTAGACTCACTGGGAGGGGGAGAGAGGCGGGGCTCACTGACTGCCTGCATTCACATGCATGCATCTCTCAACCATTCTGTCAAACTTCACAGTGCGTTAATCGCGCATTAAAAAAATGAGTGCCGTTAAAAGGATTGTGAGTTAACTAGTTAATAGTGCGTTAACTTTGACAGCCCTAGTTTCTACACAATGACTGCTATGGCATGTCAATTGTGTTTATTACCTCTGGGTGAATTAGACAACGAGGGGTTGAGTTTAAACAGAGAAGTGTGTGAGTTTGGAGAGAGAGAGAGAGAGCCACGGGAGGCCCCAAGTGGGTTTTCTACCCCACTAGTAATGATGTATAACTCCACAGTCTGCCCTTTAATTGGTGCTATTAATAACAGTTAAAGTTTTAATACCTATTTGTTAAAATTTGAACTCATTGCCACTTGCCAGGGCCTAATGTGAAACAAATTATGAATCTCATGGGCTAAACTCCTTAGAGGCTATAAAAAGCCTCTGCATGCATCAATTATTGATGTTCATTCCATCTGCAAGCTCTCATTCCTAAAATATTTGCTAAAAAGGAAATAACCCAAGCCCAAGGTTTCTTTTGTTTTTGTATTTTATGTGTCGATAGAAAGCTGTAATAGAGCTCTTCTCTTGCTTGTTATTAGCCTGTGGACCTGATGGGATCTCCTGCCTAAATTGGTGATGTGCTTTATAAAACATAAGCTGACTAAGAGGAGTGCAGAATGGTATATGCAGCAGCATAATTTGGCTTTTTAGATCATTAAAGTTCCATCCACTGTCAGCTAAACCGGCTGTGCTTATCTCCTGAAGAAGGCAGAGTCATGTGGAAGCACACAGATTTGAGGAAAGCTCCCATCCCCTGTTATTGGAATTCATTATCATTCAAAGAGTATAACCCTTTGGCTCTTGTGGGGAGAAATTTCCGTCACACACACACTACGTTTCACAATAGATGTAGTCAACGGTGTCAATAGAAGTGACTATGAAAACAGCTTCAGTCACTTCAAAAGTGGAAGGGAGTGAAATCTCTGAGTTGTGGTCTAAGCAAATCAGGGGGGAAGTTCAAAGCACATGAAAAGGCTATTTTCAATTAATGTTCCAACAAGAATAGTGATGGGTTTCCGTGATTTCGCTTAATTCAAATATCACTTATTTTTTTGTGTTGTTGTGACAATCCTCCCTACTATAGAGTGTGCTGACCATGTAAGGAGTTCCTCCCTGTCCCCAGTTAACCACTGGGGTAAAAAAACCTTAGGTTTTGTTTTTGGCTAGGTGGCCCAGGCTTCATCCAATCAGGATAGAGAGGGGCCTTCCGCCAATCACGATTGAGCGGTGGCGGGCCTTGGTGTGCGTGCTGTTGGCCTGTCGCGTGGGTTTCCAAATCACTGAATGCTCCTTTAAGTGGTTAATATAAAAAAAGATCTTGTAACTCTGAGGACCACCTAGGGGTCCCGGACCCCCTGTTGAAGACCCATGCATTAGACTTTCTGTGTGTAGGGTGTTGCATAGCTTACACATGGCAGGCTGGCAACAGCAAACTTGTTTGAGACTTTGTTAAATTGTGAACTTATAAACAGGTTATTATTATATTATAATTATTTGGAATGCACTTGTGCTTTCCCCCCCACATCTCTACCCCCTCTCTCATTATCTCTCTCTCTCTCTCTCTCTCTCTCTCTCTCTCTCTCACCTCAGCTCATACATTACACAGTTTTCCGAGAGGAATTCCCCCTCCTTGCGACCTTGTAAGCAGTCTAATGCAAAAGTGAAATTATCCCAAATAAATGAGAAGCCGTTAAAGTAGTTTTTAGTAGCAGTAGTAGTTTTGCATCCTATACACAAACGGAATGGAGTGTTCAGTGAGCTGTGAGTGTTTAAATAAGATCTGTACTGTAAACACAGCTAATGTATCTTCACAATGCAAAGGGAATCTGTTACACTACGTGGGGGAGACTTGTGATCATACCGTGACGGTATAGTCAGTACATCCAATTAGTGCCTCAGCATGAACGCTCTGTTTAATTGATGTCAGGTTATGCAGGCGGACAAGGTCCGGCAAGCTACGTATAGTATTAATAGACTATTTTGATTGCTTGATTGAATCGTAAATACTGATTCATTTTGAGTCGTATAATGTTAATTTAACTTAATGATGGAGAATCCTTTTGATTCAAAAGTGAATCACTTCACATCACAAATGTTGGTTATGAATTATTAATCATTTCATAACATGCTCATAAAGAATATGAAGCAATAACTTTTTATACTCATACATATTTCAGGTCAGCACTCAAGTGTAAAGGACAATTAAGCTTTATGAAGAAACATTCCTTTGATCCACCAGATCTACTAAATGAATAGGCTATTGGACATGAGCGATGTATCCCAGAGATTAGCTTCTCAGCACACAGTAAAATGTCCCCTTTGGGGACGGCATTTGTGAGTATTTGTTAAAACATTAAGTGATCCCCTCGACAATTAAACAACATTAATCCAGTGTTTATTATAAATAAACATGCACATGTCCCTCACTTATTGTCATGAATAATGTATGAATGCAATAATGAGCGATAGACTACTGGTTCCTTTGTAGTGTATGAAACAGCTGAAGTGTACAAAGGCAGAGCATGCATACAGATCAAGATCATCTGGAGACAGGCTTTAGCTCTCCGTGTGTGTGTGTGTGTGTGTGCGTGCGTGCGTGTGTGTGGGCGGTTTGAGTGTATGGGTTGGTGTATGCGTGCGTGCATGCATGACATATGCATGTACGTGTATGTGTATATACAATTATACAGTGTGTGTGTTACGTGATAAAGGGCAGCATCATTGACTGTCTCCTGCGGCGTGAGCTCGTTATCAACCCAAACAGATGTGTTGTGCGGCCGGGTGCCACCTGTCTTTGTCTATTGCAATATGCGGAAAGTTAATTATTCTCAGCTCAAAGAAGTCACTTTGTCTCCTCCTTTGCTCACCGCAGTTGGGCACTTGGCTGACACAAGACTCAATTCCTATCAATATGTCTGCCACTAATCTACCATTAGTGGCAGATGACCCCTGCAGCATCACCACCCACATAGTCTCTCAAGACAGATTGTTGACTCACGTCAACTTTACAGGAAAAAACATGGGGCGCTCAGATTGCCACCCACATGCTACCTCCATGCAGCTGATGCTTTTCATCTCTCTCTCTCTCTCTCTCTCTCTCTCTCTCTCTCTCTATCTATCTCTCCCTCCCTCCCTCCCTCTCTCTCCCTCTCTTGTGTGCTTGAACGTTATAACAGCTGAAAGAAAATAAAGTCCCGTTGGTGTCTCGTGATTTGCATCCTGTGCTTTGAGCTTTACAAAGTCCGGACCTGTTTATTGGTTGTTGTTGGGTTTTTTTTTTTACCTCACAGGGGGCGTTTATTATACAATATAGTGTAGAGGAATACGTTCAGAGAGAGAGAGAGAGAGAGGGAGAGAGGGAGAGAGGGAGAGAGAGAGAGAGAGGTTTGAAAGAGAGGAGGAGAGCAGATGATTTCCCCAGCTGTCGCTCTTGCTTTAGAGCGTAAACATAATATTGGTTCTCACCTACTGGTGTTTGTTGCTGCCCCAGTTCAACCCTCTTCTACATTACGATGGAGCACACAGCCCATGCAGCTTCTGGTGTGGCAGTTTGACTCATCCCACCGAGACGAGTGGAGAAGTCAGTCACACCGTCCTGTTGATTGTTATCTTACCGCCTTTTTCTCTTTTTTTTTTACTGTGTTGAGAAATTCAGCTAGAGGGTTGATGGTGGGCCGACTGAACATGTATTTAAAATCTAATTTTCGCATTTCCTAAGGGGCCTGTGAGGTAAACAAAATCCTAATCTGGTTACTCTTTCATCAGCTTTCATTTTTCATGTCTTATTTGTGTCATTATGGTAATTCCAGTGACCGATTTCCAGTGTGTTGTGCTGACGCCGAGAATTCAGGAGAGTTTTTACCTAGGATTATTAACAATATTGCTTGTTTGGCGCTGTTGATAATGTGATTTTGCTAATGACGGTGGTAATTGCAGTGGGATGGAGAGAGTGCTGGCCTGGTTGTTGCTGAGCTTGTAAAGTAATGGCTGAACATGCACCTGCCATCTCCAGACATCCTCATTAAAGAGAAGAGATCCCAACATCTCCAATGTATTGTAGTTCCCCTAAAGGCTCACTCATGTCTTTGTCTGATCATGTTTTAAGTTTTAAGGTGCTTAAAGAACAGTAGACAGCAGACTCTCTGTGCGGTTTTGTATTCATACTGTAGTCTGACGTAGTGATGCATACTCTAATGCAGTGGTTCTCATCCTTTTCAGGCTGTGAGCCCCCCCAAATGATAAAAATATCATTACTATGAAATCGTGCATTTCAGTCAGTCACATCAAACCCTGTACACTCAAGACACCCTCCATAAATGGGTAGTACAGACTTCATTCCATATGTTGATCTGACCCCCCATGCCAAAGCACCAGCAGTCTGCTGTCACCTCGGCAGATGCGTGCTCGCTTCTCGCCCTCAGGCGTCTTACTGGTTTAATGACTATGAATTGGCCTTTACAGACATGCTGACACACATGCATGAATACGCATGCATATGCTAGACATACATTTGATCCTCTACTGATGACCGCCAGTGCCGTCGTCATCTCCATCTCATCCAAAGCCACTGCAATGTACTTGAATGAGGTGTGTGTGTGTGTGTGTGTGTGTGTGTGTGTGTGTGTGTGTGTGTGTGTGTGTGTGTGTGTGTGTGTGTGTGTGTGTGTGTGTGTGTGTGTGTGTGTGTGTGTGTGTGTGTGTGTGTGTGATAGGTGATACATACATGAACACTTGTCAATCTGCTCAGCTATCGGTGAATGAAGCTTGCAAAACGTATATGTATAATATAATAATTAGTTCTTTCAGTTGACCTGCATCCTGGTGTGTTGACCGCCACCCGCCATGTCACCTTTCGCGCTGCGCTCTTTAGCATCTCTCCCCTCCGACACCGCCCGTTTTCACAGGCCTCCTCATCTGTCACCTCTTTACTTCTGATCCTCCTCTTTCCTCCATCAACCCGCCCTTCTAGATATCGTTTCTTCTGTCTCTTTGATTTCCTATTTGAAACGCGGAAGGGAAAGGTTATCTGCCAGAATGGTTAGCCGATTAGCCCTGGGGTGGGCAGTTTGAGGCCTGCCAAATGACCTCTAAGGTTACACAGAAAGACAGAATGAAACATGGATGAAAGAGCACAAGATGACATTTGTCTCTCTCTGCGAAGTTAAGCATCTCTGTAAATGTGTTCTTTGTGTTATTGTGTTTTGTCGTTGCTGTTTCTTCTTTGTCTTTCTGCGGTTATTCTTCCCTTGACATCTCAAGACGATTAAGTTGTGGAACAAATACATTTCTCTCTCTGTGGTTGAGCACTAATGTTAGCAGCAGTATTGCTTTTCAACATTCCTCTGGTGCCCGAAATGCACTTTATTCTCTGCTTCTCAGGGACTGGAAATACCCAGGGATCTTTTTTCATCCATTGCCTCATGCTGAATTTCCTTTGCATATTTCATGTAAGGAAATAGTCAGAGATTAAGGCAAGATGATTCACAAAGAACAGCCTGATTCCAGTCTCTTCTCAGGGATCAGAGATCGAGACAGTTGTCTTCATAACCTTTAAAACCCAGGGAAGCCAAGAGTGTGAGATGGTGTAGTGGATGACACAAATGTATAGCAAGTTAAGGGTAATTGTGTGTGTGTGTGTGTGTGTGTGTGTGTGTGTGTGTGTGTGTGTGTGTGTGTGTGTGTGTGTGTGTGTGTGTGTGTGTGTGTGTGTGTGTGTGTGTGTGTGTGTGTGTGTGTGTGTGTGTGTGTGTGTGTGTGCGTGCGCGTGTGTGTGCGTGCGCGCGCGCGTCTGTGTGTTAATTGTTGCAACAATGAAGCCATACAATAGTACAAAACAACCCTCAACAACAACAAAGACTGTCTTACAACTCTGACCAAAACCCAGCCCCAATAGAGCGTCGCAGTCCCACCCCCTTTCAGAACGACGAGTGGCCCAGGAAATTAATCCCAATGCATTTTCCCCATATGCTTTTCTTAAAGTATTTATTTAAAGACGGTTACGCCGTGGACAAAGCCAACTCGGATCGTGACAAATCATGACAATGAACACAATGTTTTGGGCCGATCAAATAATTTATAAGAAGAAAAACAAAACAAATAGTGTTGCCTCCTGTAATAGTAATACTAGTGCAGACAACATATTCAGGTTTTCATTAACGTTGAGGTCAACTCCAAATATACAGTACTTTGTACAAATGTACTTTATTGTATTTAACTGCCTGTATAGAAAACATTTGAAATGTGTTTGTTAAAGTGTGTGTTTAAAGTGGTAGAAGCTCTCTCTGCAGACGTGTGTGCAGTGTAATTACAGAGTTACAGTAGCTGAAGTCCACTTGTCTCTTATCTCTTCTACTGGGAAAGCTGCAACATGAATGGACCCTGCTGCTGCTGTCCAGCCTCTACAGCAAGCTCCAGTACTATCGCTAATAGACTCACTCTTCTCTCTGCTTCACTCTTCGCTTTGCTCTCTTGGTGGGGGTGTGCACTTCTCAGTAGGAAGTAATACTGAAATGGACTTTGAATGTTGTGCTTGTGCTTGCTTGTGCAAACATTTTCCTGCATGTTGAGGTCAAGCAATGGATGTAAAAACATGCTTTTTGGTTTCCATCTCAGGCCAGCTAGGTTCTCTGGGTTCAGAGAGAGAGAGAGAGAGAGGGTGGGGGGTGGGTGGGGAGAGAGAGCATCTCTGTGTAATTCTTGGATATAATTTCAAACAGTTTCATCATGATAATGTCTGTAGCTATAGTAGCAAAACAATTACAACCCAACTTTCATTCAACATTATAGAGGTTTTCTGTGATTGCATTGACAAGGTCCTGAACTCAGTAGGGCGATTTTCCATTGCTGTAGGCTATCATAAAATACATTTCTATTATCCATATCTTTTGTGACATATTGAGTCTTTTGCGTAGTAGTCATATTCCTAGAATTAGCCAAGGAGGTAGTATATGGTTAATTGAATCCCTATGTAGAATATTTTGAGAAATAGTGCGTAAAGACAATTACAGTAAGATTGCAGATTGTGTTATTCGCTGTTCTTTCTTTTTGATGTGTGTGCGTGTGTGTGTGTGTGTGTGTGTGTGTGTGTGTGTGTGTGTGATAGAGAGAGAGAGAGAGAGAGAGAGAGAGAGCATAATAATTATGTTCTTGCACCTTACAAGATGTAGCTGACTGGCTAGCCCTGTAAGGTTTTCACACTCATTTCAAGGAACATTTTTATTAAGTGGTATAATATGATTTCCTCAAACGTGCGCTGGGTACAGATGGTAGCGGAGTAGCGAGGACGTGACATACTGCTTTGACATCCATCTGACATGTCGTCATTTAAGATGTCCATATTGGATATGTCATTTATCCACTGATAGTACAAGGATATGGACAGCAGAAAAGCCCCCTTCATCTGATATACCACAAGAGAATACTGTGGACAATTCTGAGGTGAAGTTGGCCCAGTCCTTGCTGATATTTGACTTGAACATGGTCATTTTCCTAGACTGTATATACTGTATACACATAGACCATCACACGCTCCATATACGGCCAATACAGAATTTATTCCATATGTTGATCTCACCTCATCAAACCCTGTACACTCAAGACACGCTATATTTTTATTTATTTTTTATAGTGTGTACATTTTCCTAATGAAAATGTTACCCGACTTCAAAGGCAACCAAGCCTTTTACTATCCACTGCATATTCATTTTCATGATAACGTTATGCTAAGCCATGCATATCTTCCATGAACCGCAGATCTCATTGTGCTCCAGACAGCAGTCCTGCCTGCACTGTGTTTGCAACTAAACAATTTGCTATGCGTTAAACCGCTGAATGGGCAAAATGTGATATTAAAGTTATCTTGCTGCCTAATTGAAGCCTGTACCCTGGCAGCTTGTATTTATGCTGGATATGGATGTGCTGGCTAGGCGACAAGACACAAGACCCGCTGAGCATGTTGAGCATCTAAATCAGTGGTTCTCTTTTGAAAACTCCACAACTACTACCGTTTTAGAGAGAATAAAAAAGAAAGAGAGAAAGTTAATTGAAACCAAGAAAAGGGGGATGAGACAAATGCACGTTACACTTTTTCTCCAGAAATGCTGTCAAATAAATTGCCTGCCAGCTGATAATGTAATAACACAGCTGAACAAAGTGTTCTCTTCAAACACATCACATATAGGAGGTGTGTGGGGGGAAAATTAATTGTCTTGTTGCTTTATTTCCCCCCTTCTGCAGACAGTTGATGTCAGAAATGTCTCTCCTTAAGAAGGAAAGGCCTGTTCATACGTCTGTCTGTCTGTCTGTCTCTGCCTGCCTGCCTGCCTGCCTGCCTGCCTGCCTGCCTGCCTGCCAATGCCATTGCATTCTGTTGAAGTGCATGTATAATGTTGGTTTGTCCTCCTCATTCAAAGTGTGTTAATGTCACCTCACCAGCCTTCCTGGGGCATAGAGAACACAATGATGGCCTTGTTTCATCAATGTTTGATCTTTTACTCACTGGCCTATAAGGGGGTTCTCATAATGTGAATGTGAATACCTCTTTCACTTGCTGCAGCAGAGCAGATTACAGATTAAATAAGAACGTTTTGTTATTTTGTCGTTTTCATTTTTGTGGGATAGATGAACTGGTTTAGTATACTATAGGCATTTATATAAGAGAGAGAGGGAGAGAGAGAGATACTGTAGGCAATAATTGGTGAACAGGAGGAGAGTAGTAAAGTGGAGGGATGGAAGAGTGAGATTGAAAGCACGCTGTCAGTAAAAATAACTCTATAAAATTGAAAGGATAGAATGAGAATGATGATGGGAAGGAGGAAATGAGACACATTAAGAGTGAATGGTCTTAATAAATGGACTGAAGAGTTCTAGCGACACAGCAAAACAAAGCTACAAACTGGTAGATGTCGCAGCTTCCATGTGTTGTCAGCAGTGGCGGTACAACGCGGTACCGGGCCGGGGGGATGAACGCACGATCAGGGCCCCCCGAACATAGTTGTATCTATTAAGTGAACTTACAGGATGTGTAGAATCTACACATCCTATCTACACATGAATCACATGTCTTTCTACACTGTAGATAGACATTTGTAGCATCCTGAGAGATACTGCTTTGAATGGGCTCCTTGCCTGGCTTGCAAGTAAAGGTCTCTGTTGTGACTGTGTAACGCTGTGTGATCATCTGGCCGGCTGGGCCCCTGGAGTCACGGGCCGGGGTGAAGTCATACCTCCCCGGTAGGCCTGCCCCTGGTTGTCAGAAGGTATGTTTATTCATATGAGAAATTTGGAATTCTGGATGCATCACAAATGTGTCATGTGATCACAATCAGGCAAATCACAACCACTTTCAGAGACAGAGAAGGATGTCAACGAGAAAAATACTGAATAGAAAGAAGTTGCTTTGATGATGTTAAATAATGTCTCTTCCTCGGAATTGGTAACAGCCAACTACTGTAGATGCTTAATAATTAAGAGATGGGCATCCACACATATGGCAGATATAATACCCTCCGACTTTCTTTCAATTATCCATAAAATGTGTATGTGAACCAGACGGCTAGTCCAGTTGTGACGTATTTCGACATTACTTGAGAGCACCATTGAAATAGTATCTTGAGTATACTGTAGCTGTGGTATAGTATTCAAACATTTACCACAGGCGGAGCATTCAGAGAGTCTATTAACGTATAGGACAATACAATTGCACCATTAGCAACTGATGTTTGTCATAAGGCCTCCATATGTTTAGCCAAAGCAAAGAGGTAGCAGCATCGAGGCTGGTTTTACTTATTAGAGCCCAGATGTATTATTCCATCGGGCCTTGACGTGGCTGGAGGAGATCTAAAGATGCTCTGTGCTGCTGGATGCATTCCAAACAATTAGTGGTGTGCACCCTGAACGCAGCCTTTTAGCGTCCATTTGATCCTGGCACTCAATCATTCTGCTTTTCCTTTTCACTCTTCTCATTATTGGTTAGCTTCTGATCTGTTGTTCGCTCTGTTCTCAATGCTACTGTGTCGCTCCACTACCAGCCGACTGAATGGAACTTCAAAGGCCTTCATTATGACTTAAGTAGCCGGAGGACAAGCTGAAATCTATAAAAATCACGTTTTACAGAGGAAGGAAATTGATTAGTCCGTTAATCCCTTAGGACGTGTGAGAAAAGGGAGAGATAAGGCACTGAGCTCATTTAGAGTATTTTGGTGTTGCCTTGACAGAAAATACAAGGTGAACATGCAGGGGTTGTTATTTAATTTTTCTGTAACGTCTATTTATTTAGTCTCTAAAGGCAGACAGCCAAACCAGCAGGAAGCAGTGTGTGACAGTGGCAGAAAGATGGAGGGACAGTGGTGAGACGCATCATTTGAAAGCCTACACGGGTTGTGCAAGGACGTGCTGTGATTTGCCAGTAGCCACTTTGAGTGGCAGTCGGGGGAAACGCTCTCACCAGAACATGATTTACTATTCTCTGCCTGTCTTGTCGCAACACCAACGGCCCTGAGTCGACTCAATCGAATTCGCAACATTCGGCTTGGCAACTCGCTTGCTTTATCTCGTTCGGTGGTGCCTCACGTGGCTGAAGTTAGCTTAGAGAGAGAGAGGTGTCAAATGATGGAGGTGATAGATAGATGGATATAGAATGAGCTGAGGTTGTGTTTGTCAGGTAAATGATGAGTCTAACAGACGTGCTAATGGTCATGAAGCTATAAAGCAGTGTGTGAAGTGTCTGTCCCAGCAGACTGGAGGCCTGAGCTGCACTAAGACTAACGTCTGTGGAATGGTTATGGTCGCCATTACAGTACAACCAACGCCTCTGCATCTTTAACAAGGATCATTGTACAGAGAAAGATGACCCAGGAGACAGCTACTGTACATCACTCTCTCTCTCTCTGTGTGTGTGTGTGTGTGTGTGTGTGTGTGTGTGTGTGTGTGTGTGTGTGTGTGTGTGCGTGCGCGTGTGCTCTTTATGTCTGAAATCAAATAACGCATACTTTATGGTTGTACAAGTGGTTCTATGACTCAGAGTGCACATGGGAGGGAGACTGTGGTCCATGTTTGCTAAAAGGACGCTGTCATGACATCTTAAATAACATGTGACAGAGTTCTGCATGCCCACAATCTGTCACTGTAGGTGCCAGCATCATAGAGAGAGAATACAGCTGGCTGTGCAAAACAGTGCATACTTCTCCTTTGTTCATGTTTGTAGCATTATTGCAAACATGTATTATAGTAGGATTTTATAGATGTTTATCTGTAATACTTTGACATTGATTACAACTTGTTCCCACAGAAAACTGTTTAAGAATGTCTGTCTCGAGCATGTGTGTGTGTGTGTGTGTGTGTGTGTGTGTGTGTGGGGGGGGGGGGGGGGGTATAAAAAGACACTAGCATGAACAAGTGCAAACTACATTTTATTCTCATTATTTTCTTCATTTTCCCTCTCCCTGCTGGCGCTCAGATGGAAATCCAATTTTCTCTCCTCAAAGAACAAGATGACACCATTTTCACTGATTAATACAAGTAGAAAGGGGCGCTCTGTGGAGCGTTTGTAACGCCATTTGTATTGTTGACCTATTTCTAAAATATTAGTGCAACTTTCGTATTTTTTTTACCCCTCTATCACACGGAACTATGTTTTTTGTGTCCATAACACTACGCCCAAAAAATAGTGATAGAGGTGTCAAAGTTGAACAAAAGTTATAATATTTTAGAAATAGTCCATTCCCCAGACTAGTTCAAATCATAGACTGCATGTCAAATGTATACATTACATGCAATGACATCATCTCCCACCAGTGTTGGGGAAGTTACTTTTAAAAAGTAAGGAATTATAGTTATCGTTACTTATCTAAAAAAGTAATTTGTTACTTTACTTTACATTACATTATGAAAGTAACTACTTTACTTTACTTTACTTTACTTTAAATAATAATAATAATATAAAAAACGATTTAAAAGAAGGTTTTTTGTTCTGTCGCACAGTAAGAGAAAAGACAACTCCCTCTTAACATTATGAAATGTAGTGGAACAATAAAACATGTTCAGGAATTTTGACAGGCATCTTTATAGAGATATTCTATTTCATCAAATGTATTTTTGAGCTCATCTTCCATTTTAGAATATTCACTGTTCAGGTATTTGGAAAATCATGTATTTCTGCACATTGGCCCTGCTTTCAATGGTATTTTGCTGACCAAGGAACAGACTCCACCGGCGTTGAGAGGGGAAGCATTTCCTCAACAACATAGGCTACCTAGCAATCATTTTGTCAAGTTGACTCTTGGTGACATGCTACTGTGGCGATTTAAAATCGATATTTCCAACCCCCAAAGCATCCGATCTCGCTGTCATGATCCGCATTTGCCATTTTAGCGTGTGGTACTGTATTATGATTTTCGTTCAACCCGCGATTTCTGTCTGTGTAGTGTCTATGTTGCGTTACAAGGATTTGGGTGTTTGTCACTAAATGTGTTGCTGTTTACGACAGCCAGTAAGCCCGCCCACCCTGTAGACTGTCTCTGATTGGCTTACCCTGAAATCTGGCCCTACGTTAGCCAATCAATGACCTCTTCTGCGCGTGCTTTTATCAAGTTAGGGTGTATCAAGCCATGTGGCCTCAGAGGCTAGTATGACTGCACAAACGAAACTGTCAACACAGAGAGCGCTCTCTCTCTCTCTGCACTGCAGTCAGCAGCACAGAGACGCCTGTACAGTATGATAGACTCACGGAGCTGCGAGACTTTTCACTGATCACATAAGTTGACATAACGCCATAACGCGGGTAACGCTCGCACAATAACTATAAGGCCGTTATGGAATGGGGACATGTAAAGCGTTAGGTTACAAGTTACTGCAAATAGTAGTTACGTTATGTAACGTAACGCGATGTAAGGGCGTTAGTCACAACACTGTCTCCCACACCCCTAATTTCAATTGAAAGGCATGGATGCTGTTGTAGTATTCAACTAGAAAAAGTGCCCTACTGGGCTCAGGTCTCCACCAGGATGAGCAGATGTGAAGAATTCCAGGCAAAGGTTTTTCCTTGGCCTCTAGGGAGTTGGCATACAAAGTTATCCACAGATCCGTGGAGTTAGAGGTAAAAACACTTTTCGGCCAGTTATAGCGCCACCTTGAGGCTGAGTTGAAATTGTTCATGTGGCATTTCGTCCTCTGCCTAGTGGGAATGTGGGTGCACAATTTCACGGAAATCACACGATGTGTTCATGATTTGCAGCATTTTGTTTGAAACTGAGCACTCCTGTGAACTTTGGAAGCCAATCTTAACCAATCAGGATGGAGTCTGAGAAATCTGAAAGACTGGTTTCGTTGAATGGCTCTAGAGAGACTGTGTACCAATTTGCGTGATGTTTGGACAAAATCTGTAGGTGTACTGTGCAAAAACTTGTTTTGCACAAAGCGGCCTCCTGGTGGCGCTATAACAGGCCGTTCTGGAAATCTGAAATACTAGTTTTGTTGAATGGCTCTAGAGAGACTGTGTACCAATTTGCGTGATGTTTGGACAAAATCTGTAGGTGTACTGTGCAAAAACTTGTTTTGCACAAAGCGGCCTCCTGGAGCGGCCTCCTGGTGGCGCTATAACAGGCCGTTCTGGAAATCTGAAAGACCGGTTTCGTTGAATGGCTCTAGAGAGACTGTGTACGAATTTGCGTGATGTTTGGACAAAATCTGTAGGTGTACTGTGCAAAAACTTGTTTTGCACAAAGCGGCCTCTTGGTGGCGCTATAACAGGCCGTTCTGGAAAGTTTGGGGCAGAGGTTCATCGTTGGCATCCAGGGAGTGTGTGTGCACAATTTGGCATCGACCGGGTTAACGGTGGCCGAGATTAGCTGCTCACGGACACACGGACGGACGGACACACACACACACACACACGGACACACGGACGGACGGACGGACGCAAAACATACTCTCCCCCTAGGCCTTCGGCCTGGTGGAGACAATAACAAGCGTGTTGCGGCCTTGCACGTTAGCATTAAGCTTGAAACTATTCTATTGCACCCACTTTTACTCACCCTCTTCCTGTATACTTTAAAAATGTGCTCTGTGTCGTCACATGTGGCATTGTTGAATTCCTTTGAAACAGCTTAGGAGCATATCTGAACCACGTAGGTTTGTCATTTAACTCAGAGAAGACAATTGTATTCAAAGTGAGAGCAGCAAGAACAAGGCCACTGTCGTCTATTGCTCAAGGAGGACACAGGTACAGTCAATAGGGAGCGGTTAGGGGGAAGGTAACTGCCTCTATTGTTTTGACATAACAAGCTGCAGCCCAGCTTGTGGCCAACAATGAGTAGCCAGCGTGAGCGGAATCATCGTACAGGCCAGATTGGACCCCATCCTCAGCCAGATTTGGAGGTTTGGCAACATGTGGGCCACCAATTTGACACCAGTGATTTAAAAGCTTCTGCTCAAACAATTTTACTTCTTACACTTCTCCCACAAACACATGTAGTAAATGCTTTATTGTCTAGTTCATACAGGTTTCTGTGATCTAAAAGCTTTGGTGTTTTTATCTGCAAAGGAGGAAGAGACACGAACCAAGGTATCAGTCCTGTAGACTAGAGCTATTCTGTCGTTTGGGTCCTATCTCACTCTGTTTAGTGTTTACTGCCTTGTGTAGATCTGATAGCATCCGGGCAGGAGTACCCATAATTGTTTGAGTACACACGGTAATTCTTTAACCTAGCTCCTAAGGTCTTATACAAGGACAGTTTAGAAGTGAATCAGAGCGAGTCTATTCAATTAATATCAATTCACATCATTCAGATGGGTTGGGGTGCAGCCTGTTTCACCTAATAGCCATCTGCTTTATCTTTAAGGGAATCTCTATGGAGCAAACTTACATCAGACCCTGATTTTACGTCCGTTCTGCCCTTCTGAAGCGACCTAATGTTTTAGTTTGCAGTATAATGAGTGTGTTGAGTTGTCTTTAGTTCGAATTTGGAAACCTCGAATATGCCACAGTTTTGAGCAGCGGTTTACAAACATTTGACCCCTATTTCCCCAAATAATTAACTATAAATAATATAAAAAACAGCCATGTTCAGACAGATTCATATGTGTGAGTATGAACAGTGAATGTGCATATCTTTACAGATTTCGCACACGCACGAACACATTATAGTCATGCCATATAGTGATTCTGCATTCGGCACCATGTTCTCCATTGCTGCTGCAGTTATTCCTTCCTTGTTCAGCTCCACTATCAGGATTTAACAGGAGCAGTGAGGGAGGGAGCTGGACGATACCGCAGACTCCTCCATCATCTGGTTTACCACCTAGTATACCCTGAATGACTCCTCCATCATCTGGTTTACCACCTAGTATACCCTGAATGATGACCCTCTGATTACACTCCAACTGCAGCCTGTACCCAGTGATGTACAGTGGTGTACATTGATGTGCACATGTACAGTGGTGTACATTGGTGTACATTGATGTACAGTGGTGTACAGTGATGTACAGTGGTGTACATTGATGTGCATTGATGTACAGTGGTGTACAGTGATGTACAGTGGTGTACATTGATGCACATTTATGTACAGTACTACACATCTCATGGTGTCCATATCATGCCTCTTGTCCACTGCTCCATCTGCAGTTTTTCCTCGCTATACTTTCAGTTTCTCATCTTTTCGTCTCACACTTATTCTCTCTCTCCTTCTCTTCTTCTCTCCGTCCGTCCGTCCGTCCGTCCGTCCGTCCGTCCGTTCGTCCGTCCGTCCGTCCGTCTGTCTCTCTCTCTCTCTCTCTCTCTCTCTCTCTCTCTCTCTTTCTGGACGGGGAGTCAGCCCACATCATCTTAGTCGCTCATAATGGAATCCTTAACAAAGATTTTTAATGGGATCAGAATTAAGGGGCATAAAATGGGGAATAGAGAATAATGCAGAATAATTTCATTCTGTCCCTATACTGAGCAGCTCATTGCAGACAGTGTCTCAGCAGACAGATATTGCTCCACGATCTCACCCCTAACCCCCTCCCCCTCCGGCAAGTCCAAGTTTGACATGGGATGGCTTCAGTGTCTCTGGGCTCATTGTTAATTCATCGGAAGCTATTTGTGCGAGGCAGGAGAATGATTCCATCCCAAGGGTGCAGCCACGTCCAGCAGGTTTGTCAGTGATGGCTCCATTCTGAGCTTCTTAACACATTCCGACATTCCTGACCTTTTAATTGATGAAGAACTTCCCAGTGGTCTCGAACTGGCGCTATTTTTTCTTTTTTTTTAGGTTTTTAACAGGGGGCGGACTCATCACCAATATTTTTGTGACAAGTTTTTTAATTTTGGCGTGGTGTTAGGTATGGGTATATGGTTTTCAAAAAGCTGTGCAAACGCGTAGTGCACAGACTCAAATATTAGATATAATATGTACTATTTCGTCTATGAAGTTTCCATTACACTAATAGAGAGAGAGAGACAGAGAGAGAGAGAGAGAGAGAGAGAGAGGCATACAAAGTAGTCGGGGGAGCCTGGTGCTAACTGCCATTGCATGCAGGGTCATGCAGACCCCTCCGCAGTGACACACATGTCCTCGCTTGAGCAAAGCTAACATTGGCTATTTGTGTGCATGCAGCCCAATCATGTGTCATGTAGTCACTCTCCTGACCAACAAGTAGCAACACATTCTCTTAGACACACTACTCACTACTGCAACGGATGATCAGTACTTTCGTAGTTCATGGTGGTTTAAAAAAGTTAATATGAGCGATCCAAAAACGTATTATCCCCAGCACTGTCAAGTAGCTAGTAACTAACTATCAGACTTCCTGTAGTGGCTCTTCACAATAAGACTCCTTTATTTCTCTTCCTTTTAGTCGGTGAAAGTATAGCCTAGAGACTCTTCTTTGTGGTGTTTGCATATAGTCATAGTTAAGTATTTATAAAGATTGTGCATTGTCACTGTACATTGACTGCCATCTAAATTGTTAAGAAGTGATCTCTGATCTATGTTGAACTTTTAAAGGAATGGTGTTTCCTTGTGTATTGTGTGACTAGACTACTGTAGGTTTGTGTCAGTGAATATCATTAGGTGTATTTGGATGAATACTGTAGGTGTATTTGGGTGAATACTGTAGGTGACTTTGGGTGAATACTGTAGGTGATTTTGGGTGAATACTGTAGATGTATTTGGGTGAATACTGTAGGTGATTTTGGGTGAATACTGTAGGTGTATTTGGGTGAATACTGTAGGTGATTTTGGGTGAATACTGTAGGTGATTTTGGGTGAATACTGTAGGTGATTTTGGGTGAATACTGTAGGTGATTTTGGGTGAATACTGTAGGTGATTTTGGGTGAATACTGTAGGTGATTTTGGGTGAATACTGTAGGTGATTTTGGGTGAATACTGTAGGTGATTTTGCACCCCAGAGCACTCCTGTTAGAGACACTTGCCAGTAGTGTTGCTGAGCAGGATTAATTGGAAACCGCCTCTGTTGACTTGGCCATGGCAATACATTGTATTAGCATGCTGGCATTGATTCTGTGTCTGAGGTGCTTTTAATTGCTTCTAATTGCAGCTCATTGAATTATGTATGTGTGTGCGTGTGCGTGTGCGTGTGCGCGCGTGCGCGTGTGTGTGTGTGTGTGTGTGTGTGTGTGTGTGTGTGTGTTATGTATGGTATATCTCTAATTCACAGATTGCTGTTTCAGCATTTAACGCATGTATCCTGTAGAGGGCTTTCTGGCTATAGAGGGAATCATTAAACTAAATATCTTATGTATAGACTGAATTCACTTTACTCTCTTCATGCTTCATTAAGAGCAGCTGAACAGTTAGTTATCGGCCGTGAATAAAGCTTGTTTTGATTAAAATCTGAATGAATTATGAATATAAAAAGCAGCAACAGCAGCAAGTGAGAACGTCAGGGAAAGAGAGAGAATGAAAGATGCATGGCAACGGGGATTTAACTTTAGGTCTATACGTTCTGTGATTTGTTTTGTCACGTCGCTACTCACTACTCCAGCCTCCTGTTTGACTCGTATTTCATAACGTGTTTCTTGTTAGCCACGTTGTTGCTGATACATCATCAGCCAGCGCCACTCTGTCCATGCTTTTCTCAATGTTTTCAAAAATAAAAAATAGCGCCAGTTCGAGACTCGAGAGTAAAACCTACGGTTAAAACGTAAACCATAGTTGGATTCAATAGTCCACTATGTCAGGATTCAGTAGTACAAAGAATCTGCCGGCTGTGTGGGGTATGAGCTTAGTGAATGATAAGTGGACGTTGCAGGGCAACAGCAGTAGGCGCATTGATCCGACCAACCCGCACAACAGAACACACCAATAAGAAGCCTTTGGCGGATTCTCAGTTTTGGCATGTCCCGCCTGCCTTGGAGATATAGGAGACTTTCCAGACTGGAAACAAATCACGGAACGCAGCGAATCAGGCTGGAGCTGGTGCTACCTATTTTGTGCAGAACCTAGCATGTTTTATGAACAACTGAACATGTGAAGTTGCAATTTTGCCAACTGTTTGTTCTGTCACTGTGCTATAATTTTAGCCACTGGTGCTTTAGCCATTAGGCCGACCCTAATTATCAGAGGGGCCCCAGCTTGACCTGGGAAAAGTCATCATGAGTGCCATTAGAATGGCCACTTCGACCCAGCAGATATCAGTTATGCTTGTTGTATTTTGTACACAATTATCTAGGTGCTGTGCTGGGGGTGCATACTTAGTTTAGACTAGTCATTGGTTAGACATGGGTTAAGGTTAGGTTTAGGTGTGCTGCCCCATGGGAGGTTAGGTTTAGGGTGAGGGTTTGAGATAGGTTGTAGTTGTAGGACTAATGACTGGTCTAACCAATGACTAGCCTATACCAAAAACTGTCTAAACGAAGTACTGCACTCGCTGTGCTGTAATTACTGTAGGTTGAGGAGATAGAGAATGATTCACATTCTGTCATGGGAGTGTGCAGGGGGACATCGTAACTTTGATGATTGTTTAAAAGTCAGTTGTAAAGCCAATGGGGTTTAGGGGAGAGAGGATAGAAGCAGGGCGAGGTGTTGGTTGTGTTCCAGTGACTAGCTCTTTCATCTGGTCAGTGAAGGCCTGAGGAGGGAGGTCCCTAGGGCCTCATTAGGCACATAGACACAGCCAAATAGCAGCAGCACGTCTCCTGCAACAGACAACAAATCACTACATCTACATCTGGTAATTGAGGCAAAGACTAATCCTTTTCTGCTGCCAACCAACTCCTATCCGGCACTCTCATAGTCAAAGGCTATCGTATTTGTCTCCTCTGAGCTCACAGAGAAACATCATGGACATGAACCCATGCAGCTGCCTGTTATCAATACGGCCTCGCCTCCTCTCCTCTATAGTCTCCCTCCAGACAAAATTCACCATTATATAGCGGCATAAACAGAAGTGTTTGTCAGACTGTGAGGCAACTGAATGGACAATGATTGTATGAGTGTGTGTGTGTGTGTGTGCGTGCGTATGCACGGCCACACACACGTGCATGCATGCGCGGCACGTGTGTGGCTGCGATGGCGGCTCAGGTAACACACAGTACAGCATATGCTCATTATCTGTGCACGAGCGTGCCTTCGATCCAGACTACTGCGATAAGAAAATGAAGTTAGCATCATACAAAAAACACGAATGAACACACTAGCCTGTTATACTTTATACAATTAAGTTTGAACATGCTAAAATGTTATGCAAAAACAGACTTGTTCAGTTTTAATTACTTTAGACTAGGCTGTTCAACAACAGTGCTTTCAAATTGAATTAAATCTGTTAGTGCTCTCAGCAGCCATCACAATCTTTCTCTCAGCAGCCATCACAATCTTGCTATTTTTTTAAACAAGTGTTAGAGATCACCATTACAGTACATCAAATATCTGCAACCTGACACTGTTACTTTATATTTGCATTTAATTACGTTGCATGTAAAAAACAAAAACAAATGTTTTAAAGATGTATTTATTAGTGTGGTTGCCCGAATGGGCAACCAGACTCTTGTAACTGTGACACTTTATTATTAGTGTGGTTGCCCGAATGGGCAACCAGACTCTTGTAACTGTGACACTTTATTATTATTTTCTCACTGGAGTAGTCTTTATTTTGACGCTTTATACCTCCCACACTGTACGCTGTACGCACTTGAGCCATATGTCAAATTGACCGGAAAAATCGGGAATCGTGTGCTTGTATTTTGTTAAGAGAAATGTTGTATAGTTTAATTGATATGAATTTATTAGTGAATTAAATTTCCCCATTGACATGAATGGGAAAAGGCAAAAATTCACATAAAAGTATTTGTTCCTCGGAGACTGTAATCACTATAGTTACAAAACTTTTAGGGATATTTCAACATTATCACTAAAATTATTTAACCCTAAAATTTTATCGGTCGGCCTCATGGTGGCGCTATAACAGCCCACTTTACCTTTTGGCTTATAACTCTTGAACCGTAGGTCGTAAAATCAAAATTATTTTTTCCCTGGATTCCTTGGGTCATGACGCATCTCCCCATATAGGCCACGCCCATTTCCGCCATGATAGATTTTCCGCCATTTTGAATTCTGTCCAAAACACACTTTTTGCTTTTCCTCCTACAGATTTTGTCCAAATCTCACAGAAATCGGCACACGTGATCTCTGGACCCATCCAATTAAAACTGAGCCGCAGAATTTTGAAAGTGCGTATCGTTCGGCCGTAATCGTCTTCCGAAGTTAGTAGGAGGGGCCTATATCACAAAAAATGCCATAAATCACGAACGGAATGTCCAATCCATCCCAAATTTCAATCACATGTCCGGGGTGGTTCAATCAACCAAGTTCTAAAAGCAATTCCATTTTCATCCATAGGGGGCGCCGCAAATGCGAGAAATGTAACCGTTTGTCGCAAAAACATGAATTTCGGGGGTTAAATCCCCTCCGAATGACTTACGCATGATCTAAGGTGTGACTTGAAATTGTAATTGGCTGGCAATACTAGTGGGAGGGGCATATGTAAGCCACTGCGGCAACCACACTCTGCAATTTTTTAAAATTGCGAATTTTCTAGTTAGTGTGGTTGCCCGAATGGGCAACCAGACTCTTGTAACTGTGACACTTTATTATTATTTTCTCACTGGAGTAGTCTTTATTTTGACGCTTTATACCTCCCACACTGTACGCTGTACGCACTTGAGCCATATGTCAAATTGACCGGAAAAATCGGGAATCGTGTGCTTGTATTTTGTTAAGAGAAATGTTGTAAAGTTTAATTGATATGAATTTATTAGTGAATAAAATTTCCCCATTGACATGAATGGGAAAAGGCAAAAATTCACATTCAAGTATTTGTTCCTCGGAGACTGTAATCACTACAGTTACAAAACTTTTAGGGATAATTCAACATTATCCCTAAAATTATTTAACAATAAATTTTTATCGGTCGGCCTCATGGTGGCGCTATAACAGCCCACTTTACCTTTTGGCTTATAACTCTTGAACCGTAGGTCGTAAAATCAAAAAAATGTTTTCCCTGGATTCCTTGGGTCATGACGCATCTCCCCATATAGGCCACGCCCATTTCCGCCATGATAGATTTTCCGCCATTTTGAATTTTGTCCAAAACACACTTTTTGCTTTTCCTCCTACAGATTTTGTCCAAATCTCACAGAAATCGGCACACGTGATCTCTGGACCCATCCAATTAAAACTGAGCCGCAGAATTTTGAAAGTGCGTATCGTTCGGCCGCAATCGTCTTCCGAAGTTAGTAGGAGGGGCCTATATCACAAAAAATGCCATAAATCACGAACGGAATGTCCAATCCATCCCAAATTTCAATCACATGTCCGGGGTGGTTCAATCAACCAAGTTCTAAAAGCAATTCCATTTTCATCCATAGGGGGCGCCGCAAATGCGAGAAATGTAACCGTTTGTCGCAAAAACATGAATTTCGGGGGTCAAATCCCCTCCGAATTACTTACGCATGATCTAAGGCGTGACTTGAAATTGTAATTGGCTGGCAATACTAGTGGGAGGGGCATATGTAAGCCACTGCGGCAACCACACTCTGCAATTTTTTAAAATTGCGAATTTTCTAGTGTTATTTGTTAGTGTGGTCTTTATTAGTAGTCTTTATTTTGACGCTTTATACCTCCCACACTGTACGCTGTACGCACTTGAGCCATATGTCAAATTGACCGGAAAAATCGGGAATCGTGTGCTTGTATTTTGTTAAGAGAAATGTTGTATAGTTTAATTGATATGAATTTATTAGTGAATTAAATTTCCCCATTGACATGAATGGGAAAAGGCAAAAATTCACATTCAAGTATTTGTTCCTCGGAGACTGTAATCACTATAGTTACAAAACCTTTAGGGATAATTCAACATTATCCCTAAAATTATTTAACCCTAAAATTTTATCGGTCGGCCTCATGGTGGCGCTATAACAGCCCACTTTACCTTTTGGCTTATAACTCTTGAACCGTAGGTCGTAAAATCTAAATTATTTTTTCCCTGGATTCCTTGGGTCATGACGCATCTCCCCATATAGGCCACGCCCATTTCCGCCATGATAGATTTTCCGCCATTTTGAATTTTGTCCAAAACACACTTTTTGCTTGCCCGAATGGGCAACCAGACTCTAGTAATTGTAACACTTTATACTTATTAGTGTGGTTGCCCGAATGGGCAACCAGACTCTTGTAACTGTGACACTTTATTATTATTAGTGTGGTTGCCCGAATGGGCAACCAGACTCTTGTAACTGTGACACTTTATTATTATTATTATTTTTTTTTCACTGGAGTAGTCTTTATTTTGACGCTTTATACCTCCCACACTGTACGCTGTACGCACTTGAGCCATATGTCAAATTGACCGGAAAAATCGGGAATCGTGTGCGTGTATTTTGTTAAGAGAAATGTTGTATAGTTTAATTGATATGAATTTATTAGTGAATTAAATTTCCCCATTGACATGAATGGGAAAAGGCAAAAATTCACATAAAAGTATTTGTTCCTCGGAGACTGTAATCACTATAGTTACAAAACTGTTAGGGATATTTCTTAATTATCACTAAAATTAATTAAAATTATAATTTTATAGGTCGGCCTCATGGTGGCGCTATAACAGCCCACTTTACCTTTTGGCTTATAACTCTTGAACCGTAGGTCGTAAAATCAAAATTATTTTTTCCCTGGATTCCTTGGGTCATGACGCATCTCCCCATATAGGCCACGCCCATTTCCGCCATGATAGATTTTCCGCCATTTTGAATTTTGTCCAAAACACACTTTTTGCTTTTCCTCCTACAGATTTCGTTCAAATCTCACAGAAATCGGCACACGTGATCTCTGGACCCATCCAATTAAAACTGAGCCGCAGAATTTTGAAAGTGCGTATCGTTCGGCCGTAATCGTCTTCCGAAGTTAGTAGGAGGGGCCTATATCACAAAAATGCCATAAATCATGAACGGAATGTCCAATCCATCCCAAATTTCAATCACATGTCCGGGGTGGTTCAATCAACCAAGTTCTAAAAGCAATTCCATTTTCATCCATAGGGGGCGCCGCAAATGCGAGAAATGTAACCGTTTGTCGCAAAAACATGAATTTCGGGGGTTAAATCCCCTCCGAATGACTTACGCATGATCTAAGGTGTGACTTGAAATTGTAATTGGCTGGCAATACTAGTGGGAGGGGCATATGTAAGCCACTGCGGCAACCACACTCTGCAATTTTTTTAAATTGCGAATTTTCTAGTTAGTGTGGTTGCCCGAATGGGCAACCAGACTCTTGTAACTGTGACACTTTATTATTATTTTCTCACTGGAGTAGTCTTTATTTTGACGCTTTATACCTCCCACACTGTACGCTGTACGCACTTGAGCCATATGTCAAATTGACCGGAAAAATCGGGAATCGTGTGCTTGTATTTTGTTAAGGGAAATGTTGTATAGTTTAATTGATATGAATTTATTAGTGAATTAAATTTCCCCATTGACATGAATGGGAAAAGGCAAAAAATCACATTCAAGTATTTGTTCCTCGAAGACTGTAATCACTACAGTTACAAAACTTTTAGGGATAATTCAACATTATCCCTAAAATTATTTAACCCTAAAATTTTATCGGTCGGCCTCATGGTGGCGCTATAACAGCCCACTTTACCTTTTGGCTTATAACTCTTGAACCGTAGGTCGTAAAATCAAAATTATTTTTCCCCTGGATTCCTTGGGTCATGACGCATCTCCCCATATAGGCCACGCCCATTTCCGCCATGATAGATTTTCCGCCATTTTGAATTTTGTCCAAAACACACTTTTTGCTTTTCCTCCTACAGATTTTGTCCAAATCTCACAGAAATCGGCACACGTGATCTCTGGACCCATCCAATTAAAACTGAGCCGCAGAATTTTGAAAGTGCGTATCGTTCGGCCGTAATCGTCTTCTGAAGTTAGTAGGAGGGGCCTATATCACAAAAAATGCCATAGATCACGAACGGAATGTCCAATCCATCCCAAATTTGAATCACATGTCCGGGGTGGTTCAATCAACCAAGTTCTAAAAGCAATTCCATTTTCACCCATAGGGGGCGCCGCAAACGCGAGAAATGTAACCGTTTGACGCAAAAACATGAATTTCGGGGGTTAAATCCCCTCCGAATTACTTACGCATGATCTAAGGCGTGACTTGAAATTGTAATTGGCTGGCAATACTAGTGGGAGGGGCATATGTAAGCCACTGCGGCAACCACACTCTGCAATTTTTTAAAATTGCGAATTTTCTAGTGTTATTTGTTAGTGTGGTCTTTATTAGTAGTCTTTATTTTGACGCTTTATACCTCCCACACTGTACGCTGTACGCACTTGAGCCATATGTCAAATTGACCGGAAAAATCGGGAATCGTGTGCTTGTATTTTGTTAAGAGAAATGTTGTATAGTTTAATTGATATGAATTTATTAGTGAATAAAATTTCCCCATTGACATGAATGGGAAAAGGCAAAAATTCACATTCAAGTATTTGTTCCTCGGAGACTGTAATCACTACAGTTACAAAACTTTTAGGGATAATTCAACATTATCCCTAAAATTATTTAACACTAAACTTTTATCGGTCGGCCTCATGGTGGCGCTATAACAGCCCACTTTACCTTTTGGCTTATAACTCTTGAACCGTAGGTCGTAAAATCAAAATTATTCTTTCCCTGGATTCCTTGGGTCATGACGCATCTCCCCATATATGCCACGCCCATTTCCGCCATGATAGATTTTCCGCCATTTTGAATTTTGTCCAAAACACACTTTTTGCTTTTCCTCCTACAGATTTTGTCCAAATCTCACAGAAATCGGCACACGTGATCTCTGGACCCATCCAATTAAAACTGAGCCGCAGAATTTTGAAAGTGCGTATCGTTCGGCCGCAATCGTCTTCCGAAGTTAGTAGGAGGGGCCTATATCACAAAAAATGCCATAAATCACGAACGGAATGTCCAATCCATCCCAAATTTCAATCACATGTCCGGGGTGGTTCAATCAACCAAGTTCTAAAAGCAATTCCATTTTCATCCATAGGGGGCACCGCAGAAGCGAGAAATTTAACCGTTTGTCGCAAAAACATGAATTTCGGGGGTTAAATCCCCTCCGAATGACTTACGCATGATCTAAGGCGTGACTTGAAATTGTAATTGGCTGGCAATACTAGTGGGAGGGGCATATGTAAGCCACTGCGGCAACCACACTCTGCAATTTTTTTAAATTGCGAATTTTCTAGTGTTATTTGTTAGTGTGGTCTTTATTAGTAGTCTTTATTTTGACGCTTTATACCTCCCACACTGTACGCTGTACGCACTTGAGCCATATGTCAAATTGACCGGAAAAATCGGGAATCGTGTGCTTGTATTTTGTTAAGAGAAATGTTGTATAGTTTAATTGATATGAATTTATTAGTGAATAAAATTTCCCCATTGACATGAATGGGAAAAGGCAAAAATTCACATTCAAGTATTTGTTCCTCGGAGACTGTAATCACTACAGTTACAAAACTTTTAGGGATAATTCAACATTATCCCTAAAATTATTTAACACTAAACTTTTATCGGTCGGCCTCATGGTGGCGCTATAACAGCCCACTTTACCTTTTGGCTTATAACTCTTGAACCGTAGGTCGTAAAATCAAAATTATTCTTTCCCTGGATTCCTTGGGTCATGACGCATCTCCCCATATATGCCACGCCCATTTCCGCCATGATAGATTTTCCGCCATTTTGAATTTTGTCCAAAACACACTTTTTGCTTTTCCTCCTACAGATTTTGTCCAAATCTCACAGAAATCGGCACACGTGATCTCTGGACCCATCCAATTAAAACTGAGCCGCAGAATTTTGAAAGTGCGTATCGTTCGGCCGCAATCGTCTTCCGAAGTTAGTAGGAGGGGCCTATATCACAAAAAATGCCATAAATCACGAACGGAATGTCCAATCCATCCCAAATTTCAATCACATGTCCGGGGTGGTTCAATCAACCAAGTTCTAAAAGCAATTCCATTTTCATCCATAGGGGGCACCGCAGAAGCGAGAAATGTAACCGTTTGTCGCAAAAACATGAATTTCGGGGGTTAAATCCCCTCCGAATGACTTACGCATGATCTAAGGCGTGACTTGAAATTGTAATTGGCTGGCAATACTAGTGGGAGGGGCATATGTAAGCCACTGCGGCAACCACACTCTGCAATTTTTTTAAATTGCGAATTTTCTAGTGTTATTTGTTAGTGTGGTCTTTATTAGTAGTCTTTATTTTGACGCTTTATACCTCCCACACTGTACGCTGTACGCACTTGAGCCATATGTCAAATTGACCGGAAAAATCGGGAATCGTGTGCTTGTATTTTGTTAAGAGAAATGTTGTATAGTTTAATTGATATGAATTTATTAGTGAATTAAATTTCCCCATTGACATGAATGGGAAAAGGCAAAAATTCACATTCAAGTATTTGTTCCTCGGAGACTGTAATCACTATAGTTACAAAACTTTTAGGGATAATTCAACATTATCCCTAAAATTATTTAACACTAAAATTTTATCGGTCGGCCTCATGGTGGCGCTATAACAGCCCACTTTACCTTTTGGCTTATAACTCTTGAACCGTAGGTCGTAAAATCAAAAAAATGTTTTCCCTGGATTCCTTGGGTCATGACGCATCTCCCCATATAGGCCACGCCCATTTCCGCCATGATAGATTTTCCGCCATTTTGAATTTTGTCCAAAACACACTTTTTGCTTTTCCTCCTACAGATTTCGTCCAAATCTCACAGAAATCGGCACACGTGATCTCTGGACCCATCCAATTAAAACTGAGCTGCAGAATTTTGAAAGTGCGTATCGTTCGGCCGTAATCGTCTTCCGAAGTTAGTAGGAGGGGCCTATATCACAAAAATGCCATAAATCACGAACGGAATGTCCAATCCATCCCAAATTTGAATCACATGTCCGGGGTGGTTCAATCAACCAAGTTCTAAAAGGAATTCCATTTTCATCCATAGGGGGCGCCGCAAATGCGAGAAATGTAACCGTTTGTCGCAAAAACATGAATTTCGGGGGTTAAATCCCCTCCGAATTACTTACGCATGATCTAAGGCGTGACTTGAAATTGTAATTGGCTGGCAATACTAGTGGGAGGGGCATATGTAAGCCACTGCGGCAACCACACTCTGCAATTTTTTTAAATTGCGAATTTTCTAGTGTTATTTGTTAGTGTGGTCTTTATTAGTAGTCTTTATTTTGACGCTTTATACCTCCCACACTGTACGCTGTACGCACTTGAGCCATATGTCAAATTGACCGGAAAAATCGGGAATCGTGTGCTTGTATTTTGTTAAGAGAAATGTTGTATAGTTTAATTGATATGAATTTATTAGTGAATTAAATTTCCCCATTGACATGAATGGGAAAAGGCAAAAATTCACATTCAAGTATTTGTTCCTCGGAGACTGTAATCACTACAGTTACAAAACTTTTAGGGATAATTCAACATTATCCCTAAAATTATTTAACCCTAAAATTTTATCGGTCGGCCTCATGGTGGCGCTATAACAGCCCACTTTACCTTTTGGCTTATAACTCTTGAACCGTAGGTCATAAAATAAAAAATATTTTTTCCCTGGATTCCTTGGGTCATGACGCATCTCCCTATATAGGCCACGCCCATTTCCGCCATGATAGATTTTCCGCCATTTTGAATTTTGTCCAAAACACACTTTTTGCTTTTCCTCCTACAGATTTTGTCCAAATCTCACAGAAATCGGCACACGTGATATCTGGACCCATCCAATTAAAACTGAACCGCAGAATTTTGAAAGTGCGTATCGTTCGGCCGTAATCGTCTTCCGAAGTTAGTAGGAGGGGCCTATATCACAAAAAATGCCATAAATCACGAACGGAATGTCCAATCCATCCCAAATTTCAATCACATGTCCGGGGTGGTTCAATCAACCAAGTTCTAAAAGCAATTAAATTTTCATCCATAGGGGGCGCCGCAAATGCGAGAAATGTAACCGTTTGTCGCAAAAACATGAATTTCGGGGGTTAAATCCCCTTCCGAATTACTTACGCATGATCTAAGGCGTGACTTGAAATTGTAATTGGCTGGCAATACTAGTGGGAGGGGCATATGTAAGCCACTGCGGCAACCACACTCTGCAATTTTTTAAAATTGCGAATTTTCTAGTTATTTTCTCACTGGAGTAGTCTTTATTTTGACGCTTTATACCTCCCACACTGTACGCTGTACGCACTTGAGCCATATGTCAAATTGACCGGAAAAATCGGGAATCGTGTGCTTGTATTTTGTTAAGAGAAATGTTGTATAGTTTAATTGATATGAATTTATTAGTGAATTAAATTTCCCCATTGACATGAATGGGAAAAGGCAAAAATTCACATAAAAGTATTTGTTCCTCGGAGACTGTAATCACTATAGTTACAAAACTTTTAGGGATATTTCAACATTATCACTAAAATTATTTAACCCTAAAATTTTATCGGTCGGCCTCATGGTGGCGCTATAACAGCCCACTTTACCTTTTGGCTTATAACTCTTGAACCGTAGGTCGTAAAATCAAAATTATTTTTTCCCTGGATTCCTTGGGTCATGACGCATCTCCCCATATAGGCCACGCCCATTTCCGCCATGATAGATTTTCCGCCATTTTGAATTCTGTCCAAAACACACTTTTTGCTTTTCCTCCTACAGATTTTGTCCAAATCTCACAGAAATCGGCACACGTGATCTCTGGACCCATCCAATTAAAACTGAGCCGCAGAATTTTGAAAGTGCGTATCGTTCGGCCGTAATCGTCTTCCGAAGTTAGTAGGAGGGGCCTATATCACAAAAAATGCCATAAATCACGAACGGAATGTCCAATCCATCCCAAATTTCAATCACATGTCCGGGGTGGTTCAATCAACCAAGTTCTAAAAGCAATTCCATTTTCATCCATAGGGGGCACCGCAGAAGCGAGAAATGTGACCGTTTGTCGCAAAAACATGAATTTCGGGGGTTAAATCCCCTCCGAATGACTTACGCATGATCTAAGGCGTGACTTGAAATTGTAATTGGCTGGCAATACTAGTGGGAGGGGCATATGTAAGCCACTGCGGCAACCACACTCTGCAATTTTTTTAAATTGCGAATTTTCTAGTTGACAATGCATCTACACACATTATCATTAACACTTATTTTTCTCTTTTTTATACACTGAAAAAGACAAAAGGAAAAAATTAAAAGATGAGAGTGATAATTCAGGGTATGCGTGACATCATTATAATTAAATGAGGTTAAAACTGAGGCGTGGCCGGTTAAGACTGAGGTTAGGGTTCTCTCTAGGTCGTCCTCAGACGAGCCCTCCATCGTCGTTTCCAGTCATCCCGATTCTCCATACATCCGGCCCGTTCGTTGGTACTTTGCACTCCTGCATCGCTCTTGAGTACATCCACTTATGTTAGCGTGGGGCGTCCTCGTGATCGATGCCCGTGTGTTGGTTCCCAGAGCACCAGTTTGCTGGCTGGCAGTTCTTGATGCCTTTGGCAGTGTCCTGCTAGTCTCATTCTCCTGGCTGCTATTTTCTGGCTCACCCTTGGTAATCCCTCATACAGAGTCTTGTTAGTGACATGTACAGTCATGCTGATGTTAAGCACTGCACGCAGCATTCTGGTGTAACACCCGTCAAGGGACTTCTGCAGGGTTGGCTTCAGGGTCCAGCATTCACTGCCGTATAGGAGAACAGACTCCACTGTTGCGTAGAAGAAGCTGAGTTTGATTTGTCGGGGGAGATTGGAGTTCCATACACTGGTCATGCCATTCAGGGCCCTCCATGCCTTCCTCACTTTCAGATCTTGCTCGGTTGAGTTGACCCATGAGCCCAGGTACTTGAAGTCCTTGACTTCCTTCAGCACCGTGCCTCCTGTTGTTGTGAGAGGTGGATGTTCCGGTGAGATGTTGTAGGTGATAACCTCAGTTTTCTTGGCATTTAGCCTAAGGCCAACTTTGGCACACTCCAGTTCCACTCTGTTCAGGAGTTCCTGAGCTTGTTCCACGCTGTCAGAGAGCAGGCCGATGTCATCCGCATAGTCCAGATCTGTCAGGACTACCTTGGGATGTCGTCTTGACCTCCTTGGTGTTAGGGTGAAGCCAAGATCCTGCTCTCGTCCACTGATGGCTTTCCTGAGTGCATAGTCCAGGACTATGATGAAGAGGAAAGGGGCTAGGGTATCCCCCTGCATTACCCCGGCCCGGATATCAAACTCCTCACTGTTACCATCTGGGGTCACCACCTTGGCCCTTGTTTTTGCATACATGGACTCTATTGCGCGGAGCAAGTTGGAGGGGACACCGTAGGCCTGAAGGATCTTCACCATTGTGCCTCTGTGAATCGAGTCAAACGCCTTTTTGAAGTCGATGAAGCAGAGTACAGCAGTCAAGTTATCCTTCTTCACCTCCTCAATCATTCTCCTCAGTGCCAAGATCTGTGCTACGGTAGTTCTCCCCTCTCTGAAGCCATTTTGGTTCTCTCTCAGGAGAGGGTCGATGGCATGCCGTATCCTGTTTAGTATCATTCTGTTGTAAATCTTTGCAGTGATACAAGTCAGGCTGATGCCTCGGTAGTTGTCTGGCTTTGAGAGGTCCCCAGCCTTAGGCACTGGAATGATGTTGGACAGAGACCATATTTCAGGCTGTTTGTTGTTCATTAGTGACAGGTTGCAAAACTCCAGGGTGAGGTCATCAAGGTCACAGTTCTTTAGGACCTCTGGGGGTATGCCATCTGGCCCAGCACTTTTGCCCTCCCTCACTGTGGATTTCACCTTGGCAAGCTCACTGGTCGTAAAGGGACCATCTTCGATGTCCAGGCCCTGGAGGATTGCCGGCACATCCTCCTCAACTCCATCCTCTGCTGTACCCAGGAGCCCCTGGAAGTGGCCGAACCAGGTAGTCACCCTGTCCTCTGGGCTGTGTCCCTCCACCTGTCCCTCCTTAGCTCTTTTCCGCCCAGTCATCTCATTGATGACTTTCCAGGCCTCCCCATATTGCCGTTCACCATGCGCTGCCTGCACTCTTTGTACACTCTCCATCAGTTCCTCTCCTTTTATGGTGTCGTATGTGCTGAAGAGAAACTGCTTGGCTTCATTCAGTACAACACGTCTCTCCACAGTTGGTTCGCGCTCAAAGTTGAGCCGTGCTTCCTCCACCCTGCTGCGTGTCTGGACCGCATGGACACTCTGGCTTTGTCCAGCATTGGCACGCACAGCCTGGTCGCCTCCTCATTCGCAACAACGAATCTCTCATATTCGATGCTGGGCTCAGCTCCCCTGTCCAGCTGTCGAAAGCGCTTCCTAACCTCCTCCGTGTACCTGGCTTGCAGGCCTGGGTCGGCTGCGAATGCCTTCCAGTCGTGCCGGATATTGGGGCTTGGCTTGGGGACCCTGAGGCTAAGTCGCACCCTCATGGAGACCACGCGGTGGTCAGAGCCCACAGAGCTGAAAGTGCTGAACGGTTCAGCATTTAGGATGGAGCTCCTCCACTTTCGCCTCACAAGTATGTAGTCCAGCTGACGTACAGTACCTGTGGCTCGGTCTCGGAAGGTCCATCTCTTGCCTGTTCTTTTCTGGAACATGGTGTTCGCTGCCAGGAGCTGATGTTCCATGAGGAGGGCGGTGAGGTGTGTGCCATTGCGGTTGGTAGAGTCGTGGTATGGGAAGGGTACGTCCTCTGGGCCGAGCCTTGCATTGAAGTCCCCCAGGATTGCTAGGAAGTTGTGTGCTGGGACGTCTCGGACCGCTGTTGCAAGGTCCTCATAGAACTTCTCCACTTCCTCAGATGGTGCCACGTTGGTGGGTGAGTACACGACTATGACTGTTGTTACTGGGTTGCCTGAGAACTCTGCGATGAGGATCCTATCGGTATGGTGGTAAACCCGACGGAGAGCCTTACGTGCCAGAGAACCCAGCATTAGCCCTACGCCCCCTGTTGCAGCCTGGGCCTCGTTTCGCCACGCAGATGAAGTGATGAGCGTGCATCTCTCCACTCTGCGGTAAACGATCCGGTCTTCAGTGTGCACTCTCCTGTGTTCCTGGATCCCCAGAATCTCCACCCCCTGCTTCTCAGCACAGTGTGCTAGCTCCACTAGTCTAGCTTCTTCTCTCACTGTGCATGCATTGAAGGTTCCCATTACAAATGGTCTCCGACAACGCAAGAGTGCTTTGGACGGGGTGCTGTGATCGGACAGGGCCCTCCCTTGCGGGTTTAAGGTCCTATCGTCATGGTGTCCTCCGGGAGGAGGACCAGCACCACCATCCTCTGCGATGTTCCTGCGGACTCCCGCCGCTGGAAGTATAGGATTTGAAATGACTTTGTACTCCATGGTTGGCTTTACGATGCTAATTAAGGACTGTGGGGCCCAACTCCTCGCAGTCCTGGTTTTAATTCAGAGTGTCCTTCTCCTAGATGGGTTGCCTTGCCTTCCACGGCTATGAGCCCCATCTGCCCATGCTATTTGCCCCCATAGCTGGGACAGTGGTTGGCAGGCGCCAGGGCGTGTCCACACACCGGTGGGCCTGCACGCCTTACCTCTGGGGCCCACTGCTGCTCCGAGATCCCCTACAGTTTGGCCTGGGACCGCAAAGTACCCAGTTACCGTGTGTGGCCACGAGGAGGCACTGCAGAAGTCTTGGCGGTGGAGAGGCTGTGTACCGGCAGGAGGAGGCTTACGCAACTCAGCTCCTCTTTTCACCCCCCGCGAGGAGGGCTAGCCGGCGGCAGTAGCTGAAAGCAGAGTAGCAAGCAGAAGCAGCATGCAGCATGCACTAACTACAAGCACTACCACTACAGTTCTACTGCACTACGCATCACACAGCCCTGCATGCACGCACGCACACACACACACTAGGGTTAGGGTTTGGTATAGTGTTAGTTCGGAATTATGGGAGGTCGAAAAAAACGAGAAAAAAACCCCTGGTCTCTTAGGGCCGATTCATACTCCTATTTTACCGCTGTTTCGGTGCTGTAGTGCCGAAATGATTTTGGCTCATCAGAAATTTTCAGTAGCACCGAAGAGCCGACTTTAGGATGGTACCCGCCCCCCCCCTGAACCTTAAATGACGTCACATTGTAGGCTCTACTGCGCCGAACCGACTTTTATTCGGAGTATGAATCGGCCCTTAGAATGAGAGAGAGGGATCAGGGATCAATTGCATTTAGTCATTATTTTAAATGCCATCATTGTAATGTTTATACATTTATCTCCCTGTCCTAAAGGAGAACACTGTGCTCTCTATGTTACTCCTAGCTCCACGCATTGTATTGAGTGCTGGCCCGACATTAATCATTTGGTAAACCTTCCTCACCTCTCAACGCTCCTTTTAATTGCTCCCCATCGTCGTTCTTGTCTGCTTTTTTTCTTCGCCCTTCCTTGTCCTGCTATCATCAAGACCAATGGGATCATCAATGGGACAAATGAGTGGAGAGAGAGCAAGTGCATACACCCAAACCCTAACCCTAACCTCACAGGGAGGCCGCGGTGATTTTTAACCAGCAACGCATGTCGGGAGCCAAGGGTGAGTTTTAACCAGCCATGCTGACACCCTACCCCAAACCCTAACCTATACAAAGATGGCGAAAGCAAACATTCTTTGTTCTGTACTTACTGTACTGTATGGTACAAAACACTGAAGTCCTTAAACCAGAAACCTCACAGGAAAGCCACGGGCAACGCATGTCGGGATCAACGTGTGAGTTTTAACCAGCCACGCCATGTGTCTTCCCGGCAACACATGTTGGGAGCCACGGTACAGTCGGTACACCGCCACGGCTGTTGTCGGGACTGTCCGTGTTGCCGTGTGTCATAACACAGTTGCTGCCCCTCCCCCCGGCAGCGCCGCGTCTGAGGCCGCTGAGAGAGAGAGAGAGAGAGAGAGAGAGAGAGAGAGAGAGAGAGAGAGAGAGAGAGAGAGAGAGAGAGAGAGAGAGAGAGAGAGAGAGAGAGAGAGAGAGAGAGAGAGAGAGAGAGAGAGAGAGAGAGAGAGAGAGAGAGAGAGAGAGAGAGAGAGAGAGAGAGAGAGAGAGAGAGAGAGAGAGAGGGGGCATAGCCGGTCAGCCTGGTGCCAACTGCCACTGCAGTCAGTGCGGGGTCTGACAGAGAGCACCCTTCCTTCCGCTTGAGCAGAGCTAACATTGGCTATTGGTGTGTGCATGCAGCAGCTGGGAACCCAGCCGCAGTCACTCTCCTGACCTGACGCGTGCATGATCAAGTGCTGGTACTTTATTTTGCGGTAATGTGTAATTGGATTTTTATTGATTTATTTATTTTTAATTGACCCGCTTCCTTGCTATGACCCCGAGTGTGTTGTACAGAGTAGACCTGTAGTTTATAAATCAAATTAGCTCGAGCTCACAAGGCCTTGTGGGGCCTTGTCTCAAGTGTAAAATATTGCAAAATAGTGTGTGTGTGTGTGTGTGTGTGTGTGTGTGTGTGTGTGTGTGTGTGTGTGTGTGTGTGTGTGTGTGTGTGTGTGTGTGTGTGTGAGACACCATGGGTCACATGTCACAGCAGTTGGGAGAGGGTTTACTGAATCCACTTAACACAATCATGAGGTCAGACAGGGGTTCCTATAGCTGAATGACCAATGGGGTTCAGTCACCTAGCTGAATGACCAATGGGGTTCAGGCAGGTTCAGTTGTCGAGTCAAGAGGGAAAGTGTAATAGAACTAATAATGACTCTATCCACTGACCTCTGTGACCTCAATGACTCAGACAGACTGCAGAGAGTGTATAAAGTATACAGTATATAATTAGTGGACGGATGAAGCACTGACAAGACTTTCATCTCTGGCCTGTTGTGTTTCAGACAGGTTTGTTCGTTATTTTTTTCTTTTTCCAATTGTACACCGGTAATTGTATTATTATTACTTTCTGTATGGCAGTTTCCCATATTATTCATTGAAATTGTGAAAAAAATAAACGTTCTCTCTTCTTCATCGCAGCATCATCAGTTGTACTGGGCGTTTGTGTGGACAATTCAGTCATTGAATTTAATGTATGAGAGATTTGCTTAGAAGAGTGCACTGTGCCGCTGTCTCAGGCTATGCAGGCACTTCCCTCCCTGCTGACACACTTATTGTGCTCTGTTGTTACAGATCTAATTATTTGTTTTCAAAGCTTTGCACTTCATGATTTTTGTCCCCATCCCCCTTCTCGCTCCTTGCACAACCATTATCGTCTTTAGCGGCTTAGTCGTAACTAAGCATCTGTCGGGTGTCTGATGCACAGCAAGGGCACGCTCAGTCACAAATCATATTCCAGTAGGACTCAAAATAAATGAGGCTCATTGCTACCCAGAGAGTTTTAATGTTTGCCATTTGTTTATTTGTTTGTTTGTTTGTTTGTCTGATGTAGAACGGCGGTGGTAATTAGTATCACTACCGTGACTGTGACGTTAGCGTCTTTCTGTAGTGAGAAATGCAGCAAAGCACAGAGGAATATCTTTCACAGCTCTTCTAGTTACTGTGAGCAAAATAGGGATGCAGTGCAGAGGTGGAGGTCACTGGGGTGACTCACTGGGTCATGAAACGATAGCAGAAGACAGAAAACACTGGGTGGGTAGTACTTCTCATTACGTCTTATTTGAGGGAAACTTTCCTCGTCTTCCCATAATTGCTCACAGTTTTCTCACTGCCTGCATGTGCGGCGGTCTAACCAATACCAAGTTGGGATGCCCGGGTCGCTGCCCGCCCTCCACACACTCCTTTGTATCTAGCATCAGGGTCTTGAGCTCTACAGTGTTAGCTAAACTGTCGCACCGCAGTGCATCTACGTAGGTGGTGCGTTGCTTGCCACCCTGGCTTTGCCCTGGGTTCACAGTGTCAGTTTGCTTGCCACTAGTTCCGCCCTGCCAGCCTCATCCTTCTCTCTCTGACTTTGTCTGTGACCCTTGGTATGTGCCGGTGGAGGACCACATTTCATTGACATGGTCTGAGGGCTTGTCTTTGTGTAGATTAAACGACCAAATCAAACTGCGCCATACTGGATTCTTTCTTTCTTTGTGGACACCCGCAATCTCCACGCACGCTTTATGTTCAGCCCTATGTATGCTTGCAACCGCATCGCCTCACTCCTAGCACGGCACCCTGCTATCCACCTCGTCTTTCATGTGCCAAGAGACAGCGCTCGAGGCGAGGACTGACAAAACGTGGTCATTATCTTAGCGTTACTGTCTGCCCACGCCTCTTCTCTCATTCATTTCACAGCTAGCCCACTGGCCCCCAGAGGAAGAGATGGAATGTGTGGGCGAGAGAGTCGCGCAGAGAGCGAGGGAGAGGCTGCAATAGGAATAGAGAGCTCTTCATCTACCAATATAAATATATTATTGTTTGGTAAAAGGACAGTGAAAATCACCACTATGTTCATTATGTTCTTTAATAGGCTGCTAATTAGAATAAATATATCCATTTTTTCCTCCTTTTGTTTTAGAAGGTTAAACATTCTCCCATGCAGCATGTTTAAGCTTGGTATGTTTGTTGGGTTTAAACAGTATATTACAGTGGGTAAGACCATACCCACTGTGGTTGAAACAAATGACACATCACGTCAACCTCTGTGGTGTCCCACAGGGGAGTATTCTCCGCCCCTATTTATTTTTTATTGAAATCAGCCTGTGACTGTGACTCTGTGTACAGGCTAATAGTTTAGACATAGTATTGGTCCGACTGTCATTAGACCGACAACCTACCTCAAACCCTAACCTATACCCTAACCGCAAGCACGGTCGCCGGTCCATTGGTGAGTCACATCACTGGATTAATTTGAGAGTCCCTGTCCTTCATCTGAGCTACTTAGCCCCGCCTCCTATGCTAATTTATGTTGTGGATAACCACACAGTTTTACAAAGAAAGTCTGTGAGTGTGAGTGTGTGAGAGTGCGTGTGTGCGTGCGTGCGCAGTTGCGCACGTCATGTGCCATCGCATAGTGTGTCATGAATAACACGCCCAAAATTGTGGTGTGGCCGAGAGTGAGAATGAAGACAAACTGGAAAACCGGTGTGTTGTTTCATTTAGCAGATCCTGTAATGACCTTGATGCACAGCTCATGGCCGTTCCCAACGTGATTGCCTACAGTGACATTAATGTGCATGCCAAGAGGGTATATAATTCCACATGCACGCCAAGAGACAAATCCTGTGGGGAGTTTGAGACAGGAACGGCAGTGGAGCGATGCATGGGCACAAATAAGAAAGGACATGGCACAGTGGTGGCAATGTAGCCCTTTGCTTCCAGCTGTGAAGTGAGTCATTTGCTCTTTAATGGAAATCATAAGTCACTGTGCGGTTGTAATGCACGCCACATTAACAGTGTGGGAGCTGTTAATGGCCAGCCTCAGTGGTGGTGCCTGATCTGTGCCTAATGCACTATAGCTACAGGCTGAGAGAGCTCTCCTCAAACATTACATTCTGTCATCACTCCCCTCGCTTTTAGACATTAATTTGTTTTCTCTGTGCACTTCTCCACGGCCATGTCTCACACAACTTTGAATGGCTTCAGACTATTCTCTCTGTGTTTGTTTGCCTGATTATCATTCACAATATTTACATGACCTCACCACAGGTTACATCCTACGTCTACACGCACGCACGCACGCACGCCATGCACCACCACCACCTGCACCTGTACCTACGTACACCACCACGCACCACCACCACCTGTACCTACACCACCACGCACCACCACCACCTGTACCTACACCACGCACCACCACCTAGTTCCGCCCCCTCCTCAGGCATAGGCATCACTCTCTCCATGGCTGTTTGCTCAATGCATATGAGGATTAGCTAAAGCGATTATCTGGAGCTTTTGGAGTTTTGCGAAGATGAATCATGGTAATGCTACACAGCCAAGTGTCTTGTGCATTCCTAAGCCTCTGTACGTTGGTTTTGCAATTTTCTTCCACTCATGTGTAGCCATTTGGCTTCGCATCACTAAGCCAGGTGTAGGTGACAAATTGGCAACTGGACGATATGGGAGCGTTCTCGCTCGCAGACACACAGACACTGGCAAGCACACGTATGGTGCAATGGGATCAAGGGCATAGGTCTACAAAGCACGTAAACGTACAAAATAAAACACACAGATGTTCCACTTTCTCTGATACGCTACAGTTACCGATAACCCAGAAATCTACCTAAACAGCATCAGTCAACGGAGGTAGGCACACAAAGCTGAATATATCTGCAATAACAACAGGGACACACAATACACATGAAACACACTTAGGCAAAGGAATGGTGTAGAGTTCGTCGAGGTAAAATAAACTTTCTCTTTCTCTTTGATCTCTGATTATGTAGCAGCGCTCGCTCCCGTTAAGTGTCTGCAGGGGAAGCGCATGCATGGCACGTGCACTATGGGAGCGTGCACAAGGATGTGTCTTGGACTTTGTTACAAACTGCATCCATTTACATCCCGATATTGATGGTCTTTCCCCTACGCTCTCTCTCTCTCTCTCTCTCTCTCTCTCTCTCTCTGTGTGTTTAAAGACCAGCTAGCAGCTACACATTTCCACTTTGTGTGCAGATAGTATGGTCTAATTGTGCAGTCATTCTGCTACTGTGCAACTTTCCCAGCGTATTCCAGGCTGAACAGATGATCGTGGCCTCTGGATTATCTTGACAGTCCAAAAGGCTCTAGAGGATGTTCTCATTAACAGGACTTGTCAGAGCAACCTGCTAGCACCGCTAATTTATTTTTTGTCTCTTTGCACATTTGTGTCAGTGGACCACACACACACACACACACACACACACACACACACACACACACACACACACACACACACACAGTCTTATGCACTTGAATACTGCAGCCACGAGTGCACACGCATGCAGCCATTCATGCACATTAAGTACTACTCTAATCCATTGAGTACATTCCCTATTCAGAGATCCAGTGCAGGTGTCTAGGGCCAGCTTTATTTATTCTGTCTTGTTTTGGTCGTCGTGACTCTTAATCTTAATTGTACCTCTCTTGTGTGTAGTTCTCACTGCTGTCGCTGATATGACACCTGAATTTCCCTCCGGGATCAATAAAGGTTTATCTCATCTTAAAACACTCAGGCATGCAGTCATGCTCAGGGATTTGTTTTGTTAATGCCCTATATTGCCTATACAAGCCTGAGGAAACGTTTACCCGACACAGTCTTAAAGCCCATTGATTACCTCTCGGCATACAGTAGCCCACTTCTGCAGCCTACAGTACAGCTCGATAATGCAGGATCTCAAGCTGCAAGTTTAATTTCACCTAACAAGTATGACCGTTGCAGTATCACTTTGTGATTACAGTTTCAACGCTGGCAGAATTGTAATGACATCTCTTCCTGTGCAGGGTGTTGCGTTTTCCAATAATTGAAGTACACCGTCGTAGAGTTTTGTCTTCAGCAAAGAAATCGATACACAGAGAGATGTCATTTCACAAGCCAAAGACAATGAGAGTGTGAATGAGCTAGTGTATAATTTAATTCTGTGTCACTGTCAACAGCAAGGTGTTAATGGGACAGACTGCTCTGTACAGTACTCTGGCTCTGGTTTACTCTGCTTCTGTTTTCAGTATAGTTTTTCCATTTGCTCGTGAACTTCCATTCATCTCCTGTCTGAGGAAAACTTTGGAAGCACTAATTGCTTGGCCTCAAGCTACAGTAGTCCAGTCCACCCCCAGTCCCACAGGAAGAATGTTACTGCATATACTGGCAGATGATCGTTTTTATTCCATGGTTTTAAGGCAAAAAGTATTTTTGTTGATTTTAGTTTTGGTTTTAGTTTCTGCTCTCCCAACTTTTTCTAAAATGTGATGATATGTTAATTTAATTTCAGAATTATACAGCCTCTATTTTCTCTGCTGGCCAGGGAAAACAATTTAATGTTGTCTGTTTCCTCTACGGCAGCATGTGTAAACAACATGGAAATGATTTTGTCATTTGAACACGGCACACTTGCTGCATAACCAAGACAAATGCATTTCTCTGGACAAAGAAAAAAGCCAAAATACTGAATAATCTTTGTTTTGTTGACAAAAGCAAATGGTCTGCATAACTGAATTTCTATAGCACCTCTAACCAAAGTCCATTACCGTTTCTTTATGTCACTGTTGAATCGTTCTTCTTTTCTGTTCTCCAAACTCATAATATTGTACGCACGCACGCACGCACGCACGCACGCACACACACACACACACACACACACACACACACACACACACACACACAGTACACACACTGACCTTGGGAGTGGGACTAGTGGCCAAATGCCACCAGAGTATTGGTGGTTCCACAGAGGAAACAAGCAGACGGTTGGAGGAGAGAGAGTGAGGGCGAGTGAGAAAGATTTGAATGTGTGAAAACAAACCCAAATCCTGTGAGGTCCAGACGTGCTGGGAAAGTGCTGAGAGCGGCAGAACATCTCTCTCTCTCTCTCTCTCTCTCTCTCTCTCTCTCTCTCTCTCTCTCTCTCTCTCTAGTGAAATACTAGACAGCCGTCCTCCCTCCATCACCCCACATTTACCCCCACCTCCTCTTCCTCCTCGCACCCAGGACTCAGGAGACGCCTGGGTGTTGTTTGCACGCGCACACACACACACACACACACACACACACACACACACACACACACACACACACGCATGCACGCGCACACACACACACACACACACACACACACACACTGGCATCTCGTCATGGTCTACTTTACTCCTGCAGCACTTTGTTATGTCGCTTTTTAGCCGTGCGGTCAGACTGTAGTGTATATAGGATCTATCTCAAGGCCCCAATTGGCAGTGTGGGCCCTACAGTAACTGATATGGGATTGGGGGGGGGGGGCAGTGGGAGTCGAGGGAAAGCTAACCTATACGGTGCGTATCAAATCCATCATTGAATTTGATATGCTATTGATCCTGAATGGGAGCCCCCACCACCAACACCACCACCACCACCCAATAACCGCAGAAAGGCAGGTTAAAAGGCCAAATTGAATGAAGCGGAGTCAGGGCGGCTGTGTTGAAACAAGAGGAGCATGGGGATATGGACTGTGGTTTGCTGTGTGTGTGTGTGTGTGTGTGTGTGTGTGTGTGTGTGTGTGTGTGTGTGTGTGTGTGTGTGTGTGTGTGTGTGTGTGTGTGTGTGTGTGTGTGTGTGTGTGGGCGTGGGCGTGGGCGTGGGCGTGTGCGTGTGCGAGACATTATTGTCGTTAGTGTAACCTCAAGGCAACAATATCCATTGTCCAACCTCCAGATTCAGATGAATAGGCTATAGAGACATGAGTCATGAGCTTCATTCACATAAACAATCCATATTGTAAGACCCTGTTATGATTCCTAGAAACCATCCAGAATACACTATTGTCTTTTTTCTCTTCCAGGCAGATTTATTCAACCTTTATTCTCTCTCTCTCTCTCTCTCTCTCTCTCTCTCTCTCTCTCTCTCTTCTCTTCTCTTCTCTTCACACCCAAGGCAGAATACTGAGGATGAATAATTAAAACTGCACAGTGTGAAGCATTTGATTATTTGATTCGTCTATGACTCTTTTTCACCGGGATGTGATTTAATAAAGCACTCAGGAGGTCTCAGGAGTCATTATGTGATTGTGATTATATTATTGATAAACTTTTGATAAAATAAAATAAAACATGCGTTCTGCTGTGTTGCTGATTGTTTGTGTGATTTTAATTGCAGAAATCAGTGTTACTGTACTTACTATGTGCAACTTTTGACTGAAGACTAGTCTCATTGTAAGATATAAATGGAAACACGGGCTGCGATCGTTTAGAGCGCTGCTGATGCCAGATCAGCCTTCACTGTCTGGGAGGTGTGTGTGTGGTGCTGATTAGCCAGAACACTGTGTGCGTGCGTGTGTGCGTGTGTCTCTGTTTCTTGGCACACACATTTTGGGGCTTACAGTATTTCAGAATGGGGGGCGGGGGGTGGGTGGATGTCAAAACCTGTTGGGGCTCCATGCATATACAGTACACCTCCAACTCATAGCATCAGTTGTGTTTTCACTGTGATCCATCCATGCTGGACAGAGCTGTCACCAAGCATCCAACCCACAGTCCTCTGGCTCTGATTAGGCTGCACTCTACCTGCATGTGGCCATACTCTCTTTATCTCTGTCAGTCTCTCTCTGTTGCTCGATCTGTTTCTCTCTCCCACTTCTCTCATGCCGTCCATCTATCTCTCCATCTGTCTCAGTCTCTCAGGAGGCCAGCCCAATTAACCTGTTTAAACAGGTTGAACTGAAGTTCACATCCATTCCAATTCATTAATACATGTATACCTCCATACAGCAGTCATCAGCCACTGGAGTGTTGTGGTGGTGTTTTCCTGCAGAAACACAGTTGCCCTCTTGCTGTATTTTGGAATCTTCCCTGTTTTGGTAGACGGGCAACATTTGGGCGTGAGCAGCGTGAGCGTAAGGGTGTGTCCAAATGGGATTCTACTTCAAACAGAAATGGAAATGCAAGTGAGCGCCGTCCCAGGTGATGCCAAGTTTAAATCCTATGCACCATAGAGCGCCATAAAAGCTTCTGGCTGTTTTGATTGGACACTCATCCTGTCAATCACTATATGACTGATCCTAGTCGTCTGAAACGCGGGTGCACCTGCTCTGGCTCCAACGTTGGAGCCAATCCAGGAAATTAAGCACAGTGTGAGTTCATGCAGGGAGTCGCAACAGCTCAGCTGTAATCAGCTGTCAGTCTGCTGATTTCTTTCAATCAATCACACTTACCTACATATACTCAAATCACACCTCATTCCCTCAACTCTGTTTCAGTTGCTTCACTGTTGCCGATCTTGCTTAGCATGTTGCTTTAGACAAAATTCAGAGTGGAGCCTTTAACGCCAAGTTTAACTGTATTCCATTTGTTGCAATAAATTGCCGTGAGTGTTCCTGACTGAAGTAGAGGTGCTTCATGCACTGGTGAGCAACTTTCATTGAAATGAGTAGGTGGGGGCAGGGCCGTCCATTCTCAAGATATATTATAATACTATGGACTATACTACACATTCAGAGACAGATTCATGCACGCACGCACGCACACACACACACACGCACACACACACAAACTAGGCTGTGTTCCAAGCATTCTCAAGCACACAGTTTTTGATCTGCTTAAAAGTAACTGGCCAGTCCCTTGCCCAGTGGTGTGAGAGCGCAGCAGAGGGCTCTCTGCCAGCAACTCTACTGCACTGCTGGCCATGTGCCAGACTGGGACAGAGATAGATGTGAATGATTGGACGAGAGAGAGAGAGAGAGAGAGGGGGAGGGAGAGGGGGAGAGAGGGGGAGAGAGAGAGAGAGAGAGAGAGAGAGATACTTGGAGATATGATGACTTGCCCTGGCAATAAAGCATGTTTATAAAGCATCTTTATACTAATACAACCGAGATCTTCATCAGTCTTTACATGAATCCAATGTAATCTAATAATCTCAGTGGCTCTGACAAGGACCAGGGAAAGCATTAGACAAATGACGGTGACAAACAGTGTCAGGAACCAATGTTTTTGTGTGTGTGTGTGTGTTTTTGAGGGGCACTATATCTCCTCAAACATCTTGCATTCAGAGATTACATCATGTGGAAGCCAAGTCTATGAAATAAAAATCACACCCGTGTGATCTCGTAGGGGGCAGCGGTGGCCGAACGGTTTGCGGAGCGGTCTTGATATCGGAAGGTCGCTAGTTCGTATCCCCGGACCGGCACGTAAAAATTACCACCGCTGAAGTGCCCTTGAGCAAGGCATTGAACCCCTACCATGAAATGTTCTATGAGCAGGGCCTGGCTGTAAACAAGTTCTTGAGCTTAAGTCCAGTTACCCTGGGTAAACATGGTAACTTTGCCCCCCCCCCCTCTCGTGGTGAGAGTTGAGGAGGCCTTATGTTCTGATCTGAGTGGCTGTGCTCACAGATACAGTGTAGTGAGCACCGACAGCCTCATGGTGATAGAACAAGGAGCAGGACGTGCTTCGCTATAGTGGAAGTCTCGCTTGAGGGCCCACGGGGTGAGGAGCGGCTGCAAGGCCGTGTTGAGTTACAGCCCTCGGCCCAAGGTTGCCGTCTAGACATTCTAAACCCCCGAGAGACGAGGCTGGCTCAGTGATGGGTTGGGAGGTCAGGTTAGAGCCAACGCAGGGGCGAGGGAGGTCCTAACAGTCCTAAAGCCAAGTGCATGAGCCAAGCTTAGCAATTATTTGACGAGTATGGGAGACGTTGCAAAGCCAAAAAGCCCCCGACAATACCGGTAAAATCTAAACAATAAATATTTCTCATTATAATTTATATACCTTGGCTGCACCATCTTCATTTTTGGAGTAATTGTACATTGCATGTAATTTTCTTTAGACATTTTCTTAATTTCCACATATCCAGAGACAGTGGGTGTAGTCATGGGAGGTTCATATTATCCCAACCGATCGGCTGATTATCCATGTTGGAGTTGGTAGTGTTTGTATCCATGATGGAGGTTCCATGACTTCACTTAGAGTTTGATTCACTCCCTGCTCAGACGTCCTAATGGGCTTTTACACTGCGCCACTTTAATGACTCTGTGTAATTAATGGATGTAGATATAGATATATTTATGCATACATACAGAGTGCAGAGCGATGATCTTCCCCAGGGAATGAAGAGTGCTTATTGAATAGAGATAATCATTCTCATTAACATGGATCTTGTAGGACCCACCGTTATGGGTCATTTCACATCATATTGAATTAAAATTGTAATTTCTCTCAATACATTGAGAGGACACATTAATATATGCTGCCTTAGTGTGTGTGTGTGTGTGTGTGTGTGTGTGTGTGTGTGTGTGTGTGTGTGTGTGTGTGTGTGTGTGTGTGTGTGTGTGTGTGTATCTGCAAATCCCATCAAAAAAGCTAAAAGCTGCGCATTTCACATCAATTTACAATTTACAATTTAGGCATTTAGCAGACGCTCTTAATCCAGAGCGACTTACATTGAAGCAAGAACAAAAGCATGGGAATACATCACATAAAAGCATTTATCATGAAACATGCGTAAGCTAAGAAAGTAACATTCTATATAATGAAACTATACATACACTATACATATAAACTATACATATTTACTACTATGCTATACATATGTACTATGGCGTGCTATGACTATATACACAATACAATTATAGTGCTGTCTACATAACATGCTATATTAGGGAGGAGGGCTTGTACAGTACAGAACCACTCATGGGTCTGAGACTACCCCCATATAGACTGGCCTAGTACTTTCTCCAGCCCCATTAAACCACAAGGGCCACAGATCACTTTGAGGCAAAAGGGCAGGGGCCCTGAGCCCCAAAACTGTAGGGGCCCCGAGCCCTCTGCACGGTAGGGGTGGGTTTAATTCATTGATACGGCAGTCATCATATCGTATTCCTGCCCGATAATAATATCATAAAGTCAGGAAATGCTGTGTGACATGGCTTTAGCCACATCAGTTTAATTTATTCAAACCATTGTCCGTTCGGTTGTCTGTGTTGATTTTGAGATAAACATAGTCATGATCATCGTGTACCTTCTGGCAAACATGCAGCCGATTACACATCTGGATTCTGTATACTAAATACATATTAAGATTAGTCATCTTTATAGATACCATCAGGTTAAAGCTCTATTGTGCAAAAGGATGCCCGTTTAACAGATTAAATGTAATCAGCAGGTCGCAGCAGGGAATCGAACCCCATCCCAGTAAACCAGGAGCTCCATGCCTGTGCCAAAGTGCTTAGTTTGCGATGCAACGCAAAAACCTACCCTAGGAGCCCTACCCTACCAGCCCTACCCTACCCTACCAGCCCTGGCAGCAGCAAAGAATACAAAAACAGATACTTACCGTGAACCATCACGTTCTTCTGCAAATGACAGGCGGTGTCCACAAGTTTGGTGAAATGAGGTGAAAAGACGCAACGCAAACGAGCGCAACAGCAGGCAGCCCGATGCAACGCAACTGCAGGAAGCCGGAACGCAAACGCAAACGAGAGCAGCACCATCAGTACGAGGGAGGGCAGAATCCATTTGTTCCGGCTGACGGGCCGGCCGGTAAACACCGTCGGCCGGTCGTTTTTTTTTTTTTTTCACTTAATTTTTATTGAAGGAAGAAACAGACATGAAAAACACAACTGACAAGACTATACGGAAAGAAAAAGACAAAAAGTAAACGAAAAAAAGGCTGCATTTCTCATATTACAAAAAACATTCAATGAAATCCTATTGCAATATCGCTAGGCTGAGAGAAGAGATTCCACTTTTCCCACTTTTTATAGAAATTATCCTCTTGTAGTCTAAGTATGAATGTTAGTTTTTCCATAGAAAGTTCCTCAATAATGTCCATCCAATGATCTTTCGTTGGTGGGTCCTGCTGGCACCAGCGTCGTGTGATTGCTTTTTTACTTGCTGCTAAGAGGATCTTGATTAAATATTTATTAATTAATCTCAATTAATCACATTTTAATCGCGTATCAATAGGCCTATTTGACCTGAACAGTGAGCTTTTTTTTTCTACATAAGCATAGGCAATAAAACAAGTAGTAATAATAATAGTGATAATACTATTATTTATATAATGCTTCTCTGAGTACTTAAAGACACTTTTCAAGGAGAACATGAGAAAACAAATAAAAACTACTTTATTAGAGAAAAACTAAGACTATGGAATAAAATAAATTAAAGTGGAATGAGATAGCAATATTCCAGAGGTGGGTTTGAATTTATAGGTGGTGGTCTCTGAGTTTTGGTGCATTTGTGCATTTTGACAGGTCTGCCTGCTGTGGACAGTGAAACCCTGAGCATTAAATACAGGCAGACGCAACGATAGTCTATCATTCATTGTTAAAGCTCCAAATGATATTCCCATTCGTCTGTGTCTGCCCGTGTAAACGCAGCAGCGAGTTTGAGGGGTTGGGGAACGGATGGAAAGTACATAGTGTTATTAAGGCGGACTCCTTCTAACTATATGGAAGAAACTAACGTTAGCTCCCATGCTAGCAGTAGCTTCCCTCGTCAGACAACACAACACCACCACAGATCGGGTGGAAGCTGCTGCCTAATATCACTGCTTGTGCCCGTGGATGGGAAATAAGATTTAAAAGGCTATGGAAGCTTGGATGAAAGCACAGATGTGTGCAATAAAGTTTTGTCATCCCTGTGCATCCTGTCTGCTGCTCGTGTGTTGTGAGTCTGTCGCTGGACTGAGGACTCGCTGCCTGCTGATGCAACAGATGCATAGTTAAAGAGCGTCATAAGCATGCGCCCTTCCTGCGCTGGAAGTAGCAGATCTACAAGTTATCTACCCGTCGCAATGCACAGCGCTTTGGGCTTGTACATCTGTGATTTTCCCGCAGTTTAGTTGAATTATATCGATTCACAACTTTAGGACCCCTACAAACTTTGTTCGTCAATCCACTAACATTTTCGTCTAGCCTCGTCTTGTCAACGATAACACACACACGTCTCGTCATCGTCATCAAACAGAGCTACGGTATTTAGCTCGTCAGCGTCAGTCTTGTCCGGAATTATTTTAGTGTCGTTCTTTTTAGTCTGTCTTAGTCCTGGAAAAAGGGGCGTTGACGTCGTCATTTACGTTATCGTCAGTCCTGACGAAAACAACACTGCCTCAGTGGCATTGATTCACAGATCAAGTTCCCCAAACGGAATCATTTCAAACAAAGCTAAAGGTTTAAGTTTAACATTTACTGTAGTTACCTTCTTGCTACAGACAGACGGTGTGTAACTTCTTGCTACAGACAGACAGACGGTGTGTAACTTCTTGCTACAGACAGACGGTGTGTAACTTCTTGCTACAGACAGACCAAACACACACCAGGAAGAATACATCAGAATGCTGCTTCCACACAGCTTTATATAGTTGAGGCCATCACAGGAGCCAATCAGCAGCCTGGCTCCTCCTAAACGTTAGCCAATCACACGCAGTCACCACACTTTGTTTCAATTCAAAGGAGCTTTATTGGCATTGAGAAAACATACGTTTACATTGCCAAAGCAAAAAGCACAATACAACAAATTAACAATACAATCAAAACTAAATGTATGTACATTTGAATTGAAAGTGTGTGTGTTGTGTGTTGTGTGTGCACGTGCATCTGTGATATTGAGCCTGTATTGATGACTTACTTAATCAATTGTCTGTATTTATGGTTTGTTTCTTCATAGTATCTGAACCTCTCTCTGTCTCTCTCTCTCTCTCTCTCTCTCTCTCTCTCTCTGCAGTGAAGTTTGATGACTGCATGGGGAACATTGGAGTGGTGTTCAAGAGCAGTGATCCCAGCTTCAGCGTGCGTACGGACGGATCTATCTTTACTCAGCTAGACGCCGACAGCCTGGATGAACCTGTCCAGTTCAAGCTGACCGCCAGCAGTCCACACGCACACGTGTGGGAGACCGTGGTGCAGCTGGCCCTGATTGACCCTCCGTTACCCCAACAGAATGGCAATGAGGTGGGCAAAGTTCACACACGCATGTGTATGCACGTGTACACGCCACACACATGCACACACACACACACACACACACACACACACACACACACACACACACACACACACACACACACCTCCAAATCGTACTAATGACTAAGAATTAGTTCAAATGGAGAGAGACAGACATAGACGGACTGACTGCTGGCTGACTGACTGACTGCTGACTGACAGACAGACAGACAATCCTAAATCCTCTTGCCATTGGGGAAAAGCTGGTAGAGATTCCTACACCACGTCTGATAAACAACACCAGCACCACTTAATTGGATTCATTGGCTAGATAGACGACGTTAACTGATAGTAACTGTTACTGGACCGTGTTGCTATAACACAGCGAAATGGACCGTCCGCTAAACTCCACTCCCCAATAGTGTTGGGGAAAACACACAGCTCACCCGCCCAGCTGATGACAGTATGAATATATGACATGAATCGTAATAAAGGCACACATTTTTTGAATTCATTGTATTTTGCGGTTTTGCTTTTTGTTTGTTTGCTGTGGCTAATGACATTCCAGATATAATGAGTTGATTTAGCTCTCATGACTTTCAAAGTAACCATTATGTATGGTCCATAATATGTAATTTGTCATCATGTAGCAGTTATTGTTGTGTCCACTGTGCCCCGGCAGTCCTCTGTAGCATTCTATAGATATAGAACAACCAGAAAACCTTGTTTTGCCCATTTTGGGCGGGAACCCGTTTTGGTGTTTTAAGCATTATGTTGTACTTTAGCTATTGAATAATAGCAGATATACAAGCTCATAGCGCAGCACCGAGTGCCGGGCTACGAGCTTGTAGGTCTGCTATTTTTGAAAAATCTGAATATATTCTTTCACAGTGAATGTTTTAACTCATACCTTTGCTTCTGGGGGTCCCTGGAAAACATATTTTCAGATGGGGGTCGGCGGCCAATTACATATATTTTTGGGGGTCCTTGACATGAAAATGTTTGAGAACCACTGACATAGAAACATAGGGTTTTCAGAAAACTGTCAGGATGTAGAAGACATTTGTAGAATCTGGTCAGCCCTAAATGGGTTAATATGAGACACTTTTGCAGTTTTTCTCCTAAGTACCCTATAGAAGCCCATCCCAAATCTGTTTAACCACTGGTCATTTTGTTTATGAGCTACTTTACAAACTTTAGCAATCATTCAGCTATTTTTTTTATGGCTCAAAGAGCACGTTCATTAAATGAGCTCATGTTTTGGGTGAATGGTCAACTGAAAGTATCCACTAATGAATGTGACTGTGAACTCCTGTGAGAGTTAATAATGCCCACTGTTGCAAGCTGGTGGTGAATGAAGATGCTAGCGATTGTGGTCTTCTCTAAACACCAAGAATGCAAAGCACAGACTCGCATCCATGGAAAGAAAGTATACTCCACAAGTTAAGCTGGGGAGAACATTCTGTCAAGCTCATGGCAGCAGATCTGAGAATGTGTTTTTCTAGGTTGCGACAGACGGTAATCTTCAGGTCAACAAACACGGCAACTCACGGCTCTAATCAGCTGTCTGTGTCGTTCAAAACAGCAGGAGCTCACATCTCTGAATAAGTTGTTTTGTAAAACATAGGCTAATACAACTATTAGCCTATTTTTTACCACCTACAGTAGTAGCCTATGGTTTGGCTGACGTACAGCATTGAAATGGTGGAGGTAATTTTCTGTTAAGTTCATGTGCAGTGTCTACAGGCAAAAATAAATAAAATAAAAACAGATCAGATGGTCAATACAAAGTGGTAAGTGTGGTGTGGTAAAGTTTATTAGCTTGAAACACGTTGGAGGTAGAGTTGGAAGATAGCCCAAGAATGTGTTTGGTGGAATGAGTGTGTTTTCCAGGTTACATTCAGGTATTTATAAGTTCCCTGAAGTTTTTGTGTTTTTGAGTATTGTTACTATGAATGAAAAGAGATGTATTTTTACTGCTCACAGACAATATTATAAAAAATATATATATCGATCACCAAATCTAATTCATCTTAATGTATCAATTTGCAACTCTTGCTAATTGCCTATTGGTCCATTTGCTTCCATGTTTCGAGTGTGGTAAGAGTTCTATACAAAGCTGTGTGTAGGGTCAGTAGGTGGTGCTGTTACTGCAGCTGAGGTGATGTCAATTGATGGAGGATCATTGTGTCAGCTCTGTGGACAGACTGAGTGAGAAGTGGAACAGGTGCTGAGGAGACAAACCAAACACACTGATAGAGGGGCGAGGGTGACAGCATGCATCATGCACTTCATCACAGAGAGAGAGAGAGAGAGAGAGAGAATCAGGATGCTGAAACACAATTTGATGTTTCATTAGGGAAATGGAATTTTGTGTTGTGTGCTCTGTTGAATCATAACTTCCAGATGTCTGGGTTGCCAGGTCCTGGCTGATATCAAAGCGTTGAGGGGTTTGGGGAGTCTGTGACAGGGAGGGAAAGAACCGGGACTAGAGCCAGCTGGCTGAGGCTGATATGGCACCAGAGCTGTGGGGCGCATCTATTTCACACTCACTGACTCCTGTTTAGTGTGTGTGTGTGTGTGTGTGTGTGTGTGTGTGTGTGTGTGTGTGTGTGTGTGTGTGTGTGTGTGTGTGTGTGTGTGTGCGTGTGCGTGTGCGTGTGCGTGTGCGTGTGCGTGTGCGTGTGCGTGTGCGTGTGCGCGTGCGCGCGTTCGTGCAATGGTTGTGTCTTTGTCGACCGTAAAAGTTAGAATCCTGTCTATATTGCATATGTGCTGAGGGCAGGGTATTGTTATATGCATGCTCTCTCTCTCTGGCGTGCATGTGTGGAAAACCTGCTGGTAATGTTTGGAGTCGTTCCACATTCTAATGTCTGACCCTGAAACTCATCCTAGATTGAACTCTGAAAGTGTATAAACATGGACCCATAAGGAGTTCTATTTTGCTGGGTAATAGACAGAGGGAGGGAGTTTGAATGTAGCACAGTCAACTTCTTGTTAATATTTGACCGAGACGCACGCAGCCACGCACGCAGCCACGCACGCAGCCACGCACGCACACACAGGGCCGCTTTAAGGGTAGTGTGAATGGTGCCGTCGCACAGGGCCTCGCGCCTTGCGAGCGTCCCCCCTCCCTTTTTAATAGGCTTATAAATGTTAACTTCACTTTCCATCTAAGATATAATATCTATAGTTTTGCTTACATGTTGATATATTTCACATTTAGTAGTAGGCCTACTCGCTGACAATGTGTGTCTGCGTCCTAAAATCTAGTTTTGCTTACATGATCATATTTCACATTAATCTCACTGGCATTGTGTGTCTGCGTCATCTATCAAGCGCACTACGTGGTGGTCAAGTGGATTAGTGTGCCTAGGGCGGTGTGGTGGTGGGAAAGTTGAAAGGCACCAAGTTGAGTCGTAGAGAAAAAAAGAAGAGTTCAAAGCCACGCTGAGAGTTTAATTTGATAAATTCATTGCAAAAATCACCGTTCCAACCGCACCCCAATCAGCCGCGGGGCCCTGCGTTAAAACTAGACGGGATTATCAAGACATTTATTGCAATTTGCTGCAAGGAAAGCTGCTGCTTGTGAAGTTGTGAGTAACATCCGAGACGAGTGCATTATATTTATATATCAATTCTCTCTCTCTCTCTCTCTCTCTCTCTCTCTCTCTCGTGCGCGCCTGCGGCCACACGCCTGTCATACTGTTTAGCGCAGTGGTCAGACAGCAGCAGCTACACACAGCTACTCGTTCTCATTGCATCCATTTCCAATAACACCCAATGCCCGCCTGAATGTGTGAATCACTTACTTTGTGCTTGCTGCTCGTTTTCAGAAGAGTTAATCCAAGGTTTGTCATATTATGGTTTAAAGTAGGCATAAACTTTAGCAGGTCAGTCAGTGTGTGCAGAGTGAGAAGCACTCTGCTGATTAAATTGATATGACCTGGATATGTCTGACTGGCAAGATAATTAGTTATTTGGCAACACCTGTGTTGTTATACTTGCAAATTGAAGGCCAGAATAAACATGAATTAATTAATTAATCAATGTTCGCACAGGGCCTCGCATTTTTTTCAGATGCCTCTGCATGCACACACACACACACACACACACACACACACACACACACACACACACACTGGGGTGGGGAGAGAGAGAGAGAATGAAACAGAGAGAGTTGGCATTGATCAGAATTCCAGCAGCACCACGGTTGAAGAAAAGCCCAGACCCTAACCCCCTCAGGCAGTGGTGGACTCAGGTCACTCTCTCTACCCCTCGCTGTCTTTTCTCGTTATCTCCGTGTCTGTCTCTCTCTCTCTCTCTCTCTCTCTCTCTCTCTCTCTCTCTCTCTCTCTCTCTCTCTCTCTCTCTCTCTTCTTCTGTCTGTTTGTCTGTCTCTCTCTCTCTCTCTGTCTCTCTCTCTCTCTCTCTCTCTCTCTCTCTCTCTCTCTCTCTATCTCTATCTCTCTCTCTTCTTCTGTCTGTCATTCTCTCTCTCTCTCTCTCTCTCTCTCTCTCTCTCTCTCTCTCTCTCTCTCTCTCTCTCTCTGTCTCTCTCTCTCTCTCTCTCTCCGCCCTCAGGGAACCCACTAGTATCTATTAGTATGTGCAGATGAAAGGATGTGGAGCATGACTTATTTAGACAAGGAGACATTGGGAGGGGGGTCGTCACATCTGCTTCTGACAGCCCTGTTCGTCATCCCTCCCCGTCCTTCCAGCTGTGTGCAGCTCTCTCTCTCTCTCCACGCGGCTCGCCCCGATCCCACAACCTGTATTAAGAAGCCCGTCCGCCTTCAGACAAGCCCACAAAGCCCCCTCTGCAAAAAACAAAACAAAAAAAAACTGAATACATTTGTCCAAATTCAACTCAACATCTGTCTCGCCTCGCACCATCTGACAGAACCCGTTTTGGATGCGGCGTGCGTGCGCATGGCCGCCCTGCACGTTGTGCTCGGCTGAGGGGTTGCGTCTCCTGAACGCCGACCATATGGGTTGCATCGTGTTCACGTTCCACTGAACCCGTCACACAGTGCGTGGCAACTTGTTTGTTTGGCTGGCTGGTCAGCGGCGGGCACAGGGTTGGTACAGCTGCTGTGTGTGTGTGTGTGTGTGTGTGTGTGTGTGTGTGTGTGTGTGTGTGTGTGTGTGTGTGTGTGTGTGTGTGTGTGTGTGTGTGTGTGTGTGTGTGTGTGGTGTGTGTGTGGTGTGTGTGTGTGTGTGTGTGTGTGTGTATGTTTGGGGGGGGGGGTGTTCTGGATGTAGAAGCGGGCCACTCCACCTCCCGAATGGAGAAAGAATACATGATGTTCTTGTTCCTCTTTCAAGGCCATCAAAACAGTTCCACCTTTAATTAGTGAAGTGTTTGTGTACTGGCACGTACTGTACAACCCATGCTCTATAAGAGGGCACCAACAAAGAGTGAAACAAAAGACAAACACATTTTATTCTGCACCTCGCGGATCAAAGCACGCAGCGGAACAGGACACTTTCTACTGATCCTTTTGTTTTTGTCTTTGTTCGTTTTTGGCCCTGAACGTTAACTATACTGCAGAGGCACCACAAGACTATTCCTTTTTACAGAGCAGGATATGTTGAATAGGGCTATGGTGAAATACGTTATTGGAACTGGTATTAAAAACACTGGACTCCTTATACAGTATGTAAATATATGGTGATTCAAGCCTTCCCCCATATTCCCTTGAATACACCAGACGAGGCTTTTGCATTCACTGTTTACCTGAATCAAACTGATACGTTTGAACTGAACCAATGATAACACCCAAACCAGAGGCAGAAATGCATAGAACACTATCAGTAACTACTTTGCATGAGGGACATTAAGGTTGGAAAATCAGGGCACAGCATTATTCAAGCTGGTTGGCTATGTGCAGAGAGCGGTCTGACTCTGAGCTTTTTATTTTTTGGATAATTAACAAATTCTGACCTGAGATCAGATTCATACGAGGTTTCCGCCGGACACACACTGGTCCTGATGAACCCATTCTGACCTGAGATCAGATTCTAAAAATGTCAGTCGCTCTTCGATTTTTCAAAAATAGCAGACCTACAAGCTCGTATCGCGCCACTCGGTGGCGCGATATGAGCTTGTAGATCTGCTATTTTTAAATAGCTAAAGCATAACATGATGCTGACACCAAAATGGGTGCCCGTTCAGAATGGGTTAAATGGTGTTGGTTTGGTGCGGCAGTTAGTACTAGTTAGTAGCGCAGTGTTTCAAATAGGCTGGACTCACTGGGGACTGTTGTGGAGAGACTTACATGGAATCAGGCCATCCTGTCAGTCAATCCTCATCTGTCCAGAGAAGCTGTCGGTGGTGGAAAAAGTACTCACATTTTGTACTTGCGTAAAAGTATCCATACTGCGTCTGCAATGTAGAAATACTCTGTTACAACTTACAAAGTAAATGTCCGGAATTCAAAATGTACTTGAGTAAAAGTATTAGCAAAAGTATTAGGTACTAGTAAAAGTACAGAATGTCCCGTTTTGAAATGTATACAAATCTTTTGAAAGTAGCAGATCTACAAGCTCGCAATGCGTCACATCATGAGACATTGTGAGCTTGTAGTTTGTCTATTTTTTTTTTTTTTTTTTTAAGATATTTTTTTGCGGCTTACGCCTTTTATTGATTTTTTAAGGGACAGATAGTAGGCTGACAGGAAACGGGAGAGAGATGGGGGGATGACATGCGGTAAAGGCCGTGTCGGGTTCGGGAGTCGAACCCGCGGCACACCGCGACTGGATCACCAGTCCGGTGCCCAGACCGTTACGCTACGGCCTGGGCCAGTTTGTCTATTTTCAACTTGCTGAAATATGTATAGTGCTGAAGTGATGTTTTGTAATAATAATCAAAATCAACAAAGTAACTAATGTAGTACTAAAGCTTAAGTAAAAAGTACACTATTTACCTCTGAGATGTAGTGGAGTAGAAGGAAAAGTATTGGAAATTGGAAATACGGTACTCAAGTAAAGTACAAATACCCCAAAATGATACTTACTTGAGTACATGTACTTGCTTTACACCACTACGGACAGCTTTTCTCCCTGTGCTGCCGGACTGAATGCTTCAGTAGACCTTTTGTCCCCACAACCATTATGTTAACACCTTTCATTTCCTTGATGTATCAACATTATGTTTAATTAGGCCTATGCCACACATCAAAATGTAATATTTCCAACTGATTTTAATTGTCCATATACTGTAGGCCTACATAACAACCATTTTTGAGGCCCTCCTATATTCAACTATTAGTGTAGATGTTTGTCCTACACAAACGACAGGGGGGAGTTTCCCTGGTTGGACGTAGCGCGTGGAAGGAACACGTTATTCCAACCAGTTCCTTTCCCTTCCATCAGGCGCCCCGGCTGGCCAGGGGGAGGCAGTTTAGAGACCAGGATTACTGCATGTTTTTGTGAGGGTACCTACCCTAGGGGACACGGGGAGAACATGCAAACTCTACACAGAAAGGGCCTTTCGCCAACCCCGCCTTCGGGTATGGGCACTGATGACGCGGAGGAGGAAACACGCCGCCAGCACCCACAGCGCCCCGAGCGGGAATCGAACCCAGGACCTTCTAGCTGTGAGGCGACAGCACTACCAACTGTGCCACCGTGCCCCGCCAAACATTATATTCCTATATTGACAATGAATGGAGAATTCTAGAATTCATAGTGTCTGAGCAAATAAGCTTAGTGTCTATTTTACATCACGATGATGTACAATGATAGAGCGCCCCTCACTTAACACAGGTGTGATTTTTATTAGAGATACCTTCTTTCACATCAGGATGTAATGATCATTAGACGATGGCAGTATAACCCAGCTATCTCTCAGGCCCTCCCCAGTCAGAGTTGGCATGAAGCACATCCCAGCACTTGATGAATAGCTGTTACGGAGACAAGCTGTCAGGACCTGCCAACCGGGAGGGGAGAGAGAGCGAGGGAAACAACAACACTGTGAGAAGTGAAGCAACTGAGCGAGGGATCAACAGTGTGTTGCAGATGCAGTATATAGGAAGCAGGATGCTATCACTGATGTACAGCTGGAGCTATGATAGTTGCAGCTGTTTTCTTGACATTTCTTTACTGCTTTGGTAACCCTGATGTGTTAAATGTAGTGGGAGTATTATTGACACTGTTGACACGGCATGTCAATGCGGATGTAACCTTTGGATCAGTTAGATATCCAGCACACATCCTCCACATCCCCTGGGACACCCAGCAGATGGTTACAGAGCAGCCTTGAGACTTGAGGCCTACAATGTAACCTTGGTATATAAATTTGTCAATGTATAAGTCATATATACATGAACCTGAGAGCTAGCGTGTCTGCATCTCTTTGCACTCTGGAGTCTTGCCTTCAGGGACACACACTCTGTATATTTCCGTTGTACTGTATTTTTCTCCATGACATTATTTAGTTTGCTCCATATAACCACCATCACAAAGCAGTATTCCATTAGTATGTTCAGCGTTCAGTTCTCATATTCCTGTATCTTTTTCCATTCATTTGTTTCCCCTGCAACTGATTTAGAATCTGGAGTTATTGTGGTTGTATGATGCAGATGCTATGCTCCCATTTTGGGCGGGAACCCCTTTTGGTGTTAGCATTATGCTATGCTTTAGCTATTGAAAAATAGCAGATCTACAAGCTCATAGCGCGCCACTGAGTGGCGAGCTGCGAGCTTGTAGGTCTGCTATCTTTGAAAAATCGAAAAACCACAGAAAACTGTCAGGATGTAGAAGACATTTTTAAAATCTGATCTCAGGTCAAAATGGGGATGAATGACCAATGTGACACTGGAATGAATGAATGAATGAATGAATGATAGTTATTGTGATTGATAACCTAGTTGTGCCACTGTTAAACATTGGATCAGTGGGTGGCGGGTGCACATGAGAAGATGAAAAGAGAGGCTCCCTCCTGACTGAACATTTTTCACAGACAAAGGATTGTGGTTGGCAATTCGCACTGCCTGGAGGCTGTGTGTGTGTGTGTGTGTGTGTGTGTGTGTGTGTGTGTGTGTGTGTGTGTGTGTGTGTGTGTGTGTGTGTGTGTGTGTGTGTGTGTGTGTGTGTGTGTGTGTGTGCCTGCGTGCATGTTAACGTGCGTGCTAACGAGTGTGCGTGCAAACGAGTGTGCGTGCGTGCAAACGTGCGTGCGTGTGGAGGGGGGGGGGGCTGGTATAGTTCAGCTGGCACAGTCTGGTGAATGGGACTATAAATTGGAGCTCAGTCGTGTTAACAGTCTTTTTACAGCCAGCTGTGGATGGCAAGGTCTCTGTGACTTTTGATACCAACTTTTCATATTTATGTGTACATTTGTGTTTATGCTGTCGCCCCTTCTCTGGAGGAGAGTTATGTGCAGATCCAAAACCAATGAGCCAGATGTTAGATAAAAACACTGCATGTACCCTGCAGAGAAAATGTATATTCACATTGGAATTAAATCTCCATTTAATAACCCCTTTTTGCCCTCAGTTTGCTATTTAAAGTGTGCTAAATTAATCAATCACTTGCTATATGTCTCCTCTCTGTTGTGCAGGTCACTGAAGAAGAGGGCAAAGTTGCTGAGAGGAAAGACAAGAAAGAGACTTTTGGATCCCCTGCTACGGTCATCCTGTTCCCGAGGCCCGTCCTGAGTGGCTCCAAGGGCCTGCGCAGGCAGAAGAGGGACTGGGTGATTCCACCAGTCAACGTGCCGGAAAACTCTCGAGGACCGTTCCCGCAGATGCTCGTCAGCGTAAGTGACAGAATTAATTGGCTGCGTCACTGACACATGCTTCATTTACAGCTCTGGGTTTGTTGATCAGGGGTCTTGCATGGCATGACATGGCATTCAACTTGGTCGTTGGCTGCACTTGTTTAGCCAAAGAAAGACGTATTCAGGAATTACAACAGCATTTATTGGACATCAGGTTTCTGCACTCTGAGAGCTGTTAGCTAAGCAGGTGAGTCTAATCTCTCTCACAGTGTTTGATCCATTGGGTTCACGCGGAAAACGGACCGGTTATTCTCCTTTATGCATACATTTGTTTTACATTATCAAACCAATAGACATTTTTTACAGTGCAATTTGTCACACGATATTTGTTTAGTTTGTCAAAGACAGTGCTCTCTCTGATAAGAGGAATGAAATTCTGCTGTTATTTTGGCCAGAAACAAACCAGAGGGTTCATCCCCTCCGAGGTCTTGTAAGGACTCACTGGTTAAAATGCTTCATAAATCACAGATCTGTACAGCCCTGTTTTTCACCATGACCATGTAAAGAATGGGCTTATGACACTTTCTAGGATCGCAATACCCTTCAATTTCTCAAAACCACACTCATTGCTACAGTATCTTGTACTATGTGTGTGTGTGTGTGTGTGTGTGTGTGTGTGTGAGTGAGTGAGTGAGTGAGTGAGTGAGTGAGTGAGTGAGTGAGTGAGTGAGTGAGTGAGTGAGTGAGTGAGTGAGTGAGTGAGTGAGTGAGTGAGTGAGTGAGTGAGTGAGTGTGTGTGTGTGTGTGTGTGTGTAAACCAGGCTCTGTGTGTGTATGTGTGTGTGTGTGTGTGTGTGTGTGTGTGTGTGTGTGTGTGTGTGTGGGGGGGGGGGGCAGCGCATGCACATGTGTGCGTGCACACACACGTGTCTGCTTGATCCACCATAGCTGTTCTCATTTAGTATTGGAGATATGGAAAGGCGTTGCGTGACTAAATACTACCATCACACCAAATTACTCCTCCGCAACAACTGCTAGTTTTGTGATGCACAAAATGTAAATACAACAGGGAAGGGGGTCAGTCAGAGGTAGAGCTTGTCTTGCAGAAAAAAAAAGAAAAGAACATGAATAAATGTACGAGCAAAGAGGCTCTGCATTGCTCAACGTTTGGTGGATTCTGTCACAACAGAAAGCTCAGTTTGTCTCTCTCAGTTTGAGACATTTGAGAGTCTACCTTATGGTGTGTGCTGTAATTCATCAAAATAAAAGATAAAAACATCATTCTGAGGAAGTGGCGGTTCACTCCATGCACCCTCCTACAGTACACCCCCCATGCCACTTTATCTGGAGGTTTCCTTTTTTCACTTTTCAGCGTCGCACTTTTGTTTCTTTGTTTTCCTTCGCTTTGCTTTTCATGTGGGTTTTATCTATATCCCATGGGGGAATGCCTGGGAACTGTCATTAAAAAAAAGTGTTAAGACAGTGAACAATAGTTTAAACTAAAGTCTTGTTTTGGTGCTAGAAGAGTATTACCGGTACTTCTTAATCTGACATGTTTCCTAACAGCCTGGCATGACGTGACATTCTCATCCCAGCTTGTACAGTCGCACACCATGGCTAAAGAAACCACCCTACAATGGACCAGACAGCTCTGTTTTGTCCATAGGCTGTACAAAACAGACTCTGTATAGAGGTAGAGACAGAGAGAGAGAAAGTGATGGAAAGTATTTGTAAGTCTAGCCAAACACAGTCCACTTTGTGCTGTAAATAGCTCTGTTAGGAGCTTGGGGAGGGCTGTGACAAAGCAGAGAGGAAGTGATGCATGTTGATGCCACTGTTGGGTTCTCGGGTCATTTAATAATGACTGGAGGGCAGGCTGGGCCACACAGAGATACAGAGGAGAGACTTTAACAAGGAGACAGCTGTAAGACTGAGGCTGCTGATGGGTTTATTGCTGTAGTGTTGTTGAATCTATTTGTTACTCTTTTCGAACATTGCATTACAGATCGACATGTACAAAGAGGACAAAGATTAATACTTATTAATTTGTACATTTTGACTGGAATCTTAGGACCCTATCATGGCAACGCATGTCGCTACAGTAGGTGCAAACGCAAATTGTGTTGTGGATGTGATCACAACAATTTGACTAGTTATGTGATGTACTATTTTAACACAAACATAGCTCACTGGGTGATGTTAAGGCTCTGAATTAAGCACAATATATGTTCCTTCCAATGTCTGAAAATCTTCTGGTTCAGAACGGTTTAGTTATTTTTTACACTGCTTTTAAAAGCATGATAGAAATGCAGCTACAGTATAATGTGCGCAGTATCATATTAATGATGGAATGACTGAGACAGAGACTGCCAGGAACCTATATGGATTCACAACATTGTTACATGATATTGTGAACACATCTCATATCAGCGACAGAATAGGCAAGTCACTTATGGAAAAGATGCATCACTTTATCTTTCAGTCTCTCTACGTCTTTCTCTGTCTCTGTCCTCTCCTCATTTCTCTTTTCCTCTCATGTTCCTGACTGTGTTTCTCTCCTACTGTGTCATTACTCAGTGTTCTGTGTGGTATGGCTGTGTGATGCCTACCCTAATGGTCTGTGAAGTCGGTCCGAGTCCTAATGGGCTATTCTGTCATCCAGCGCAGCGCTGACTGACACGTCTGCTCCGCCATGCGCCATCCCACCGTTTCTCTACCTTCCTGGACCGAGTTTCTGTCAGTGGGACAGACAGGGTGACAGCATCCCTCACCAACATCTCTGCAGGTCCACAGTACTGTCACTTTGATCAGCTTAGCACAGGATGGGGCAGGTGCAACGACAGAGACCCCACCGGCTGGCCCCTGTATAGCCCAGAGCCTGGCACGTCTCAAGGGGACGTGTGGAGTGTTTGACTATAAGGTATTGGCAGAACCACACTTGCAGTACTTTCCAAGGCCAATGCTGCGTAAGGACTCTGGCCAGATATTGACTGCCAGCTCTGCCAATAATGTAAGTTCTCTCAGTGCTGAGGTAACGTTTTCCAGAGGCTTTCCTGCCTTTTAAAGCCATCTACTGTAGCGTTTTATCTTAAAGTTAATGATCCACTGTCACATTTGCAGATGTACTGTACTGTACAGACAATTTTTATGTGGAAAAATACAGAATTATTATTATTAAAAAAAAAAAATCCCACAATTTTGTAACCCATTTTTCACCCCTGTGTCAATTATCTAATGTGATCCTGGCACACACCCTCCACCAACCTAGTCCCCATATATGGGGGACATGGGGAGAGCAACGGACTTGAACTCATGCTTCCTTCATGCCTGAGTGTCCAAGTTGCTCCTTTACACCTGACAGGGGGGGAGTTTCCCTGGTTGGACGTAGCGCATGGAAGGAACATGTTAGTCCAACAAGTTCCTTTCCCCTCCATCAGGCGCCCCGGCTGGCCAGGGGGAGGCAGTTTAGAGACCAGGATTACTGCATGTCTAATTCTGAACGTGGCACTTCAATGTCAATACCGAGAATTTGCAGGAAAGGCTTGGTTTGAGCAGTTCCAGATGCCATTGTCCCTATAGTAACAGAGGGGAGAATTGGTTATGGGATTGATGCAAGTTGACAATGCATGCCCCTCCCGTTAACGCAATACCCATTGTGCTTGTTGTCAGAGCTGTCAGAGCCGTGTTGCACCCATTCTCAAAGAACCAGGGCGGTACCCACTAACACACGACCAATTGGTTAAACATGGAAGTACAGGGATACAAATGGAGTTGGCCGAAATTAGTTCTCAAATATTTGGCGGGCCTCTCCCTTAGAGATGGGGTGAGAAGTTCAGTCGTCCATGAGAGACTCGGAGTAGAACAGCTGCTCCTTGACTTGGAAAGGAGCCAGCTTAGGTGGTTAGGGAATCTCTTACGCTCCTCCTGAGTGTATCCCTTCCCTATAGGGAGGTCCTTGCTGCATGTGCCACTGGTAGCAGGCCAAGGACCATATGGGGCGATTATATCTCCACACTGGTGTTCTGCTGATTCCACTCTGACAGCATGTAGTCTGTCCATTAAGTGCGTGGCGAAAATAATCTACCTCGGCAGCAGCGGGGAATGAGTGGAGCAGATCTTAACATCCTGGAGTCCAAAGACTGACGGAAGGCGGAACGGACACAAGAGAGCCAGTTCCGGAGAGTCCGAAGAAAGAGATCAGGAAGATGGAAAGAGAGTAATAATAATAAATAGGTGCTCTTTATCGTTTCATTCTGTTGCCAAACAACGTCAATAGCATCTAAGAGATATTGATTTCTCACAGTTGTTTTTTTTTTTCTTACTTTCCTCCTCCGGGCAGAGAGGCATCGATTTCTTCTGCTTGGATAAATAAAGACTCTAGGTAACCCCCAACACCCCCACCCAATTCCCCTACCACCGTCACGCAAGAGGGGGAAAAAAGGAAAGAACAAAGGAAAAAAGTCAACAAACTCACAGTATGACTTAAGCAAGAAGTGGATATAGATATGAATATATGAATTGTCCTGAGAAATATCTCACTTAATATTGTTGTCATGGGAATTCCACAATAATTGTCATGAACACTTACTGCTCAGATGTAAAAGCAATGGAAGCATTGGCACCTTGGAAGAGTGTCTCAGTAGCTGTCTTTCCATTAAGCCGTGTTTTTGCGTATTAAAGCTTGAATCAGTCTCCAGTTTTCGCAAAAAGGGAAATGTGCAAATTGGGTATGGAAACACTTGCGGAAAAGGTTTTTAATTAGAAAGCATTGAACTCGCATTATATTGCTTTTGAACAGTTGGAAAATAAAATAAAAAACCAATGGGGAGGCATGCAGTGGTGTGGAGGGTGGCTAGGGAGGAATTTCAATGTGCATAATTAATCAGGTTACCAAGACTACTTTCATCTTAGAAACATTGCACACATTAGAGCATATCTATCCCAAAACATTGGGTCACGCTTTTTGTTTTCTCTCGTATCGATTATTGCAATGCACTATTCTCTGGCTTGCCAAAGAAAACAACTGACAGGCTTCAACTTGTTCAGAATGCAGCAGCTAGAATTTTAACTATAGAACTAAGATGTGAGAACACATTACCCCAGTTTTAGCCTCACTACATTGGCTTCCAGTAGTTTTTAGGATTGATTTTAAAATTATTTTACTGCTTTATAAAGCTCTAAATGGTCTTGCACCTTCTTACCTCCTCGACTGTCTACCTAGTTATGTCCCAGGCCGCCCCCTCAGGTCCTCCACTGCTGGCCTGCTTGAGGTGCCTAAAGACACGGTGAGGCAGCTTTCTGCTTCTATGGGCCAACAGCCTGGAATAAACTCCCATTACAGCTTAGACAGGCACCCTCTGTAGCCATATTCAAAGCACAGCTCAAGACCCACCTCTTTATGTTTGCCTTTAGTTGAGTTTTTAGACCCGTTTGTTCTTACTGCCTTGCCCGTTTTACTGCAATCTTTTGCTCTTTGCTATTGCTTTTTATTGTCTTATGGCCACTGTGTTTTTGCTTGCTTAATTGTTACTTTACGTTTGTGTTTGTATCTTCTTTTGCCCTGTAAAGCACTTTGCGTTGCATTTTATGACATGAAAGGTGCAATATAAAAAAAGTGTATTATTATTATTATTATTTGTAGATTTTGATTATTATTACAGATCATACTTCAACCTACATTTGGGAAATTTGAAAATAGCCGAAAAGAGCGCACAATATTGTGTCACGATGCGAGGCATTGTAATCTTGTAGATTGGTTTGTTTATACATTTGAAAACTTGGCACATTTTGCATAATGAGTACTTTTACTTTTGGTACATTTAGTACATTTTGATGCCAATATATTTACTCAAGTACATTTTCAATTTCAGACTTTTTCTTGTAAACAGAGTACATCTATATTGCAGTATTGATACTTTTATTTAAGTGTGAATGTGAGTATACTTTTTCCACCACTGGTTACATCATTTATAAGCCGGGCTGCCATTTATCTTTTCCTTCACATACACTATAATCCTTATACACACACAGTGACAGTGGCACCCCTAGGCAGGGCAAGTAGAAGTTTATAAGGGTGAAGTACCTGCAACTTGAGAAGTACTTGCTCTGCACGGCAGGTAGGAAGAAAAAAAAACGTGACACTGGACCTGGATGTTAAGTGCGCCTCAGAGCACAGGTCTCTGCCAAGTCAGGTACAGTAGGTTATCGTGGCCTCCTGGTGGCGCTATAATAGGCCAATGTGAAAAGGGTGCCATTTCTTCTCACGCCTTTCATGGCAATTGGATGCTACATCCACAGCAATTGGACCCTTTCCATCCACTTCAACCAATATCCTCATACTGGACTCCCAGTCAGCACAGGGGGGTTTCTTTGGACACTACCACAGGGAGCTGTACGTTAGTGTGTGAGTCGTTATACTCATGGTCAGAGCAGGCCCATGCACGCCCCTATAGGAGTGGAGGCACTGATTCATTTTGTTTTCGCTGGGCCTTGCGTGCCTGTCGGGTGCCATGGGAGACTGAAAACAACGTTAGCCATCTTCCTTAGCAATTATTGCCAGGTCCAGGTAGGCCATTTTTTGTGGATGTGGCCGTGGGGCCTGTGGTTACACTGCATCTGCTCAGTTTAAGCGGGAGGAAAGGAGACAGATTAGGGAGCATGGGGAGGAATGTGGTGAACAGAAGAACAGTCAAGCTCTGACCATGCATATGTTCACCATACTGTACTGTAACCCAAAGTATGAAAGATAACTAAAACTAATAAAAACTAAACTAAAACTAACCATTGTCACACAAATAAAAACTAGCAAGTACCGGCTCTAAAAACGAATTAAAACTAACTGAATTAGGGAAAAAAGTTAAAAGTAACTAAAACTAAACTATAGTTTTACATACGGTGGACAACACCGACATACCCAGCCGATCGCAGTACTTACTCTATCCAAAACTATTATAACCTTGGTTGATTGTGGTAAGGTTTTTCTCCAGTGGGGAGACACGGGTGTGACTGCAGTGACTGATTGAAACTCTTGTCGGACAGTTTACAGCGGTATGGTCTTTCTCCAGTGTGGATACGCTGGTGAGTCTTGAGATACTAACTATGACTGAAACTCTTATCACATTGTGTACAGTGATATGGTTTCTCTCCAGTATGGATACGTAGGTGAGACTCCAGGAGACCGAAAATCAGAGGTGGGGACTTGGACTCGAGACTCGAGACTCGACTTGGACTCGAGTCCCGATTTTGATGACTTTAGACTTGCTTGATCAAATCAAAAATAGACTTGGACTTGCTTGGGACTTGAATGCCAAAGACTTGAGACTTGACTTGACTTGAACGCCAAGGACTTGAGACTTGACTTGACTTGAGCCCTCTTGACTTGAACATTTTCAAGTCACTTAATACCTTACAGCATCTGATTATCTTTTTTATGACATGTAAAATAGTTTGGTATTTGTATATAAAGGGATGCCGCGGATCGGATATCGGGTCGATATCAGCCAAAAAACGTGATCGGGATCGGATCGGACTACAGCGAAAATGACCGATCCATTCCAAGCACTGCAAGCACTCCACTCCAGTCCATTCTAGTACTCCACTCCAGGACTTTATTCCTCCAGCAGTGTGCGCTACAGAGGCATTGGCAGCCCCAGTCACACTTCACAGTGGCAGTCTTGCACAGTGCAGGCTGCTAGGCTAGCCACTAGCTATTACTGCGCGCTGCTACTCAGTGTGGAGAAAGCCACATTGACAGCCGCTCCCGCATGGGAGTATTATATATTCTAAAACAAAAAAGACCAACAGCCGAGTGCAAAAATTGATTCGCCACCGTGGCAACAACAGCAGCAAAGTTTCAGCCTTAGCTCCATGCAAGCTAATCTTTAGCATTGATTAGCGTCAACATCTTAGACGAGAGACGGAACAGCGCAACAAGCTGACAGCTGAGCATGACGACATGCTCATGTTCTTAAAATGATATATCCCCACAGTCCCCAACAGGTGGTTGACAAATATGACCGCTGTTTGTCAATACTTATGTGACAGACCATGCTATGATGCTAATAACTGCTTAAGTGCTAACCAATGCTTAAATAAACAGACACTATTTCCATTGTCACGGACAGACAGTGTGCTGTGTAGCTGTAGGACAGTATGCACGGTTTGGGGATCAGGGGTCCCCACTCCCAGCCAAATGATAGGTTCCATTTGTACACTCTAAATTGACATTGATTTTACAATATAAACAAATACAAAATAATAATTTGGGGTCACAGAGATACAAATTGCTGGGTCCTTAAAATGTTGTGCATAATGTGCATAATGTGCATCCATACTAATAAATAGTATGGATAAAAAAAGGCATAGAATACAATAAAATAAATTTGTCGCTAGAACACTTCCACATTTGAAGTATAGGCTCAAGTTGTTAAAAATAAATGGGTCAGTTATTCTCAACCTGTCCTATACTCATGTGGAACTTGTTTGTTGACTATTATTCTGGGGAGGTGTTGTTCTCTGTTTTGAGTAATAATATTATCACTTGATCAATCCTGATTCAACATTCCAGACTATAAAATCTGTAATAAAAGGTAAAGATAAAAAAATGTCTGACAGATTTGGGAAAGCATAGAGCGACTTAAATATGTGCTGGATCGGATTGGATCGATATCGGATCGGTATCAGTTATCGGATCGGTTTTGATGATTTTAGATCGGTATCGGATCGGGAGTGGAAAAAGTGGATCGAGGCATTATGTAACATTCCTCTTCTACCCTGGATTTGAACACCTTTTCAGTGCAAGTAATGACATTTTACCATTGTAATAATAATAGCCTGCTTGCTCAGGGGAAACATTTAATTTGTGTCAGATCCTGTGTCTCGGTGAGACATGACCTTTGACATGATCTAAATGGCTCAATAGATGCTCATGATTTATGTAAATCTTTACATATCATTAATTAGTATTATGTCTTGGTGGGACTTGTTTGGGACTCGAAACAAAAGGTAAGGACTTGGTTGGGACTTGAAACAAAATGCTTAGGACTTGATGGGACTCGAAACAAAAGGTAAGGACTTGGTTGGGACTTGAAACAAAATGCTTAGGACTTGGTTGGGACTCGAAACTAAAAGTTCAGGACTTGGACTTGCTTGGGACTTGAATGCCAAAGACTTGAGACTTGACTTGACTTGAGAGCAAAGACTTGAGACTCGACTTGGACTTGCAACATAGGGACTTCCTCCCACCTCTGCCGAAAATATTGAAACTCTGGTCACACTGTTTGCAAATGCTTGGGTGTTTCTCTAACATTCTCTAACTGTTGACGTGTCTCCTTGCTTCTGGCTGGTCACAGGGCTGTTTATTTGCTGACAGGCTGCTGAGGGCATCGGTGTGGCAGTAGAGGTTTTTGTGGCTCCTCTTCACGTGTTGATGGAGGAAGGTGGAGGGAGACAGGAAATGGACTGTGATGGGAAAGTTTTAGGTTATTCTCTGCGGGTTGGGAAATATATCCTTTATATTATCTTCTCTTATCTGTTCCTCTTCTCTGTCTCGGTCTTTGTCCCTCTTAGGGAAATTCCTTAGTACCAATGTCCTCATGGTGATACTACAGTATTTTTGGGATCATGAAAAACCTTCCCATTTTCACCTGACTAAATTTCCATTGTTCGATTTCTTAAAAACGTGTGAACTGAGTGGTGCAATTCAATTATGTTTTGTGACAAATAATGTAGAAAAACATTTGTGCATCTTACAGCACAGCACAGTCTGCATCTTACAGCACAGCACAGTCCTGTGTGTGTGTGTGTGTGTGTGTGTGTGTGTGTGTGTGTGTGTGTGTGTGTGTGTGTGTGTGTGTGTGTGTGTGCGCGCGAGTGCGTGCACATGCGTGTGCGCGCGCGTGTGCTTTATGTTTGCTATACGGCACCTGTGCTCCAGTTTTTCCTGCATCTCTCTCTGGAGTGTGTTCAAAAAAGTATTTCCCAAACAGAATGAGAGAGCCCCCGCCCCCTGAGCTGTCTTATTTCTCCTGTGCATACGTTTACCAGTGATTAATGACTGCTGCGCTCTGCTGACAAACACAACCAACACAGGGACATGACACACAGAGGAAGTCAGAGCAGAGAGCAACCAACTTGGAGCCTGTAGTATTTGAAGAATTCGATTGGGACAAGGAAGGTTGTAGGCTATACAATTCTCATAGAGAGAGAGAGAGAGAGAGAGAGAGAGAGAGAGAGAGAGAGAGAGATTAATTAAAGACAAAAAATAATATAATATACAATCATAAACAAGACGTAATCAGCACTAGTAGCAATGAAATATGTACAGTAAATATGTTTGTGTGTGGTCGGGTTAAGCCAGAAGGCTTTTCCAGGAGGTGCTCTTTTATGGTGGTTTTAAAGAAGTTACACTTTCTGATGTTTGTTGGAAGGGCATTCCACATTTTGGTGGCATTGCAGTAGAACAACTTTGACCCCATGTTTGTGCCAGATCTTGGTTGCGTGAGAGCAGTGGAGCTCCCTCTGGTGCCTGGTGAAAGTGTCTTTCACGTTATTGAAGTAATCTGACAGGTGCATGGGTATCCCCATAGATATAAAAAGCCAAATAACTCATTGGCCGCTGCAATTCATTGGAGCGACCTGTATCACATGGACGCACAGGCAAGGTGGAAGTCAATTAAGCATTAAGTGTGGAAGGCACGCTGCCACTCAAGTGACTAGTCCGCTCTGTAACGCACACGGAAGCTTCTGTGGTTTCCTTGGCTATGTTTTCACTCCTAAAATGTTAATGTAAAACGGTATGTGTATGTAAAAAACTAAAGAGAGATTTCCAACTTTACAAGTAATTAAAATCGCAATTAAAAACAATATAACATGTTTACAATGTATTAGTTTGTGCTTAATCAAACAGTGCTTTACTGGCCTTGTTATGCGAGGTGATGCGGCATATGTGATTATGATATTATTTAAAAAAAAAGGCATAAATGGACTGCACGCCTTTATTTCCAAGTGACAATGACAAGCATACAGGCAGCTTGCCTATTTGTAGTAAGTACTAGCAGGCTATAGGCGTAAGGGGCTTAATCATTCACCATTTAAATAAGTGCTTAGACAGGTTTTGACAGTTTTGACAGTTCAGATAAAAGCGAGATCATTTTCGGGGGTCGGGAGGGACCGCGGCGTGCGTCGCCAATACATACCAGCACACATGCAAGCAAGCCTTCATCCATATGTTTATGATTCGTTCATCAATGATCAAATCACTACATAAACGTTGATTATGACTGCCTTGACGACATGATTGATAGCCTATCTCTCATGCAGGCACTGATACTCACCGCAGGGACTATATCATGCCTTCGCCGGCACTGCGCTACGAATGGGATAAAATTGCACTGCGATTCGAATGGGTAAATTAATATAGGCTGCCAATCGTATTCATTCGATGGAGATGCGGATGTGCGTGGTCATGGAGGAGCGAGCGTGAGAGGACAGACAGGGTAGGCCTACAGTTTATTATTCATGCAGGTAGTTCGTTGTTTATTTATTTAACAGGGTCGTTGTTATTTCTAAAGGTGACAGAGTGGCTTGCAGTTGCGTGTGCGTGCAGCGTGACGTGTGCGTGTGCGGGTGTGTGTGTGTGTGTGTGTGTGTGTGTGTGTGTGTGTGTATGAGAGAGGGGGGTGAGGCGGGCAGAAAGGCACGGTAACCATGGTTTCCAGATCGTATAGCAGTGGTTCAGGTCGCAAAAACGAGGGCGAGGCTTGATTCCATAGGGCGTGCCAGATCGATTTCAGCCGTGACATTTATTAACGTCAGAACGAAATTAAGGAAGGATCAGCTGTTTGCGATCACTTTATAAATGCCGTGGCGACGTGGGTGTACTACGAAACCTGCACTCGAATCTGTGGCAGATGTTACACTTGATTGATAAATGAGGGCCTAGATGTGTATCTGGTAGACTTTCTAGAGAAGTGGTTTTCATGGCCTCGTCTCCTGAATGTAATGAAGCCTTCTGGCATCTGCCAGCGTCTGCTCTGCCAACAGCAGCACAGCATCAGCACGGTCTGCCACTGCCCTCGCCACACCACAACGTGCACACACGGGCATGCACATGCAGCACATGCAGGTGGTCAAACACACTGACTTTCTTAGTACCCTACATATTTATGTGTGTATATGCTATGCGAGTTCACACTGCACCTGTGCATGCAACATGCATACATGCATGTCTTGGATGTCTATGAGCATATGCACATACATGCGGATGTATGTGCATATGCTCATAGACATCCAATGCATTTCAAGCATTTATACATGTTTGTATGCACAGTAGGCTATGTACTGTGCTGTGTGAGACCGTGGATGAGCATGCACGCATGCTTACACGCACGCACGCACACATGCTTGCATGCACACACACATGCTTGCACGCATGCGCACGCGCGCACGCACGCACGCACGCACGCACGCACGCACGCACGCACGCACGCACGCACGCACGCACACACACACGCACACACACACACACACACACACACACACACACAGCCTCACACACACACACACACACACACACACACACACAGTGAAAACAGAGCCTCAGTGCAGTGCGTGTGCCGCACAATTTCCTTTGTATGTATTGTTTGGGGGTTTTGTGTTTGTTTGCCTTTTCTGCTTTATCCATGAACAAAGAGAGGACAGAGCTTAGCCAAGTACGGGCCTCCATCTTGTTTTTTCAACCAGCCCATGAGAAAAACCTCAACTAGTCTAGAGTATTTAACAATGCAATCCAATCCTCGGTCACAGGGAAACCATTTATAAAAGTACAGTGAACTGCAAGGATCATATTTTAAAACGTTTGGAATGTTTTATAAATGGTACAGTAGATTGCACGCAGATCTTATTTTCAGAGCCAAATAATTTCAGGCTGTGAAAATATGGAGTCTTAAGTTTATCCAACACTTGCAGTAGGTTCTGTAAATGTAACATGTTTTGTTAAGAACTGTGTGTAGTCTTGGCAGTGATGGCAGGTGTGCATGCACAAACGCGTGTGCACACACACACACACACACACGCACGCACACACGCACGCACACACCACATAAACTATGCCCTTAACATGGAATGGGTTGTGAGTATCCATGTGGAGTAAGGGGCCCTCATGTACGCATTTCATTTGCTCGTTGTTTTATTCAATAACACATCTTGGCTACTTCCAGAACCTCTTTGTTTGATTTCTTCTCCTGAAGAATTCACTTTGAGTATTTTCCTTCCAAACCCCAGCGAGTACTTTCTTCCAGGACAAGCATACAGACTGTGGAGATGTTTTAAATAGTCTGGCTGAATACACAAGTTGATATTTATTGTTCTTCTCTGCACTTCGGATAAATAAAGCATTTTTCAAGGTTAGGATTATCAGACTTTACACAAACTATAGCATTGGCACATTCCAGCATAACGTAGGGTAATTGTTCTCAGGAGTGGAGTGTTATTACCAGCCGCAACAGTGCTGCTATTGTGAAACAAACTAAATTGTCTCCAGTCTTGCGTTACATTGCACGTAACATACACACCGATTTGGTATTATGGCTGGAGTGTTCCCATTGCAAGATTGAATAACATTCATTCAGAACCTAACTTTCAAAGCCGGCTGTGTCCTGCAGGCCTTAGGGCCGATTCATACTCCTATTTTACCGCTGTTTCGACGCTGTAGTGCCGAAATGATTTCGGCTCGTCAGAAACTTTCAGCAGCACCGAAGAGCCGACTTTAGGACGGTACCCGCCCCCCCGAACCTCAAATGACGTCACATTGTAGGCTCTACAGCACCAAACCGACTTTTATTCGGCTTTAAAATAGGATTATGAATCGGCCCTAATGATTCAAGATTTGTTTATTGAACATGTTCTGCACACGGTTACAATCCGTCTGGTCTGGGTCCCTCAACATGCTACAGTAGGAGCAATCAAAACAAAGTAACAAAGACATAATTAACTCATTGATGGCCAGAGTTAAATCATCGTCGATTCAGAGCGATTTCACTAACCCTTGAGAAATCAAAGAATATATTTCTACACAACGATCCAGCCACTGATCGCTCTGAAAGACGTCATAGCAGTATGTGAGGTCATAGCAGTATGTGAGGTCATAGCAGTATGTGAGGTCATAGCAGTATGTGAGGTCATAGCAGTATGTGAGGTCATAGCAGTATGTGAGGTGGTTGAAGGTGCATGGGTCCTACTCCTGAAATAAACACTCTGGTGGTAGACATACATATACAGACGTGCATACAGAATGATGCACATGTACATTACATTACATCTGTATACTTTACAACATCATTGCTCTGCAAGTCACAAGCCAAGTCTCAAGTCCTAAACGTTTAGTTTCACGTTCAAACCGGGGTGGGTTACCTCTAAGCCTCTAAGGAAATGCTTAGACTCTAAGCATTTCTTGTCATTCATGTCAGTCACAGAGCCCCACAAATCCCACTGGAAACCGAAGGAATAGCCTAAACATTCACAAGAAATAATAATTATACCCTTTACGTGCATTTTTGATCCTGCCAGTTTATCTATAGGACTTTAGATAGATGGACATGCAGAGTAAGTAAGTGCGTGTATGCATGCAGTATACACTATCTGCTGTTGACTGGGGAGATGTGAGAAAAGCTGTGAGGTTTTCCACAGGCTTTTCCTATTAGTGCCTGAGTGTCTCCAGGGATGCTGCAGTTTTGATGGCTTCATTGTCAGGCATTCTAACAACAGTTATTCATGCAGCAGCCGTTGCAATTGGTACGACCAGACCTGTGCCCGTCCGTCCGTCTGTCCGTCCGTCCGTCCGTCCCATTATACATTAATGTTTGACAAAGATCTGCTTCGCTTCTATAAAATAGGGATTCAATAGCAGGATGAGAATGTGAAGGAACATTCATTCTCACACAAGGAAAGAGGTGTGTGTGTGTGTGTGTGTGTGTGTGTGTGTGTGTGTGTGTGTGTGTGTGTGTGTGTGTGTGTGTGTGTGTGTGTGTGTGTGTGTGTGTGTGTGTGTGTGTGTGTGTGTGTGTGTGTGTGTTCATTCCCTACTTTAATTCCCTGTGTTGTGTTGTGTTGGCATGTAATAAATACAGTATGAAATTAATTTCCTTTCCTCTAATGGAATTAGCAGGATCAATGTAATTACATGAATCAAGATCAAGGAAGTGCATGGAGTCTCTTAGAATCTACTGGTATTGAAAGGGAAATTGTCGCCCCATTCATCATTCCTTCGACATTGTCAACGGTAATGTGTCATTGAAGGAACACAATATTATTCCCCCCTCCCCATCAACAATTACATCCATCAGACATGTTTAGCCTTGTTTCAGTTTTATACTTTTCTTTTTTGTTAACATTTCCCATACAAACAGTACAATTTAAACAAAATAAGAATGATAAAGTCATATAGATTGAACAGTGTTCCAGTTTGTTTTTCAAAGTCTAGAGCCCAGATGAATGTGCCTTTGCTTCCCTGTGAGCTCTGCATCTCCTATAGACTCCTGCTACACACCATGGACTAGAGATATGACTTTATTACAATTCCCCCAGTCTCCCACCTATGCCCCTTCACTCACACACACACACACACACACACACACACACACACACACACACACACACACACACACACACACACACACACACACACACACACACACACACACACACACACACACACACACACACACACACACACACACACTTCACAGCATTCTTATGACACTACTCGGCAGGCTCCCCCTGGGTTTGGATCGGCATTAAATTAAACTGTAAATCATCTTACCAAAAGACACAAGAGTTACGTCTGGGTCAAGGGCAGCAGTCCCAGGCTCTTTAATAGGAGATGAGAGGGACTTTATGAGGGAGATAAATAAGAGCTTTACCAACAGCCTTTGGCTGGACCCCTGGAGGGTGGCCCGGGTGACCCTGTGGATCATAAGTATGAAGGAGAAACGAGGATGTCCTCAAACACATTAAAAAATAATGTGCAGTGAAATTTGACGAAAGATATTCGGCAAGGGACTCTGGGAGGTGGGGACCGGTGGTGAGGAGGGAGAATGAGTTGTTTCTTGGTGTTATGAGATGACGTAATTCTAACAGAAGGGAGGGGCGCTTGATAGATGATGTTGGCACTTGGCAGCCAATCATATGGATGGAACGACGGAGATGCAGATGTGCAGGAGGATCAGCACAGGAGGAATCAGACGAAGTCGAAAAGAGAGACAGACAGTCAGGTATAGAGCTTGAAATCCGTGTCTCCTCCATAATGATCTGCCAGTGCAGGCAGGGGCCTAACAAAAGAAAACCAGATTCATCACAAAGAAACAACATTTAGTGGAAATGGGAGGAAAGAGTAATTGCTTGGGAAAAAGTCCTTATAGGCATGAGATAGAATTGAATCGCACCTCCTCTGGATGCCAGGCATCGGATGTAAAATTCCAATCTCACTTAATGTGTTTTTTTCCATTTTGCCGCCTTTGCCTCTTTTCTGTCCTTGAGGTAAAATTGGAGACAAATTGAAATCGAGGCCTGTACCAGAATAATATGATCCGATTTAGTTTGTCATTTACTATGAAAGACCTCCATCTCACCATGGAAGTGTAATGCATACACGCACACACACACACACACACACACACACACACACACACGCATCATCACAGTGCATGTGCATAATGAAATTCCTCGTCGAGCAATGAAAAGCATCTTGAGATGAAACCACCGCGAACAACGAGTTTTAGGACCAGATAAAAAGTTGCAGATATTTTTATACTGCGTATTTTAACTTTGTAGACTCTTTCATTGATGCTCCCCAGCCGTTACTCTGTGATCCTTCTTTACACAACGCTATATTTGCTCCTCATTTTCAGGAGAAAAGAACATTTGGTCCTAACATTCTTGTAAAGCTGCAAATGTCCCACATTGCTCATAAAAGCACAGCTTGTGCTCAGGCCTGGCAGAACGGCACACAGGGGACAGCGGTCAGTCAGTACTCAGTGGTGCATTTGAGGCCATGCAGGAAAGAGCTTCATTATCCCATTTAGACCTCAGTTAAAAACATTCACTTTGAAAAAATATATATTCAAAGATTTGCGCCACATTTTTACGATTTTTCAAAAATAGCAGACCTACAATTTATAACATCATCATACTATAATCATCATCATCATCATACTATAATCATCATCATCATCATCATCATCATCATCATCATCATCATCATACTATAATCATACATATAATTCTGACAATGTCTGTCTATGTGTCACTGTGACTGCCGTAGCTCCTCACTGCCTGCACCAATCACTCCCACTTTTCACACAGGCATTGACCATAATAATATGGAGGTCTTATAACGAAGCCCTTTTTCCAATTTAACAAATTATAAATTAATAATGAATTTATTAGTGAATAAAAAATGCGAAAACGCACCCAGGGCGCATTATCCCCCGTGGTCACAGGGTGCAGTACCCCCCGCGGCCACAAGGCGGCAAGTATTTCACAACAGATAAGGGCTAGTAATGTTTAAAACACCAAAAGGGGTTCCCGCCCAGAATGAGTTATAGAACATTACTCCTTGAGGTCGTTTCAGCCTTCAATGTCACTGGCTGTGCACAGGACTTAGTGTAAAGCCAGTGGGGATGTTGGTGCATGTCCAGGTTGTCAATAACCTTTCTCCCCATGACCTCCCCCCAGACTTCTGAAAGGTTAGTGGACACCGGCCCCGTGGAGCTGGCTCTGATCCAGGTTCTGCTGTGTTCTCAACCATATCGGTCAAAAAAAGACAGGTTTGATGCCTGGGGGTCTGCAAAGCAAAGCTGAACAGCTGTCATCTGCACTGTATGTTGCTCTTCAAAAATATTAACATGTTCATCAACTAGAAACATGCAACATACTGTATAATCATGCACACATACACAAAAGTACAGATGCACATGCGCACACGCACGCACGCACGCACGCACGCACGCACGCACGCACGCACGCACACACACACACACACACACACACACACACACACACACACACACACACACACACACTCTTCCTAGGTTCATTTTTCAAGATGACAGCTGGACACAGACTAGGGTGGACCTTGCCAAACCTAATCCCTCGCTCGTTTAGCAGCAGCCAGAACATCCTCAGAAACATTCAGTCGTGCAGTGTGCGTGCGTGCGTGCGTCCGTCCGTGTGTGTGTGCGTGTGCGCGTGTGCGTGCGTGGGCCTTTCCTAACACACAGCAGCAGCATGGCACACCCTCCAGCTTGCCAGTCTTTGGCATGGGCACACTTGGCGGAAAGAGGAACCATTTTGCCGGGCTTCCACCCACTCAGCATCAAACATTCACACACTGATGCTGGAGGAAACGATGCAAGGCACCAACCAGGTGCTGAAAGGGGTGCTGCAGCCTACGCATACGGTACACGATTATGCTCTCAGAACCGCCCCTCCAGCTCTGGTGGGAAGTAGAGATGTCCCGATACTGTATCGGTATCGGGAAAAGTATCGGATCGGCCCTTATTTGTCATATGGGGGTCATATCGGTATCGGTGAATATGCCAGTCTAACCACAGATCCGACACAGGGGTAAGGGGTTGACACTAAAATGTTGGGACATGTGGAGTTTGCTTTGGAGTTGCCCAAACTGCAAGTGCAAATTTGAGTGAGGAGTCTGCCTTAAAGATGGAGTGCCACAATTTTTGTATTTTTCCAGTTTTTCATGTGTCTATGAGGTGACAATACTTCATTAGACACCCTGGAGTTGTTTTTATGTGCAATGGTGTATTAACTTTGTATTTAGGGTTTCTTCTTGGAGGCTGAACCCTTGACAGTCAAACGGGCCAATGAAGTAAACAGTAATATAGTATTAGTGACACCACACTATCAGCCCCTCCCCTAACCCCTCCCCCTTTATCATACAACTACAGCTGTGGGTGCGGCTTCAGTTCAGGTGGATCACCACCCATCACCACCCACCAGACAAACCAGGCATACTTAATGAACTGGTGGGCGTGTCCACATAAAAGCATGATTTTAACAAATACTGTACACTTTTTGGAAAAAGTTCTTCCCCCTTATATTGTAATAATACCTGATGATCATGTTTTAGGGTGGAAAAAAATGGTGGCACTCCATCTTTAAACACAACACGAGATATATAGCTAGACAGCTATAAACACAACATGAGATCACGACACTAGTATCGGTATCGGCTAACACAGAAATGTAGGTATCGGGATCGGATCGGAAGCGAAAAAAGTGTATTGGGACATCCCTAGTGGGTAGGTTCAACCACAGGATGATGCAACAGGATGTTGGTAAGACTAGACCGATGGAGGCAACGTGATACAGATTGAGGCGGGCAGCGTTCGATCAAGCCGAGGCCACAATGTGCGGTCTGGATAGATGATTCCGTCAACCTCTGCTCACACCACTTTGCAACAAAGATTTCTCTTGCCATGCTATAGTGTCCAATCAGAGTCCTCAACAACCCTGGACGCTGTCCCATACTCCCATTGGTCGCCTGACTTCCTGTTTCTAGACAGCAGGGCTCACATCCCATTACAGAGTTCTGCTGAGGCAGTCAATTTAAAGCCACTTTGCTTCTCCCCCTCCTCTCTTTCTCCTCTCACTCTTCCCCCCTGTTTTACTCCCTCCAGTCTGCATTTCTCCCCCTGGCTGCAGAGTGCTCATGGATCTTGAATTTGAGCACGAGAACGGAGGGAACCCAGGAAGCCAGAGAGGGAGGGTGTGATAGAGGGTATGATAGATGGACATCATGTAAATGCACATAGGCTACAGTAGGAGGCGGTACATGACTGACAAAAGTGCAGTAGTAGAATATTTCCCTCACTATGCCCCCCCCCCCCCCCCCCCCCCCCCCCGGTCTCTCTCTCTCTCTCTCTCTCTCTCTCTCTCTCTCTCTCTCTCTCTCTCTCTCTCTCTCTCAATCTTTAGTCTAATTATCCAGATTGTGTCTCACAGGGGATGGGGTCCTTTATATTGTCCTTGTCAAAGCCTGTGGGAGTGGCTAAAGAAGTCATGCATGCAACAATCACAGTCCTCATATTTCATGACTCAATCAATCCCCTAATGAGAGAGAGAGAGAGAGAGAGAGAGAGAGAGAGAGAGAGAGAGAGAGAGAGAGAGATGGATCGATGAAATGGTAGCGTTCACACGCGAAGTGAAAGTGAAGGGGTGTCACCTCTTTTTGTCTGCCACAACAATGTCTGCCTCCTCCCTATTGGTCCTGCCTTGACAGAGGAGATTGAGCAGGGGGAATTGTTCCATTGTTACTTCCAGGCAGAAACGCATCTCTAATTTGCAATAAGCCTGCGCTATCAAAGACCAGGGCCTTTCTTCCCCACACAGGCAATAATTGGAAAAGTCATTCACTGCTTAACTTCCATTAGCCCTGGTTCATTGCAGCAATGTGAATAGACTATTTTAACAGCCTCACCATTCCATTAAAAATACAGCCACCAAAAACGCATACAGGGCAGATATTTGACCAGATAGTGTCGGCCACATACTCTAATAGTAGTGTCCATGGTGTGATTCTCTGCCCTAAATAAGACCAAAAGACACAACATCATACCAGTCATCCATTTTGAGAGGACACAACGTTCAGCATCAAAGCAGAACAAAGATCCGTCTTAACATTGACGGCCAGTAAAATTACATAATTTAGTTAGAGTGTTTTAGTGATTACACTAGAGGGCGCTCTTCATCAAACCTATGAATGATGCTATGACGTGAACTCACGTGATCCAAACAAACTCCAGCCCGTCCGATCCAAAACACTAAAGGATTTTTAAAAATCTCAGATTTATTTTCTCCCATATTGCGTTCTTGGCCATATTGAACTGCCGATGTGTTCTCATCCTCTCTACAGTGGTGTGTAGAAGTCTGTTCTCAACCTCTCTACAGTGGTGTGTAGAAGTGTGTTCTCAACCTCTCTACAGTGGTGTGTAGAAGTGTGTTCTCAACCTCTCTACAGTGGTGTGTAGAAGTGTGTTCTCAACCTCTCTACAGTGGTGTGTAGAAGTCTGTTCTCATCCTCTCTACAGTGGTGTGTAGAAGTGTGTTCTCAACCTCTCTACAGTGGTGTGTAGAAGTGTGTTCTCATCCTCTCTACAGTGGTGTGTAGACGTGTGTTCTCATCCTCTCTACAGTGGTGTGTAGAAGTGTATTCTCATCCTCTCTACAGTGGTGTGTAGAAGTGTGTTCTCATCTTCTCTACAGTGGTGTGTAGAAGTGTGTTCTCAACCTCTCTACAGTGGTGTGTAGAAGTGTGTTCTCATCCTCTCTACAGTGGTGTGTAGAAGTGTGTTCTCATCCTCTCTACAGTGGTGTGTAGAAGTGTGTTCTCATCCTCTCTACAGTGGTGTGTAGAAGTGTATTCTCATCCTCTCTACAGTGGTGTGTAGAAGTGTGTTCTCATCTTCTCTACAGTGGTGTGTAGAAGTGTGTTCTCAACCTCTCTACAGTGGTGTGTAGAAGTCTGTTCTCATCCTCTCTACAGTGGTGTGTAGACGTGTGTTCTCATCCTCTCTACAGTGGTGTGTAGAAGTGTGTTCTCATCCTCTCTACAGTGGTGTGTAGAAGTGTGTTCTCAACCTCTCTACAGTGGTGTGTAGAAGTGTGTTCTCATCCTCTCTACAGTGGTGTGTAGAAGTGTGTTCTCATCCTCTCTACAGTGGTGTGTAGAAGTGTGTTCTCATCCTCTCTACAGTGGTGTGTAGAAGTGTGTTCTCATCCTCTCTACAGTGGTGTGTAGAAGTGTGTTCTCAACCTCTCTACAGTGGTGTGTAGAAGTGTGTTCTCATCCTCTCTACAGTGGGGTGTAGAAGTGTGTTCTCATCCTCTCTACAGTGGTGTGTAGAAGTGTGTTCTCAACCTCTCTACAGTGGTGTGTAGAAGTGTGTTCTCATCCTCTCTACAGTGGTGTGTAGAAGTGTGTTCTCATCCTCTCTACAGTGGTGTGTAGAAGTGTGTTCTCATCCTCTCTACAGTGGTGTGTAGAAGTGTGTTCTCAACCTCTCTACAGTGGTGTGTAGAAGTGTGTTCTCAACCTCTCTACAGTGGTGTGTAGAAGTGTGTTCTCATCCTCTCTACAGTGGTGTGTAGAAGTGTGTTCTCATCCTCTCTACAGTGGTGTGTAGAAGTGTGTTCTCATCCGTTCTCTTCATCTCCTCGGCCCTGTTTCCCCTGGAGAACCAGTATCATGATCATTTTACATTTGAACCAGTTTTGCCAGGCAGAGTGGAGCTAAGCTCACTGATAAGATCTCCTTAAGACCTAGACAAGCTGTCAGTAATGAAGAGAATTGCTTTGATCCGTCGACAAATAGGTTTCTGCTGCTTGGTGATACAGTCACTCTCACTCTCTCTGCCCCCCCTTCTCTGTCTCTGCTCCACGTTCTCTCTCTCTCTCTCTCTCTCTCTCTCTCTCTCTCTCTCTCTCTCTCTCCACATATCAAGACAATGGAAAGTGTAACAGATCAAGAGAGGGAGAAGTGGAAGATAAAAAGTGCTTTGATTATCATGGCTCTTGAAAGTGAATTCCTTTATCATTTTTTACCAAATGAAGTGCAGTTGATGATTAAGTGTGTGTGTGTGTGTGTGTGTGTGTGTGTGTGTGTGTGTGTGTGTGTGTGTGTGTGTGTGTGTGTGTGTGTGTGAAACCTAAAGTGCTGTGCAGTTATGAGAGTCTTCCCATGCTTTATTGTTTATTTTTAAGTCTGTCATCAATCTGCGCCTCCACTGACGTTAGTGGAATGGTAGAAATGCCAGTATTTAAATGACATCCTGAATATCTGCCACAATATTTGTGTGTGTGTGTGTGTGTGTGTGTGTGTGTGTGTGTGTGTGTGTGTGTGTGTGTGTGTGTGTGTGTGTGTGTGTGTGTGTGTGTGTGTGTGTGTGTGTGTGTGTGTGTGTGTGTGCGTGTTCATGTGCGTGTGTATGTGCGTGTGTATGTGCGTGTGTTCTCGCACATGCATCTCATTACATACATTATTAATGATCAGGACGTGGCATGGCATCACATGAATGCTGAGCTGTGTGAACGAGGCAGAGTGTGTTCAGCACCAGGGGGTCTAAATCATTGCTTGGCATCGACAAAAATCTCAGAGCGTGGAAAAGTGTCGTCGTTATACCTGCCAGCGTGGCCACCTGCGTTTGGCGTGGCCGTCAGTGTTTCACTGTGACTACATGGACATTGTGGGAGGGAGAGGTAATTAGTTGGGACGACTGTGAAAACCCACAGCTCAGTCTCTCCCCCTCCAGCAGGAAGTCTTGGAAGCAGGTATAGGAAACCAAAACAGGGGGGCGGGGAAATGCCCAAAAGGAATTATGGAGATCCATCTCTTACTAACTGGTGAAGATTTATACAACACTGCCAGGGCAAAGTGATTTAAGTTCTCATGCATGGCTTCAGTCCACACAGAACAACCTGAAATGATGGAGAGGAAAGGAGTCGAAGGAGAGGAGGACACTGTTAGTCAGTGTACTGTGCAAGTGTAATGACTCCTCCTTGCATATCCCAGTTAAGGATATCCCAGTTACTAAGTTTAAGTACTAAGTAAAACATGTGAGTACTTTTACCACCACTGCTAGAGGAGGGTCATAGTGGTAGTTGGAGTCAGTGTTGCCCCCTAGAGGAGGGTCATAGTGGTGCAGTGATAATTCGTGTTTCGGTTTAATGAGGTAAGTGTTCTTTGAAGTAATAACCATCGACGCCTGGAGCTCGTTAATTACCATAGCTGTCAGTTGTAATTCACAGAGATATGAGCACAGTTCTCTGAAGAATACCCCCCCCCCCCCGTTCCCCGAGGACAACACACACACACACACACACACACACAACACACACACACACACACACACACACACACACACACACACACACACACACACATAGGCCTACAGATATGCTTGAGTAGCATGCACCATGGGCACGGTGTGATGGCAGTGCATTGCATGGCATCTGATTACGTATGTTTTTACACTCCCCTCCACCCCTCTGGTGGTGTTTCTTAAACTGTGCATGTACAATACTGTGCTGGGGAAGTCTCCTCTCTCAAGCTTGAGGAGTGGGATATAACATGGCGTCACTTCTCCATTGAAACTTCAATGGACGTTCCTGCATTCATATAGTACTGGATATTAACCCATTTTGACCTGGGAACGATTCTACAAATATCTTCTAAATCCTGACAGTTTTCTGAAAATCCCTATGTTTCTATGTCAGTGGTTCTCAAACATTTTCATGTCAAGGACCTCCTCCCCCACCTGAAAATATGTTGTTCCAAGGACCCCCCAGAAGCAAAGACTTTAGTTAAAAACATTCGCTCTGAAAGAATATATATTCAAAGATTTGCGCCACATTTTCACGATTATTCAAAAATAGCAGACCGACAAGTTCATACAAGTTCAACAGCTATTGAGTATAACATAATGCTTAAAACACCAAAAGGGGTTCCCGCCCCAAAATGGGTTAACACAGATCAGGATGGAGGACAGTGATGAGGATGGAGAAGTGATGACGATGATGGCGATGATGAGGAAGGTGATGATGGCGGTGTTGGTGATGATGACAGCTTGTTATTCCACTGCTTGGAGCAGCCAAGATGACGCCTGTCTAATATCGTATATCCCTCCCATGTCCGTGTTAGTTGCTCAAGCTATTTTCTTGGCAGGGCAGATTTTCCTGGTGTGTCAAAAGTGTGGCTAAATTGGTTCCATGAGAGGAAGATGGAGACAGCTTTGGACAGTGTCAGAGTGTTTAGGTGCACTCATGGCTCTGCCCTGAAATAGTCCCTGATTAGAAGAGAGAAGCTGGCTGCTACCATGTCTATCTACGTGCACACTCACTCACAGCCGAAGCATTTCTGTGTGTGTGCAGGCAAATGGGAGTAATTTTGAAAGAGTGGTTTCATTGGCTGTCATATTGATAATGGAAGGAGATGGAGGGTGGTTAGATACATTTTGGACATAAAAATTAGGCATCGCCTCAGTGTAAGTCACAGGCCTGGCACTGAGCTGTGCGTGCGTGCATGCGTGCAAGTGCACACACACACACACACACAGTGAATAATATCCAGTGAATGAGATGAGGAACTAGATGGGACGGTTCAAATGACGTACCGTAGTTGTAGGCAATCACTGATTGGTTAAATGACACACGCGGAAGGGGTTGTGTTGAGGCAGAAATTATGGAAGTTCGTTAGTTAGTTTCATTTAATGTCCACGTGTGGAAATTCGTCTTCGGTCTCAACAGTAAAAAACAGTTACAACAACAGCAACAACACTTAACACAATTATTTTCTCATGGCAAAAAAGTGCAGGACAACAGTGGCAAATACATTGAAAAAACAAACAAATCTAGCGAGACAGAAAGCAGTCTTTCCATGGGATCACAGTAGCTACACAATACTTTTCGTCTTCGCAGCTTCTCATTTCTATTTTCAAGTAATGGCAGAAATAATCCAGTGGACAGTGGAGGACACGCTGATGTTAATCACCATTTGGTCCAAACTGATGTGCAAACGGCACTCAGTGGCATAAAAAAGATGTATTCTTTGAGACACACATACGGGTATTTGGGGGTGTTGAATCCCCATTCCTTTATGTTTATGGGTGAAAACAAAACAGCTTACCATTGGAATTGCATTAGGGAACCCATATGTTGTTAAATTTTATGGGTTTATTCTGTCATAGCGCAACACATGGTGAAGTATTGTAGTGCAGGTAATTGCAACAACCACCAATGCTGTGAAAAATGAAAATGGGGCCTGCACCAAATATTCAAAACATTTCCGCGATTCTGCCAATAATCATTCTTTGAGACACACAACCAAGTTTCTGCGGGGTCAATCAAAGAATCATGTGCTGTTGATCCCTTCCCCATATTCGCTCATACTAGGACATGACGTATGTGTAGTCAGAAAAATATGGAAAATAACATTGAAGCCACTTAGCTTTGATGAACACAAATTGACTAGGG